>NC_143580.1:4353551-4665782 GCF_048544385.1 Mastigoproctus giganteus
ATATGAAGTTCTCTGAGCAGTGCAGACGGGCTGCAGGAGTAGCTCATGGTGTATTGTCAGTGGTATATAGGAGTTTTTCTAGCAGGGATGGGGAGGTGATTGTTCCCTTGTGTAGGGCAATGGTCGGGCCACACCTGGAGTGCTGTATGTAGGCCTGGAGGCCTCATTTCGGGAGGGATGTGTGGCTGCTGGAACGAGTGCCGAGAGGGGCAGCAGGATTGGTGAATGGAGCAAAGGGGTGCTCTTGCGGAGAGGGGCTTGGGATTTGCAAATTGCAGTGTCTGGAGACTGGGCACCAGTGAGGTGATCTGGTAGAGGTGTGTAAGGCATTGAATGGTTTGAGCATGCTCAATGCTGATGGGATTCTTCCTCTCGCTCAGAATAATCACCTGAGAGGACATAAATTCAAATTGAGGGGGGGACAGATGTGGGATGGACGTGCGGAGATTTGCCTTTAGCCAGCGAGTGGTTGGTTGGTGGAACAGACTTCCATCCCTTGTCGTGGAAGTTGATAGCCTAAATAGGTTTAAGGCTCAGCTGGACAGGTATTTTGAACGAACAGAGGGGTGAAGTGGGAGTGGGTTTTTTTTTTTTTTTTTTTTTTTGGCTGATGCTGCATAAGCTTGCTTTCTTGCATCAAATGCCTCTACTAATGCTAATTCTAATGCTAACATGGAAGACTGCTGCAAAAATTGGAGCAGTGTGGCATTGGAGGAAAATTGCTGCTATGGATAAAGGTGTGGTTGAGGGGGAGAAGACAGAGAGTGGTAATTAATGGACACTGCTCATCGTGGACTAATGTTATTACTGGAGTCCCTCAGGGTTCAGTGTTGGGTCCATTATTGTTTTCTGTATTTATAAATAATATTAATAATGGTATATCAAGCTTAATGTCCAAGTTTGCAAATGATACAAAGGTTGGCAGGGTTGTTAAGGACACTACTGATGCTATGCTGCTGCAACAGGATCTGGAAAGGTTGTGCAGATGGGCTGAGAGGTGGCACATGAAGTTTAACATTGACAAATGTAAAGTACTATATATGAGAAACAGCAACCCCAGAGCAACGTATCAACTCTGTGGTACTACACTAACAGTGGTAGAGAATGAAAAGGACCTGGGGGTTATTTGTTATTGTTATTTGGTTTTTAGGAGCATTAGCGACTAAGGCCATATTGCTCTGGGAATATGCGGTGGTCATTCTCTGACCCTTCCGCATCCTCCGTATTTGGTGGTGACGGGCTCGAACACCGGTCAAATCAAGAAGCGTGTGCTACGCACTGCCGCTCCTTCCCACCTGGCTACGGAAGCGCCAGGACCTGGGGGTAATTGTGCAGGCAGATATGAAGTTCTCTGAGCAGTGCAGACGGGCTGCAAGAGTAGCTCATGGTGTATTTTCAATGATATATAGGAATTTTTCTAGCAGGGATAAGGAGGTGATTATTCTCTTGTATAAGGCAATGGTCAGGCCACACCTTGAGTACTGTATACAGGTCTGGAGATCACATTTCAAGAAGGATGTAAAGCTGCTGGAACAAGTACAGAGAACGGCAACAAGATTAGTGAATGAAACAAAGGGTTGCTCTTACGAAGAAAGGCTTAAGTTTTGCAGATTACAGTGTCTGGAGACTAGGCACCGGCAAGGTGATCTGATAGAGGTGTATAAAGCCTTGAATGGTTTGAGCATGCTCAATGCTGATGGGATTCTTCCTCTTGCTCAAAATAATCACTTGAGAGGGCATAAATTGAAATTGAGTAAAGACAGATGCAGGATAGATGTGTGGAAATTTGCCTTTAGCCACTGGGTGGTTGGTTAGTGGAACAGACTTCCATCCCTTGTTGTGGAAGTTGATAGCCTAAACAAATTTAAGGCTCAACTGGACAGGTATTTCGAACGGACGGAGGGGTGAAATGGGAGTGGTTTTTTTTTTTTTTTTTTGGCTGATGCTGCATAAGCTTGCTTTCTTGCATCATATGCCTCTACTAATGGTAATGTGGAGTTGTCAATGATATACAGGAATTTTGTTTGCACATATAATCACTTGAGAGGGCATAAATATAAGGCAATGGTCAGGCCACACTGAGTACTGTATACAGGCCTGGTGTCTTCTTAGGAAGGATGTAGAGCTGCTGGAATGAGTACAGAAAAGGGCAACAAGGTTTGTGGGGTGGGGGGGGGAACAAAGGGTAAGAAAGGCTTAATTTCTACAAATTGCAGCATCTGGAGACTAGCCATCTGTGAGATGATCTGACTGAGAGTTTTAAGGCTTTGAATGCCTCTTGCTCAGATTATGCACTTGAGGGGACGTAAATTCAAATTGAGGAAGGACGATTGCAAAATAGATGTTCAAAAATTTTCCTTTAGCCAGCGAGTGGTTGAATGCTGTAAAAACTCCCATCTGTCATTGTGGAATCTGATGGCTTAAATAATTTCAGCAAAGAATTAGACAGAGCTTTGGAGGGTATGGATAGGTGAAATGGAAAGTTTTTTTTTTTTTTTTTTTTTTTTGCTGATTCTGTAAAAGTTTGCTTTCTTGCATCATATGCTACTACTAATGCTAATAACAGTTTTTGTTAATTTTTATGATATTAGCTGTGATAGTGTAAGATTTAATATAAAAAACAACACACTATAAAGTATTTTAATATTTTTTTATTAGACATTGAAAAATGTACAACAAAAAATTGAAATGATTAATATTAACATCTATATTGATTTTTCATCAAAATATCCTCCATTACATTTTATCACTGTTGGCAATTAATAATAGATAATGCTGCCAATTAATTTTATAATAGTGTCTTGTCTAATATTATGCCAAGCGATCTGCAGAGTTTCCCATCATGTAGATAGGCTGACAACTACATGATGTCTATCTGTCCACCTGGGGTGGATGGAATCTTTTCCAGTTATATTAAAGGAGGCTGCAAAGGAAGTAAGCAAACCATTAGCCATAATTATGAGCACATCTTTAGATTCAGGGGAGATCCCCATGGAATGGAGATGTGCAAATGTATACCCAATTCACAAAGGGGGGGTTCAAATGTGCAAATGTATACCCAATTCACAAAGGGTCACACAAATAATTATAGACCTGTCAATTTGACTGCTGTTCCAGGAAAAATAATGGAGTCATTGGTTAAAGAAGCATTACAGAATCATCTAGAAAAGACTGCAGTAATAGTTCACACACAGCATAGGTTTGTTAAAGGGAGGTCTTTTCTGACCAATCTGATTGGATACCATGATGTTGTCACAAAGGAACTGGATTAAAAAAATAATTCTGATATCATATATTTGGATTTCAGGAAAGCTTTTGATACTGTTGCACATGGAAAACTGTTGTGAAAACTGGAGCCGCATGGCATTAAGGGCAAGTTGCTACAATGGATAAAGGGATAGTTGAGTGGGAGACAACAGAGAGTGATAATCAAAGGTGACTTAGAGGGGAAACAGGTATTCTGTGTGTTATCAGACACTCAGTCTAAAACACTGATGGATCTAATATCTCTCTATTTCAGAAGATTTAGAAGTCCGGTTGGCCTGCCTCCCTAAAATCCACTCATGAGACCTTCTCAATGGTAAGCCTTGTTATGTCACTTAGGTGGCAACGAACGTGTAGAGTGGTTCTCTTCAAGATGCCTGGGTCAGCGTGAAGAGGAAAAGACCAAACCCTCCAGCACAACAAAAGAAACGGCCCTCAGTCCCCAGCGGCTTTCACTCCTCCCCTCTTATGGCAGCCAGAAGATCAGAGTGGAAGCAGAGGGTGCTAAGAATCTCTGGGTACAACCAGGCTGTCATGCATGTAAACTGAACTTGGCCTGTTAAAACGTAAGATTACTCATGGGTGAAGACAGAATATTAGAGCTGAAAAAGGAATTAGAAATGGAATTGGAATATTATTGGTTGGTTGAAACAAGAAGAAATGAATCACTTATAAGTTTATCAAGTGGAAATCTGCTATACACCGATGGAAACAGTGAAAGGAGCAAAGGTGGAGTTGGCTTTCTGGTCCATAAAGACATAAAAAACATCATTTTGGAATTCAAAAGTATATCACCAAGGGAGTCGAGACTACTATTCAGGATTTCTAAGAGGTACAAGTTAAAGGTTATAATGATTTACGCACCAACATTGAGAGGTGATGATGAAGAGATTGAAGAAATGTACACTGAAATTGAGTCTTCTAGATGAGCAGAAAACCCACTACACTCTCATTATGGGGGACTTCAATGCTAAGGTTGGAAAGACACAAAACAGCGCAGAAAGGGAAACTATAGGAAATTTTGGAATTGGTGAAAGAAATGAAACAGGTGAAAGACTTGTGGAATTTGCAGAATCTTGAGGAATGTCAGTAATGAACACTTTTTTCCAAGAAAAGGGTGAACAGAAAGT
This sequence comes from Mastigoproctus giganteus, assembly GCF_048544385.1. Classification (NCBI taxonomy): domain Eukaryota; kingdom Metazoa; phylum Arthropoda; class Arachnida; order Uropygi; family Thelyphonidae; genus Mastigoproctus; species Mastigoproctus giganteus. Next base: position 4,357,946 of record NC_143580.1, read on the forward strand.
GGACATGGAAGAGCCCAAATGGATTAGCGACTAATGAAATTGACTTCATCCTCACTAACAGAAGATGCATTGTGAATGATGTTACTGTCCTGAACAAGGTAAATGATCACAGAATGGTAAGATGCATACTTGATATAGATGTAAGAAAAGAAAGGAAAAAACTGACTCGAGTAAATATTACAAAGGTCTTTGAGATAACAGAAGAGGAGAAAAGGCAGCAGTGCCTTAATCCAGCACTGTCTGTTCTTACTCTTAGTTAAGAGTAAGAACATCACAAGACATCACAAGAATTTACTTGTTCCATGATGACTCTCAGCAGTCCTTGAAATCCCTCGCACCTTGCTTTCCAGGCTGCTGCTCATTCCAATAAAAGCAGCAGAAGAATCACTTTTACCTCTGCAGCTATATATAATATAATTTTATTTATATATATATATATATATACACAGTTGGGTCTCCATATTTGCAGGGGTTATGTGTCAACACTTCCTGCCAAAACATGAAATTCCCTGAAAATCTCTACTCTCAACCACTTAGCCCCAAATGTTTTCTACATATGCCTAAACTTACTATGTTTTCTATGTATGCTTAAACAATCATAACCTTTTAAACTTGTTTAAAAGGTTATTTATTTATTTTTTTATTTTTTTATTTTTTTTATGTAAACCCCAAACATGAGAGGTATTGGAACCTATAGAACTTAGTACCATACTTAGGTTATAATTGTGTTTTACAATAAGTAACATTTTAGACACGTTTCTAAAATACTGTATCAAAATTTTATTACCGTACATAGTTAAGAACAAGGCATGCACCAGGGTATTCACCACAGGATTCAGTACTCCTCAGGGTCTCAGAGGCTGGAGAAGAAGCAGGATTGGCTGATGTTGAGACTTCTGGTTCGGGGGTATGGAGTTTTAGGCATCAATGTAGAAGTTGTCCTTTTCAGGAACACTGTGATGGGAAGCTGCTGCTTCTTTTGTTTTAACTTGTTGAACATGGCTTTGTATGGTGTTAAAATACTTACTATTGAGGCCTTACTTGAACTTCATTGCATGAATCGCAGAAGAAGTCTGCAAGGCGTTTGGTATCATGCGTTGCCTGTGCTAGGTTTTCCAAGTCGAACTTCTTCTCTTGGCGTAGTTCATCCTCAACCTCATCCTTCCTCAGAGCTGGAATGAACAAGCACTAGTGTTGTTGCCTGTCCATTAATTAAGTCATTGATATCCTCCTCTAAGTCCTCGAAACCTACACCTCTATTCTCCTGGCCAACTCCTTTATTTCTGCGATAGTTTTCTTGCACTATTCATATGGAATGGTTTGTAGTTCAACTGGACTGAAGTCATGCACAACTTCAGGCCACAAGTTCCTTCAACAGACATTTACAGACTTGTCCTGGATGTCTACCAGTGCATGTTTTATTAGGAAAAGATTATCAGCTATGGTGAAGTCCTTCCAAAACTGAATAACATTGAGGTTGTTGTCGCTGTCCATGGCCTCAAAGATTCGGTGCATACACCTCTTCAGGAAGCTGGCCTTAAAGGCCTTATTTACCCCCTGGTCGGGCAGCTGGATAAAAGAGGTAGTGTTAGGGGGAGAAAAGCTACCCCTAAGTGTTCATTTGCATAGTCTTGTGCATCACTTGGATGCCCTGGGGCATTGTCCAGCACGAGGAGGACTTTAAATGGAAGTCCCTTTTCCTCCAGGTATTCCTTGACTCAGGGATGAAGCAGGGGTGGAACCAGTTCAGAAAGAGGTCCTTCATCATCAAGGCTTTTGCATTCCACATTCAGTACACAGGCAGTATATTCTTGTTATGTCCTCTAAGAACTCTTGGGTTCTGCACATGGAAAATTATGCCAGGCTTTGTCATATGGCCTGCTGCATTGCTGCAAATTAGCAGCACAATCCGATCTCGTGTCACCTTGAAGCCTGGTGCCTTCTCTTCGACAGCTATATAGGTGTGCTGATGCATCTTCTTCCAGAATAAGGCTGGCTCATCAGCATTGAAAACCTGTTCAGGTTTATATCCCTTCTTGAGTTGCATAGGGTAGGCCTTAACAGCCGAAGCAGACTTGCCCACAATCTTTACATTACAGAGTGAATAACGCCTTTTGAATTTTTGGAACCAGCCTTTGCTGACAATAAAAGTGGTTTCCAGTTCTGCTGGTTCAGGGGGATTTGCTGCTAAAATCTGTTGTAAAGAACGAGTGCCTTAACAGAAATCATACCAATGTTCACAAACACGTTTTTCTTGTGCTGGTCTTCGATCCAAATAAACAGTGCAAATTCCATTTTTAACATTTCTTTATCACATACATACATAAGCTGCATATTTAGCAGTAAGAATTCCACCAGTTTGCACTGCCTCTCTGATCTCAGTTCCTTGTTTCCTTATGTATCATACCGTACTTTCATTGAACATGCAGTCTACGGACTGCATGTTCAATGAAAGTACTGTACGATACATATTTTTGGACCCTTTAGGCTTTTGTACGTCACTAGATGCACTTTGTTTAGAACCCATGGGTATTCACATAAGTACAGTAATATTTTAAGCACAAGTAGCCTAACACAGACGCACACAACAGTCAAAAACCATCCTATTTGGATGACACTCACTGTGAGACCAAAGACACCAACCGTCAACACAAAAACACGAATTCAGATCCCATGAATACGGAGACCCGACTGTATATATATATATATATATATATACTATCATTGAATTATATTAAATAAAATTATATTATAGTGAAATGAATAAATAAATAAATAATTAAGTACTTCGATCTTTTCACCATGGCGATGATTTGTATAGCGATTGAAATGCAGCGATTCCATGACCATTATTGGCCTCGTGGTCCTCTGTCGATATGGGGCATGATGGTCAGTCTATTTTATTTTAATTTATTTTGATTTTGTTATCGTTTGGTAGTTTCTTTAACCCTCTTTTGGTGATATTTCACGTCTTTCGGAACTGGTACCTCTCGGGGGGGGGGGGGGGGTACCGCTAAATTAATAAATAATTGGCATTATCCTAAATTTTGTATAGTTTTTTAATTGGATTTAGAGATCAAAATTATACAAGGGTTTCTGGGCTACCATTTATATCTATTCTTTCTTTTCGTTCGATTGTTTATTTGGGTTATTTTTATGTTAATTTTTGCTCTACAGTTTTTGCCATACTACTGGCTTATGTTTTATTTTATTTAATTTAAAATATTGGATATATATATATATATATATATAATTCATTACATCCATGTTTGACACAAATGTTGCCATGATGAATATTTCAGTACAGGCAATTCATCACTCTTTTTAAGAATGAGTTATAAGGATTAGAACAAATATTAGAGAGGATGGACAGATGAAGTTTTTATTTTAGCTGATGGTGTTAAGCTTGCTTCCTTGCATCATTTGCCACTACTAATATTAATATTAATACTAATAAGCTGTCGCTTGTAGGCTTGGAATAATAATTGATAAAACAACAGGCAAGTCCTTGAGGTTGTCATCACAGACATTCTCTCAGATATGCCGACAAGCTGTACTTGCTACCTGGGAGTCTAAACACCGATGGAACTGATATTCGGGTGACACTCAAGTCAAGTGGACCCAATTTCGGCGAAGTCCGGACGGTCTGTGACAGCCAAATCCTCTGCTTGCACCTTCACGATTGTAGGACTGTTAGAATGGGACTGGGTATAACCTCCATGCACAAGCACATGGTGGTTGACCACCCAGGTGTGAACCAACATAAGCAGGGGTTGAGGTGTCGCCCCAACACCACATGGAGGAATGCCGGCCCTCTATGTTACCAGGCAGTACTAGGTGGTAGATGACACTCATCAACCAGTGAAATACCACCACTTTGCTTATTGGAGGTTTGAAGTGGTGAAACCCATGTTTAGTCTCTAGAGCTAAGTTCCGGTCAACCCTTCCCAATCTCTTTCATCATGCAGTATGTTTGATGACTTTTTTTAGGTTATGATGAACGTCGTGGCGAGATCCAATATTCCTTACATTTCGAGGGTACAGCTCTAAAACGGTGTTCGCAGGGCGGCCGCTAGTTAGTACACCAGACCGAACCTACTGGTAACTCTCTAGGAGGCTTCCGGATCAGCTAGTGTATAATCTTGCTACCTCTACTCTGCCAAATAGTGACTGGAGGGAGTATGAGTAGTGTGTATGCAGGGAGCATTGTCGAGGCCACGTTATGTCAAGGATCTGGGTATATTCTTACCATGTGTACGCCTTATCCAAAAATTTCATTACTTCATACAGCATGTCCCACCCACTTTTTCTTACTATTGAATACACCATGAATTGTCAAACTAATAGAGCAAGCTTATCTGCAAAAAGATCTAACACTCCCAAGCACTTCCTAATTCATTTCACAAATATACGTGGTCTCAATTCTAATCTCAACGATGTACATTTCCACTTGCAGTCTGCCAAACCCCATGTACTTTTTCTGACAGAATCTCAGTTATCGGTTGATTCAACTACTGCTCATCTCAGATGCCCAAATTATTCGCTGTATGATTCCTTTCACCTCAAAGGTGGTACTTGTGTGTATGTCCATTCTGATATTCCCTGTCAGAGACTTGGCAATTTGGAATCTCCTCTCTTTGATCTTCTCTGGCTTAAAATCTCTCTACCTCATTATGTCAAATTCATCTGTTGTCTCTACGTTCTCCCAACTTCACTAATCACTTCGAGCTCTTTGACTTCCTCTCTTTGCAACTTGACTTTCTCCAGTCCAACTTTCCTAACAGTGAGGTAATTTTCCTTGGTGATTTTAATGTTCACAACTCCAGCTGGCTTCCGTTTTCTAGTCACACCGACCCAGCAGGTCGAGATGCTGAGGCTTTTGCAATTACTAATGACCTAGCACAGATTGTTCATTTACCTACAAGAATACCAGACAATACGCTTGATCTTTTTCTCACAAACAACCCTTCTAAGTACACGGTCGAAGTGAGAGATCCTTTAGGCACTTCAGATCACAAACTGGTGATTGTCTCTTCTCCAATGGAACCTTTATCTCATGGCTATTCCCAACCTCGTGTTGTTTGGCATTACAAGAATGCAAAATGGGATGACCTGCGAGACTTCTTTTCTTCTTTTCAATGGTTGGATTACTGTTTCAAAACTTCTGATGTCAACGTTTGCTCAGATCATGTCAGTGAAATTATTCTTGCAGGAATGGAATCCTTTATCCCACACTCCACTTTAAAATCTCGTCCTTTATCTAAACCTTGGTTTTCCAATAAATGTGCTAAGGCTGTTCAAGAGAAGAATATTGCATATCGTAATTGGCTTGTTTCTAATTATTCAGTTTCGTTTTCTGCCTACACCAAAGCTCGCAACAATTGTAAAGCAGTTATTAATCAGTCCAAACTAGACTTTGAACAGGCTAAGAGTAGAAAACTTGCTTCTTGCCCTAATGGTAGCCGAGCATTCTGGTCTCTTGCCAAACCTATTGGCCACAACTTTTGCTCATCTCCGCTCCCACCTCTGTCAAAACCAGATGGTTCTGTTGTCACTTCAGCCAAGGATAAAGCTGACCTGCTAGCATCCCATTTTTCTTCCAACTCAAGTATTAATGATCTTAGTAAAACACCTCCCACCATTCCCAATACGCTCCATTCAATGCTTCCTGTGGTCTTCCGTCAAAAGGATATCAGAAGGATTTTGATGAATCTTGATGCTAAGAAAGCTCCAGGTCCTAATGGTATTTCTCCACTTATTCTCAAAACCTGTGCTCCTGAACTTACTCCTATTCTTTGCCGCCTTTTTTCACTTTCTTATTCCAAAGGTGTTTTTCCTTCTGCTTGGAAATTTGCTCATATCCAGCCAGTTCCTAAAATGAGTGATAAATCACTCCCATCAAAATATCGTCCCATTGCAATTACTTCTACTCTTTCTAAAGTAATGGAGAAATCAATTAACCGCTAACTCTTAAACTACCTAGAAACCTTCCATCTGATCAACGATCACCAGTATGGATTCTGTCAGTGTTGATCCACTGGTGATATTCTGGCTTATGTTACCCATTTATGGACTAATTCAATGGAAAAGTTCGGTGAAACACAAGTAGTTGCTCTTGACATCTCAAAGGCTTTTAATCGTGTTTGGCATAAACGTCTTCTAAACAAGCTTCCATCTTATGGTTTGTCAACTGTTTTTAGTAATTGGTTATCCAGTTTTCTCTCTGATCGCTCACTGAGGGTGATGGTAGATGGATCTCTGTCTTCTAACTTCTCCACTACTGCCGGTGTCCCCCAAAGTTCAGTTCTTTCCCCCACTCTTTTCCTCTTGTATATTAATGACCTTCTTCCATTGACTGGAAATCCTATCCATAGTTTTGCCAATGATAGCACATTACATTCCATTTTGAGAAACCTTGTCCTGCTCAATCAGCTTCAACTTCTCGAAAATCTGCTACCAATTCCTTAAATGCCGATCTTCAGGTAATTCTCCAGTGGGGCAAAGATAACTTAGTTGATTTCAACCCTTCTAAAACTTAGTCTTGTCTTATATCTCGCAAAAAGGATTCTTCTGCTCCTATGCTTATCTTTAGTGACACTCCAATTTCTAGGCAAAATGATATATCTCTTTTGGGGATTACCCTGACTTCTAATCTCTCTTGGCACAAGCACATTACAAATATTGCTTCCTCTCTGCATCTAAAAAACTTGGTTTTCTCTTTCGCTCTCGGCGTTACTTTTCTTCCAAACAGCTGCTCACTCTGTATAAATCACAAATCCGCCCTGCCAGGGAATATTGTTCCCACATCTGGGGTGGTGCCCCCAAAACCTCTCTCAGGCTTCTCGAAGCACTGTTCTTCTGAACTGGCTTCTATAATTCCCACTCTCTCTTTCAAAACAGTCCGAACACGTGCCGCCACCAGCCAACATCCATTTACTGTCCAACTTCAAACCAACTTTTCATCTTTCTCATTTATTCATTCAACTGCCGTTTTCTGGAACAACCTTTCTTCATACGTATTTCCTGAAAATTACAATCTACAGAAGTTCAAGTCCAATGTCAACAAATATCTTCTTTCATCTTCTCAACCTCCAACCCAAGCACGGTACTAAGTACTATAGGTTCTAATAGCTCTCGTGTTTGGGGTTCACATAAAAAAAAAAAAAAAAAAGAGTACTGGATATTACTGTAAATAGAAAGCATTTCTGTTTTTATTTATTTTATTGGAATCTCGTCAATTCTATCTAACATCACATAATAAACAAAAGGTTGTGTGTGTGTGTGTGTGTGTGTGTGTGTGTGTGTGTGTGTGTGTGTGTGTGTGTGTGTGTGTGTGTGTGTGTGTGTGTGTGTGTTTACTACTTTCAAATTCTTAAGTTGTATGTATGTAAATTATCACTTATTAATTGCCAGTTTAGAGGCATACCATTTGAATCACAAATATGTTAAACGGTATTCCACAATAAACTTGAATAATAACTGAGTAATTACTAATTAGTTATTAAAATAGAAACAATTTACCTTTAAACCTAATGGGCCAGGTGATCCTCTTTCTCCATCCACTCCACTCTGTCCCTGAAATATAAATTTCTATATAAAATTTCAATAACAGTAACATAATTACAAACTTCAGAGTGAAACCTCAGCAAAAATATCACTTAAAAAAGAAATGGTGATAAACCAGAAGAAAACAATGTACAATATTATGGAAAACTGTAAATTAGAGAGCATAATTACTCTTAGATAAAAAAAGCAATTGTTTCAATATAGCTTCTTAACTCCAGTTTGCAATTAAGCAGTTAAATATCACAACTAATACAGTGGAAACCCAATTATCCAGTTTAATAGATGGGCTAACTCAAGCAGTTGATATGAAATTATAAGTGATTCACTTTCACTAAGTTTCCTTTGGACATGAATAGCCATTGGCTTTGTACACAGTTTTCAAAAATTCACTGCAATAAATATTAAGTGTTTAGTAATCCAGCAGTGGCAGTAGCAGGGAGTGTCTGACACACTTTTTGGTGAAATATCCTTGTTCTTTAATGTATCTAAAATACCTTTTGCCAGTTCCAGATTAGTGTTGCTCTACCTACCTTCCTAAATACAGGTATCGTTTATGCAGAGTTATTATGTAAAACATGTTGAATGATGAGATAAGACCATTTCTGAAATATGTATTTATCATTTTGTGTGAAGCACAGCTGTTCCCATTTGGGCCACCGGTTAATTGGGGCAGCCATTTATTTGGGACAAATCTTAAAAAACAGAACCCAATTGAGAAAATAGCCAGGGTTTACTTTGCTTAATTGGGACAAAATGCCGTTTAATCGGGGCAGGAGACCGCAGCACTGGAGATTACCCCACAATTGTCTCCGACCATACCACGTAGTTCAGTCGGATTTCTGGAGGTCACAACGACAAAACAATTAGCAGTCACCTGTTTATTGGGCTTTTCTGTTAGTGGAATCTATCAGAAACGGATAGTAAACTCGATCTTATTGAATTTGCGATAATACTGACAGCTGGAATTCTGTGGGTTATTATGGTAAAATGTGTTTACACTTCCATGGGAATCTCATATAAAAAAAATAATTTTCAGAATCTTCTCTTCATTCCTATTTTTAAAGCTTTGTAACTCGTTACTCCGTTCTCACTTGCACGTATTGTGTTACTTGCAATTTGTGTGTGCCGTGTTTTTTGTTATTGATTGCTTATCTTTTTAATTTTATGTCTTTATGTCAGTGAACAGAAACGTCAACTAGTTTAGTTAGTATATACATATTACAGTACATATTAATTATTCCGAATTTCATGTATCATTTAATTTTTTAATTGGTAAGGTAATAAAGGGTAAATTTGTGCTTAATATATCTTTACTTTTATAGCCTGTGGATAATATTTCTCCTATTTTCGCTAATCAGAATCGCTGTTTAATATAATTAAAATTCAATTCACAAACATGATCACAATGACCGGTGCTTACTACACATTGTATAGTGAATGGTACTTTACTATGGTGAGTTCGTCGTAACGTGATTTGATTGTACAATGAACTAATTGTAAAGGGGGGAGTACATTGTATTTTTAACTAATTACGTGAAACTTCAGATAGTTGGGGTAGCCGCTTAATCGGGCCAAAATGCACGAGTCCCGATGTGTCCCAAATAACCAGAATCAACTATACGATTGCTATAGTAAATTAGATTTTTACTATTTTATAAAATAGATAACAATAAATATGTCTATAAACTGCTTGTAAAAATTTTACATGTAACAGCAACAATGCTATATCTATTGTTACCTATTTTGTAAAATAGGGTTGTTACCTTGCTTAATTTCAGGTTAAAGCAATTTTTTTTTTTATCTGTGCCATTTTTTGTCATTGGGGATGACTTCTGACTTTTTCATGTTAAAATTGGGCTAAGTATTACCGTTTAGATTTAACAATTTCTAACTTAAAATTTTCCTAATCAACTGCTTTTTTCTCAATGGAAAAGTTGTTTCCCATATTCACTTTAGTGGTTTAATCTAAAAATGTCATCTTTGTATATTTCTGAAATGAATGTAAACTGATTTATTTGGGGGAGACACCATGTTTGGTTCCCCCCCCCCAAAGTACATATGTTTGTCTGTGAACTGGCTATGAGTACAACCATGTCACATCTCCTCATGCTAAAACCACTGCATTTGTTTTCATTTTATTTCAAATAAAATCCATTTACACTAATTTTTTTGAAGTACAGAGATGATATTTTTGGACTACACCAAAGAAGGGGAACAACTTGAGCAACGAGAAAAAAGCAGCTGAATAGACAAAATTTTAATTTTGAAATCATAAAACCTGAACAGTAAAACTTAGTCCAACTGTAACATAAAGAGACGAAAAACAGTTCATATGGATATAGACAGGGAAACAATTCCCTTCTAATTGTAACCCATTTCATTTTGTTCCTAGAGTGAAGATAAAGACACCTAAGTTAAATTTTTTATTAAAGTAATTAATGTGTACTGTAAACCACCAATGAGAACTTTCCTTTACATTCACATCAGAGAAAGAGCATTCCAGGTGGTCTCTTCAGCAACAATCTATGAGAAGATGCCAAGGCACCTTCTCATAGATTGATGAATACATTAAAAAAATTCCACAAGTGTCCTGGATTCTTTGACAATCATCTACAATCTGTTCATTCTAGAACAGATTGTCAGTATATTTAAATTGAGAGGTCATGCAGGCTGAACAGTTGTATCTGCTGATTTACTTAACAGTATAGGGTGGGCAATGATAAGAAAAACTCATGAGTTAGGGTTTAATTTAAAAGTGTCTGCAATTCTAACAAGGCCCAATAGGAGGAAGTATATGATGCGAGCTTTTTCAATCAATTTGACTGTGGAGAGACTGTGCAAGACTAATGGGATAGAAATGTGCTTGTTAACAGAAGAGACTGCTTCTACAGGGATGGGATACATTTAAACAGGAAGGGTGCAGGAATATTTGCCGATTCTATCGAGGCAATGTTAGATGATCAGAAAACTGTTAACTGGGAGGGGGGATACACAGACTAATAGAGTAAAAGTAGCCACAGGCACAGGTGAAAGTGATTCTTGCACAGTTTCTACTGGAATGTGCAGCAGCCTATAGATTTCAATACTTGTTATGGGTCATCGGGGAACAAGTAAATACATGGGCCATGTTCGGATAACTAAGAGTAAAAACATCTGCATGTACAATTGAATGTATACCAATGCTAGGAGCATAGTAAATGAACTTGAAGTGATGGTCATGTCATCAAAAACAGACATTGTGAGGATATCGGAGACACTGTGTCACCCAGATATCAAGGATGCAGAATTTGAATATGGGAATTACAATGTGCACAGTAAGGATAGACAGGATGGGAGGGAGTTATGCTCTTAATAAAGAGGCACATTAAATCTAAGGTAGTGCATTCGGTTCACATGGGTGGCCTGGGTAATGTTGAGTTATTTTGGTGTGAATAAGTACTGGGAAAGCAAAAATAAGAGTGGGATTCTGTTACTAGCCTAATGACTCTGATGAATACAATGAACAACTGCACAGAGATATAGAGTGGGCCTTAAATTGGAATGCCTTATAATGGGGGATGTTAACTCTCCAGATATTGACAGGAATTTGTTGGTTGGTCACTCACACACTAGCAAGACATTTATGTATTTACTGGATCAGTTTCCTACAGCGGCATGTTAGAGAGGCAATGAGAGAGAGTAATACTCTTGATCTGATTATCAGCAGTGATTATTCATGCATTAAGAATCTGCAGATAAAATAACCACTAGGTGGGAATGATCACAGTGTACTGATGTGGGATTTGCTTAAAGATGCAATTACCATCAAGGGTAAAGGAGGGATGTTTGAATTTGTAAAGTAACTACAATAGTCTCAGGCAGATTTTAAATTCTATACAGTGGGATGGGATCAACTGATGATGTTACCATAAACAAATTCTAAATGGAAAGCACTCAAGGAAATAATCATAGATGCTACTAGGTGTCTATGATTATTTCCTCTAACTTCTATGATTATTTCCTATTTATTCTGCTAGCGAAGAAAAATGCATTGGACACATACATATTATCAGGTGATAAAGAAGCCTATGGTAGATATAAACTAATCTATAATAAAGTCACAAAGGAGTTTAGGCAGATAAGGCAGATTATGAAAAATCTTTGGCAAGGATGCAAAGAAAACGTAAAAATTTTTCAATTAGATCACCTGCGAGGTGATCCGATTGAGGTGTATAAAACCTTGAATGAGTTGAGCAAGCTGAATGCTGATGGGATTCTTCATCTTGCTCAGATTAAGAACCTGAGGGGGTACAGTTTCAAATTGAAGAAAGACAGTTGTAGAATATAGATGTGCGGAAATTTGCCTTTAGCCAGCGGGTAGTTGATTGGTGGAACAGACTTCCATCTTTTGTTATGGACGTTGATAAGCCTAAATAAATTTAAGGCTGAGCTGGACAGGCATCTGGAATAACTAGAGGGTTTTTTTTTGGCTGATGCTGCATAAGCTTGCTTTCTTGCATCGTATTATTATTATTATTATTAGCCATATGATGCAAGGAAGCCTGAGGCTTATGCTTCACCTGGGTTTGCCAAGCCTATACTCACTAGATGTGAGCCCCTGGTATGCCTCTACTAATGCTAATGCTAATTTCTTTACTTATGTAAAGAAGAAAGAAGGGGATAAATCACACTGGTACATCTGATATCGATGGTTCAACTGTTCGTGATCCTCCTCAGGTTGCTGACGGTATTCTGCAACTGAATAGGTATTCTGCATCTATATTCACACATGAATTCTTTAGGAAAGGGTCTACCAGTAGTTTATCAAACTCTACAAGCTAAATGAATGTAATAACTGAGAGAAAATGTGGAAGAGAAATTGAAGCTAAATGTAAGAAATTCACCTGTTTTGGATGGGATCTATCCTATTATATTAATGGAGGCAGCAAAGGAAATAAGCAAACACTGAGCCATAATTATGAGAAGATCTCTGAATCCATGTGAAGTCCTGATGGACTGGAATGAATGAATGTATTCCAAATTCACAATGGATAATTACAGATTTATTAGCTCAATTTCTGTTCCAGGGAAAATAATTGAGCCACTGATTAAAGAGATATAATGCAATTATACCTCAGTTACAGTATGGGATTATTAAGGGGCAATCTTGTTTGAGCAATTTGACTGGATAGTTACTATGATGCAGTAATTAAGGAACTGGATGCAAAAGACAATTTTGATATCAGCGCATTAGCATTTTTAGCATTAACATTAGAAGAGGCATAAAATGCAAGAAGGCGAGCTTATGCAGCATCAGCCCAAAAAAAAAAAAAAAAAACCCCTCCCATTTCACTCATCTATTCACTGCAAATCCTTATCCAGCTCAGCCTTAAATTTATTTAAGCTATCAACTTCCACAACAACAGATGTAAGTCTGCTCCAGCAATCAACTACCCGCTGGCTGAAGGCAAATTTGTCATATTCGTAATCTGAGCAAGAGGAAGAATCCCATCTGCACTGAGCTTGCTCAACCCATTCAAGCCCTTATACATCTCAATCAGATCACCTAGCAGGTATCTTGGTCTCTAGGCACTGCAATTTGCAGAACTTAATCCTATCTTGGTAAAAGCACTCCTTTGTTCCCCTTACCAATCTGGTTTGTACTCATTCTAGCAACTCTACATCCTTCTAAAAATGAGGCCTCCAGATCTGTACACAGTATTCAAGGTGTAGTCTAACCATTGCCTCGTGTTTTCTTTTTTTGTTAGTTGTTGGCGCATCAGCTTCTGTGGCCATAATGCACCTCACAAAGTTTTTGTATTTTACTGTGATCCAAGCCCAAGGTGGGATTCGAACCCGTGACCTTTGGGTTGCCAGGTAGGCACTTTATCCACCTGGCTAGCCCGGTCGGCCATTGCCTTGTAAAACAGGATAATCACCTCCTTGTTACCACTAGCAAAATTCCTATATACCACTGACAACACTACATGAATTACTCTGGCCCATCTGCACTGCTCAGTAAACTTCATATCTGACTGCACAATTACTCTCAGGCTTTTCACTTTCCATTTCCCTGAGTGTCGTACCACACAGTTGGTACGTTTCTCTTGGACTACTGCTATTCATATGCAATACTTTGCATTTCTCAATTTTAAACTTCACTTGCCACTTCTCAGCCCATTTGCCAAACTTTCTAGATCCATTTGCAGAAGCATTAGCAAAGGCACATGATGCAAGAAAGCAAGCTTATATAGCATCAGCAAAAAAAAAAAAACACACCCTTATTTCACCCATCTGCTGGCTCCAAATGTTTGTCAAGTTCTGCCTTGAATCTATTTAGGCTATCAACTTCTACAATGACAGATGGAAGTTTGTTCCAGCAATCAAACACCCGCTGGCTAAAGGCAAACTTCCGCACATCTATCCTACAACCGTCTTTCCTCAATTTGAATTTACGCCCTCTCAGGTGATTATTCTGAGCAAGAGGAAGAATCCCAACAGCATTCAGCATGCTCAAGCCATTCAAGGCTTTATACACCTCAATCAGATCACCTCACAGGTGCATAGTCTCCAGACACTGTAATTTGCAAAATTTAAGCCTTTCTTTGTAAGAGCAAACCTTTGTCCAATTCACTAATCTTGTTGCCTTTCTCTGTACTCGTTCCAACAACTCTACATCCTTCTTAAAATTAGGCCTCCAGACCTGTAAACGGTACTCAAGGTGTGGCCTGGCCCTTGCCTTATACAAGGGGATAATTACCTCCTTATCCTGCTAGAAAAATTCCTGTATACCATTGACAAGACACCATGAGCTACTCTTGCAGACCATCTGCACTGCTCACAAAACTTCATATCTGCCTGCACAATTACCCCCGGGTCATTTTCATTTTCTACCACTGTCAGTGTGGTACCACAGAGTTGATATGTTGCTCTGGGTTTGTGGTCCCATATGTAGTACTTTACATTTGTCAATGTTAAACTTAATTTGCCACCTCTCAGCCCATCTGCTCAACTTTTCTATATCCTATTGCAGCAGTGTATTGTCATTAGTGTCATTAACAACCCTGCCAACCTTCATATTGTCTGCAAACTTGGACATTAACCCTGAAATACCATCATCAATATCATTTATAAATACAGAAAACAATAATGGACCCAACACTGAACCCTGAGGGACTCCACTAATAACATTAGTCCACGAAGAGCAGTGTCCATTTATTATCACTCCCTGTCTTCTCCCACTCAACCATCCCTTTATCCATTGCAGCAATTTGTCTCCAATGCCACACTGCTCCAATTTGTGCAGCGGTCTTCCATGTGCAACAGTATCAAAGGCTTTTCTAAGATCCAAATATATGATATCAAAGTTATTCTTTGCATCCAGTTCCTTTGTGACTACATCACAGTATCCAATCAAATTAGTCAGACAAGACTTCCCCTTAACAAACGCATGCTGTGTCCGAGCAATAATTGAAGTCTTGTCTAGATGATCCTGCAATGCTTCTTTAACCAGTGCCACCATTAATTTCCCTGGAAAAGAAGTTAAACTAACAGATCTATAATTACCTGTGTCTCGCTTTAATCCTCCTTTATGGATTGGGGTCACATTTGCACTTCTCCAGTCCATGGGTACCTCCCGTGAGTCCAGGGAAGCTCTCATAATTATGGCTAAGGGTTTGTTTATTTCCTTCGCCACCTCTAATATAACTGGATATATTCCATCCACCCCAAGTGCCTTTCTTGTGTTTATCTTCAACAATTTCTCCTCCACTTTACTTTCAGTTATTACAAGATTATCTAGCTTACTGCCAGAGTTGAATACACCTCTGGCATTCTCCTCCCTGAATAACTCCTCATGTGTGAATGTCGATGCAAAATATTCATTCAGTTTGTTAGCTACCTGAGCAGGATCATCAACAGTTGAACCATCAATATCAAATGGACCAATCTGATTCATCCCCTTCCTTCTAGAGTTTACATAAGTAAAAAACTCTTTGCTGTTTTTCTTTGCATCCTTTGCCACAGATTTCTCGTAATCTGCCTTCGCCTAACGAACCTCCTTTGTAACTTGGTTACACACCAGCTTATATCTATCAACATACTGTCCTTACTGTCATTAACAGCCCTGCCAACCTTTGTATCATCTGCAAACTTGGACATTAAGTCTGATATACTCTCTTCAATATCGTTGATGAATACACAAAACAACAATGTGCCCAGTACCGAACCCTGGGGAATTCCACTAATAACATTAGTCCATGAAGAGCAGTGTACATTGTTTACCACTCTCTGTCGTCTCCCACACACCCATCCCTTTTTCCATTGTAGCAACTTGCCCTTAATGCCATACAGCTCCAATTTGTATAGCAGTCTTCCATGTGCAACAGTATCAAAAGCTTTCCTGAAATTCAAGTACAGTCAGTAATCGTATAGCACAATAGTTGTGTTCCTAGAAACCCTTGTGCAATGCAAAATCGTGCAATATAAACAACAGGGACTATGGGAAAAATAGGGTTAGGTGCCGGCCACCCAAGATTTAACACACATTTGTAACCAAAACATTACCAAACACAATAAATAATCATAATAAAATACTTACGTAATAGTCGTAATAAAATACTTACGTATTTTATTACAACTATTACGTAATGAAATATTGCTAATGCTTTTGCTTCTATTGTAAGCAAACTTGTTTTTTGTTTGATTTTCTATCCAAACATCTAGTTCTTTGTGTCTTGATCTAATGGATTTTAATTACACTTTGAATTGTTCCTGCTATGAAAGTTGTTTTTATTTTCTCTGCATTCTTTGTAATTCTCGGCGTTGCCTCATTTAGGTCTGTAGCACGTGCAATATCACATGGTCTTTCATTTTGCTCAAAGCGTTTCACAATTTCATATTTTTTCTCTATCGACAGAAGCGGACTGGCCATAAGCCTTACCTTGATCCAGTGCGCCTCTGTTTATCGATATCGCTTTTCTTTTTCTCTCTGAATCTGCAATGTCTTCACCAGGACGCTTCCTATTCACACTTTTTAAGTATTTTACTCATGTTTAGGGAATAAAGCACAATTACAAAATGAGGAGGCACGCTTGATACACATAAACAAAGCTGCGCGCGTGTAGCAACTGAATAAACAACACCGTAAAGGCAGAGATACACTATTAACAGCTCATATTTTACTAAAGTACATTTCTAGGGGTTACTACCATAAAACAATAAAAACAATTTCCAGTTGCGTTTCTGCTAGTGGAATCTGGTAGTAAACTCGATATAATTGCATTTGCGATTATACTGATAGCTGGAATTGTGTTGGTTTTTATGTTATTATGGTGAAATGTGTTTCCCCTTCACTGATATAAAAAAACATAAATACATTTTCAGAATCTTCTCTTCATTCCTATCGTGCTGCGTTCAGTTGGGGTGATTCCGGTCTGACTGCCATTTCTTGTAAACACAAAGGCGAATCATGCATAAGCGAATTCGGTTCGTGTTATATAAGATATCGTTCCCCTATTTATAAATCGTGTATGATCGAATTTGTATAGTGTAAACACGTGTTATACGAGGACTGACTATATATGATATCAAAATGATTTTTTTTCATCCAGTTCTTTTGTGACCATATCATAGTATCCAAACAAATTGGTCAGACAAGACCTCCCTTGCACAAATCCATGCTGTGTATTAACTACTATTGCAGTCTTGTCGAGATGATCCTGCAATGCTTCTTTAATTAGTGACTCCATTATTTTCCCCGGAATAGAATTAACAGGTCTATAGTTACTTGTGTCACCTTTTGAAACCCTCTTTGTGAATTGGAGTTATATTTACACACTCCAGTCCATGGAGACCTCCCCTGAGTCTAATGAAGCTCTCATAATTATGGCTAAGGGTTTTCTTACTTCCTTTGCTGCCTCCTTTAAATATAACTGAATAGATCTCATCTACACCAGGTTCTTATATTTAATTTCAATAATTTCTCCTCCACTTTGCTCTCAGTTATTACAAAATCACTTAATGCCTGTCGGAGTTAGATCAACTTCTGGCATTTCCCATCTTAAATAACTCCTCATGTGTGAATATAGATGCAAAATGCTCATTCAGTTTATTAGCTACCTGAGCATGATCATCAATAGTCAAACCATTTACGTTAAGGAGACCAATCTGATTCTTCCTTTTCCTTCTAGAGTTTGCATAAGTAAAGAACTCTTTGCTGTTTTTATTTGCATCCTTTCTCAAAGATGTCTCGTAATCTGCCTTCGTCTGCCTAACCTCCTTTGTGACTTGATTACAGACTATCTTATATCCGCCATAGAATTCTGTGTCACCTGATAATTTATATGCATCGAATGCATTTTTCTTCTCTGCCACGAGTCTGATTAGTTCATCTGACATCTATTTAGGCCTAAACCTTGAAGATTATTTCTGAGTTGGTATGAAATACCTAGTAGTTTCCAAGATTAAGTCCCTGAGGGCTTCCCATTTAGAATTCACCCTTGGTAACATCATCAGTTTATCGCAATGTATAGAATTTAAAAACTGTCTGAGACCACTGTAGTGACCTTTATGAAAGCAAAAGCCCTTCCTTTTACTCCTGATGGTAGTTACATGCTTAAGTAATCCCACATCAGTACATTGTGATCACTGTCACCCAGTGATTCCTTTATCTGCAAATTCTTAATGCATATATAATCAATGCTGATAATCAGATAAAGAGTGTTACTATCTCTAGTTGTCTCTTGAACATGTTGCTGTAGAAAACAGCCATCCAATAAATCCACAAAAGTCTTGCTAGCATGCAAGTGACCAACGCACATGTTCCAGTCAATATCTGGAAATTTAAAATCCCCCATTATAAGACATTCTGATTTACTGGCCCACTCTATTCCTCTGCACAATTGCTCATTGTGCTCATCAGATTCATTAGGCCTATAACACATCCCTACTCTCATTTTCCCTTTCCCAGTGCTTATGTCACACCACACTGACTCAACATTGCATTGTTAACCAATGTCAATTGCATGCATGTCCTTAGATTTTATGTGTTTCTTAACTAGCAGCATAACCCCTCTTCCCTTCCTGTATATCAATTCTGTACTCATTGTACTTCCCAAATTCTAATTCTGCACTACTTATATCTATGTGACACCACGTCTCTGATATCCCAACAATATCCGCCTCTGATGTCTTGACCAGCACTTCAAATGATCAAATTTATTAACTATACTTCTGGCACTGGTGTACACGCAAGTATACATGCACCTGTTCCTACTCTTAATTATCCTAACACAGCCCATGTATTTAATTTTTTCACTGTGACTCCCAGCAGTCCTGGAAGCCACCAGCAACTTGCTTTTCAGGCTGCTGCTCATTCCAATAGAAGCAGTGCAAGAATCACTTTACCTCTGCCTGCGGCCACTGTTAATCTTTTAGTCTGTGAATCTCCCCAAGCTAGCAGTTTACCAACCCACCTAACACTGCCTTGGGAACATTAGCAAATATTCTTGCACCCTTTCTATTTAAGTGTACCCCATCCCTGTAGAAGCAGCCTCCATTTAACAAGCACAGACCATGCTAAAAAAAATTCTACCCATGAGCCAATGACAAGTTACTGCTATTGATAAAGGGATGGTTGAGTGGGAGAAGATGAGAGTGATTATCAATGAACACTGCTCTTCATGGACAAATGTTTAGTGGAGTTCCTCAGGGTTCAGTGCTGGGCTCATTATTGTTCTTGGCATTTATTAATGATTCTGATGAAGGTATATCAGACTTAATTTTTAAGTCTGCAGATGATCCCAGATTAATCCCACACACAAATAATCTCAGATTAATCCCACACAAAAATAATCTCAGATTAATCCTGCACACAAATGAAAATGAAAAAGACCTGGTAATAATTGTACAGTCAGCTATCAAGGTCTCTGAGCAGTGTCAGGCTGCCAGGACTTCACATGGGGTTCTGTCAATGATATACAGGAATAAGGATATGATTATTCCATTACATAAAGCAATGGTCAGGCCAAATCTCAAGTTCTACATATAGGTCTGGAGACTTCATTTTAGGAAGGATGTAGTGCTGCTAAAGTGGGTAGAGAAAAGGGCAACAAGATTGGTGAATGGAACAAAGTGGTACTCTTACCAAGAAAGGCTTCAGTTCTACAAATTACAGCATCTAGTGACTAGGCACATGCAAGGTGATCTGATTGAGGTATTTAAAACTTTGAATGGAGTGAACAAGCTCAATGCTGATGGAATTCTTCTATTGGTCAGACAACACACATAAGGAGGCACAAATTCACATTGAGGAATGATGGCTGCAGATTAGATGTGCAGAAGTTTGCCTTCAGCCAGCAGATCACTGGAACAAAATTCTGGAACAAAAATCTGTTGTTGTGGAAGTTGATAGCTTAAAAAAGTTTAAGAAAGAACTAGACAAACTGTTGGGGATGGATAAGTGAAATGGGAAGGGTTTTTCTTTTTTTTTTTTTTTTCTGGTGCTGTCTAAGCTTGCTTTCTTGCATCATTTGCCACTAATAATAATAATAACAACAACCTGAACTATCACCAAGAAGAACCAGATAGGTCCTGCAGCCTTGAAAAAATCAAGCAGGATATGATCAACTGACTGGAATAGTCTAAATAATAAATAAGTAATCAACTACAAAGAATAACAAATACGGACACAATGGAACCGGAACTGGAGGACAAACAGCAAGTTCAAGAAATACAATTCAAAGCAGCTGAAGTGGAAACAATTAGAAGAGTGGAAGAAAGCTCCAGCAAAATTTGAAGGAATGGACCCCCCACAAAGACCCACACCAAACCAAAGCAGAGATCCAACAGAATCGTGTGGGAAGTCACAGGCCACCTCAATAGGCAAATAACACAAGATTATCTCAACAACAATAAAGGAACACTAGACACCATCCACACATCCATTTATTTTGCCACTGTAGCAGCCATCATGATGAGTATCCTGGTTATATTGGTGTTTGTTTGAAATCAAAGACCAATATAACACAAATGCAAAGACAAGGAACCACTGGCCTGGGAAAGAAGGCTACAGCGGAAGATGGAAGAAATAAGAGTGAAGATAGGCCAACTGACCAGTACCAATGTGGGTAACAGAAGTAAGAAGCTGATCAGAAAAGTAAAGGCCATCCTCAAGAAAGACAGCAAACATGAAACCTATAATCAGAGGATCAAAGAAAGATGGGCGAAGAAAATACTCCACGGCAGACACTACAATGACTTCCGTCAAGATTACATAGATAAGATGCTTTCCAACACTTCACTCACAAAAGGAAGGCTCTTCCCCAAGACCAAAGGATTCGAGCTCACTATCCAAGACCAGGTAATCTACACCAAGAACAACAGGAAATACATCACCAAAGACCATAGAGTAACAGATGACACATCAGCAATGTCACCTGGCTCCAGAAACAATCCAGCACATCGATGCAGGATGATCACCCAGAAAGAGTACACTCACAGACACAACCAGGTGGCCAGGATAAGACATCAGAAACTATCGCAAAAATACCCGCTGACCAAAGAAAGTTTACCACATTAGAAGTACGAGCATCAGACCGTACTAGAGACCTCTACTCAGAGACTATATTGGGATCCTACACAACAGACTAGACATAACCCTCATTGACAGGTGGCCGACCGGGCTAGCCGAGTGGGTAAAGTACCTGCCCGGCAACCCAAAGGTCGCGGGTTCGATTCCCGCCTCGGGCTTGGATCAAAGTACTGCAAAAACTTTGGGAGGTGCAATATGGCCACAGAAGCCGATGCGCCAACAACTACCAAAAAACAAAACAAACATTGACAGGAATTGACTCAATTCGATTTAAAATACTTGTTCCATATGCCACATCTAAGACAGGAAGTCAAAGATGTGGCATATGGAACAAGTAATGATTATCCCAATCATCATGTCAACCATGGCATGGTGCCAAAGAGTCTCCATAAGAACCTAACAACAACAACAACAGGCCTCCCAGAGAACACTTACAGGGAACTCCAGAAAGCCATGATCACAAACACTTGTAGATTAGTAAGAGTTCCTCGACCAACAATAACATAAATAATAATAATAGTAACACAACCGGACACAACCAACAACCCTGTGCACTTGGTACCAGTACCTGTCACAGGGTGGAAAAAATGCTCTATAAAGGAGAACAAGTTTATAATAATAATCCAACCACCATGATACTTATTATCAAGGAATTCTCAAATAGTGAGATTATAATGTGCTGGTGTCCTATCATGCATGAACCACATTTGATGCGACATTTTCAATAGAACCCCTTCCATCAATGTAGGTAGTACCTTCTCCAAGAAATTCATATAATTTTGGTCCTTAAGCATATGGCATCAAAAATGGATTAATTTGTACATTAGCATTATAGAGGCATGTGATCAAAGAAAGCAAGCTTATACAGCATCAGCCAAAAAAAAATTCCCATTTCACACAACCATCCACTCTAAACATTTGTCCCGTTCTTCCTTGAATTTATTTAAGCTACCAACTTCCACAACGACAGGTGGAAGTTTGTTCCAGAAATCAACTACCCGCTGGCTAAAGGCCAATTTCCGAACATATATTCTTCATCTGTCCTTCCTCAATTTTAAATTATGCCCCCTCAGGTTCGTAATCTGAGCAAAAGTAAGAATCTCATCAGCATTGAGCCTGCTCAACCCATTTGAGGCCTTATACACCTCAATTAGATCACCTTGCAGGTGCCTAGTCTCCAGAAGCTGCAATTTGCAGAACTAAAGTCTTTCTTGGTAAGAGTAGCCATTCGTTTCCCTCACCAATCTTTTTGCCCTTCTCTGTACTTGTTCTAGCAACTCTACATCCTTCCTAAAATGAGGCCTCCAGACACAGTACTCAAGGCATGGCCTGATGATCACCTTATACAAGGGGAGAATCACCTCCTTATCCCTGCTAGCAAAATTTCTGTGTATTATTAGCATTAGCATTAGCATTAGTAGAGGCATTTGATGCAAGAAAGCAAGCTTATGCAGCATCAGCCAAAAAAAAAAAAAAAAAAAAAAAGTAACATAAATAAATAAAAATAACCACTTCCACTTCACCCCTCTGTTCGTTCGAAATACCTGTCCAGCTGAGCCTTAAACTTATTTAGGCTATCAACTTCCACGACAAGGGATGGAAGTCTGTTCCACCCACCAACCACCCGCTGGCTAAAGGCAAATTTCCGCACATCTATCCTACATCTGTCTTTCCTCAATTTGAATTTATGCCCTCTCAGGTGATTTTTCTGAGCTAGAGGAAGAATCCCATCAGCATTGAGCATGCTCAAACCATTCAAGGCTTTGTACACCTCTATCAGATCACCCCGCTGGTGCCTAGTTTCCAGACACTGTAATTTGCAAAACTTAAGCCTTTCTTCGTAAGAGAACCCCTTTGTCCCATTCACCAATCTAGTTGCCCTTCTCTGTACTCGTTCCAGCAGCTCTACATCCTTCCTGAAATGAGGCCTCCAGGCCTGTATACAGTACTCTAGGTGTGGCCTGACCATTGCCTTATACAAGGGAATAATCACCTCCTTATCCCTGCTAGAAAAATTCCTATATATCATTGACAATACACCATGAGCTACTCTTGCAGCTCGTCTGCACTGCTCAGAGAACTTCATATCTGCCTGCACCACCACCACCCCCAGGTCCCTTTCATTCTCTACCACTGTCAGTGTAGTACCACAGAGTTGATACGTTGCTCTGGGGTTGCTGTTTCCCATATATAGTACTTTACATTTGTCAATGTTAAACTTCATTTGCCACCTCGAAGCCCATCTGCTCAACCTTTCCAAATCCTGTTGCAGCAGCATAGTGTCAGTAGTGTCCTTGACAACCCTGCCAACCTTCGTATCGTCTGCAAACTTGGACATTAAGCCTGATATACCATCATCAATATCATTTATAAATACAGAAAACAATAAAGGCCCCAATACTGAACCCTGAGGGACTCCACTAATAACATTAGTCCACGATGAGCAGTGTCCATTGATTACCACTCTCTGTCTTCTCCCCCTCAACCACCCCTTTATCCATAGCAGCAACTTGCCTCCAATGCCACACTGCTCCAATTTGTGCAGCAGTCTTCCATGTGCAACAGTATCAAAAGCCTTTCTAAGATCCAAGTATATAATATCAAAGTTATTCCCTGCATCCAGTTCTTTTGTGACTGCATCATAGTATCCAATCAAATTGGTCAGGCAAGACTTCCCCTTAACAAAACCATGCTGTGTCCTAGCTATAACTGAAGTCTTGTCTAGATGATCCTGCAGTGCTTCTTTCACCAGTGCCTCCATTAATTTTCCGGGAACAGAAGTTAAACTCACAGGTCTATAATTACTTGTGTCAGCCTTTGATCCCCCTTTGTGAATTGGGGTCACATTTGCACATCTCCAGTCAATGGGTACCTCCCCTGAGTCCAAGGAAGCTCTCATAAAGGAAGCTCTCATTGAGAAGACCCTATGACCTATTTGGGCAGGCGGTCTGCACTGCTCAGAAAACTTCATATCTAACTGCACAATTACCCCCAGGTCTCTTTCATTATCCACTAACCTAAGGGTAACACAACCCAGTTGGTAAATTTCTCTGGGGTAAATTTCTCTGTTACTTCTACCCATATGCAGTACTTTGCATTTGTCAATGTAAAACTTCAATTGCCACTTCTCAGCCCATCTGCCCAACTTTTCTAGATCCTGTTGCAATAGCATACTGTCATTAACAACCCTGCCAATCTTTGTATCATCTGCAAACTTCAACATTAAGCCAGATATACCTTCATCAATATCACTGATAAACACACAAAACAACAATGGACCGAACACTGTGAAACTCCACTAATAACATTAGTCCACAAAGAGCAGTATCCATTGATTACCACTTACTGTCTTCTCCCAATCAACCACCCTTTTATCCATTCTGGGCTGCTTTCACCAATGATGCCAACACAATGATATTGCAGCCTGCTAATGCCAAGACTGAATAATAACGTAAACACTACTGTGGAAACCACTGACAGAACATGACTCACAGACGAAAATCATTTTGTAAGAGTGCTGGACTTGTGCTCATGTTATGCAAAAAGTTGCTGCTCATTAAGAATTTTCCATGCAGTTGAATGTGTAATACCTAATACTGATGCTACATTTCTTGTGATACTTCAAGAATTCTGAATCATGTCCTCCACCTGTTCCTCTAAATTAGATGTTTGGACAGTTCTGACTCTTCCCCACTCAGCGGTAAGCAAAAAGGATCCTCTCTCCCAAAGAAACCAATGGGTGGCTACAAAAGCATCCTTGGCTGGACATTGTTGTTTTTGAAAAGTTTCCCGGTAGAGATGCTGAGCTTTGCTGCTGTTCTTGTTCGTTCATCAATAATCATAATGAAAGCCAGCTATTTCAGCATTAGAGTACTGGTTATTTGTGTCAAGGTAAAAAAAATAACTCACAGATTGAACGTTACGTCAGGAACACTGATTAACATACGAGTAACTTTAGGACAACTGATAAACAGAACTCTTGACTCAATTTAAGAACCGTTGCCTTACCCAGGAGTAGATGTATTCATTACAAAATTTGCATGCACGTCAGATATACATTTGTATACATCACATATACAAATGATTTGTTTTGCTAATAACAAGTAAAAAAAATAGCAATTTTAAGTTTGTGAATTTTCCATTAAAAAAATAAAATCACATTTAATAAGTATTGCAGTGTAATGGCAAAGGGTCAAGTATTAATGTACCCCAAGCAGAATTAGTTTAATAACAATAACAAATAATAATGAAAGTAAAATTCTGTTTAAATAAAGTCCTGTGGCAGTATTGTGATTTCACCATTTGTCACTTGTTTGGAGAGGTCTAGGTTTCAATCCATCAGAGATTGGACAAATTCTTAGAAGCCTCTTCAATTGGAGGGTTGTAATTAGCCCATCTCAGACAGGAGAAGTAGTGACTCCCTTTGAGCTAATTCAAGTTTTTAAGCCTGTGAACACATACATGCTTGTAATGACATAACAGACTGGAGCAATATGGCCTACGATGCTGATGTTCTATAAAACCAAAAACAATAACAAGTTTCTGTTTTATGACTATAAAATATCAATGTCACCTGAACTAAGAAGACCAGAAAGAGGAATATCATCAGACTGTTCCTCTTTGAATATTAACTAATTCCTCCAACTCATTATCTCCCTTTTCTTATCCATATCTAGATTGTTAGACGATGTTCACTTATAATTTTGAAGTTCTCCCCATTTATAATCATGTTTCAGTATTACAAAAAATAGTACACTTTAACTAAATTTATACAAGAATTTTCATTTTTCTAAGAAGCAAAGGCAGAAACTTTCAGAACCTGCAAATGAATAGTTTTGTTTCTGTTTAATAATTTTCCACCTTCATTTAAATTACAGACTGAAAAACAGACACAATGTAATTAATGGTATTCAAATACAAAAAAAAAAGAGAAGTTAGTTATGATAATTTGTAAGAGCACAGTTAAACTGTGGAACAGCTAACTCAGGAAAGAGAGAAAGAGTTTCAACATACCCTTCGGCCAGGCCTTCCCGTCAATCCCATCATACCACGGAGTCCTCTTGGACCCTGCAGAAAAATGTACAACATAACACTGCTTATAACTAATATACAAGAATAACAAAAATATAAAATAAATAAATGTGTCTTATTCAAAGGCAAAACAAACTTAATTACTGTTTCGTAATGAATGAAACCATTTGGCAATAAAATTTAGTAATAAACTTTATTTCCAGTTGATATCATGCATCACATCCCTTCAAAATTAGTGAAGCTCCATTTCAAGTATATTACAAGTAAATCTCATGGTAATCTAAGCGTATGCTAGAAGAAAGGCCTTCAGTATCACAAATCATATCAATAAAATATTCTTGCATCCTGTGATTAAACACAAATATATAAAACAAAATACAGTAAATATTTAATAAACTATGCAAAACCAAGAATGGTAAAATACAATAAAAGCCCCTTAAGGCTGATAAAATTAAATAGCTAAAAGCAATAATATACAAAATAATGACAGATAGCTTTCATGACAGTGTCTTTTTTCTTTCTCAATCATTTATTTTATTTAAACACTGAATGCAAGAATATTTTATTGGTCTTCATATACTCTTAAAGAATTAGAACATCAGTTTAGAACATAAAAGAAATAAAATGCAGTTTTACCAAGATTTATATTTAAAACCAATAAAAACTTGGAAGTTCATGAAATATTTCAATAGATAAAACAACTACATCGATAAAGCTATATAGAATACAAAAGTACATCATTCTATTAGCTTACATATTTCTAAATATAGAAATATCTAGCACTCCATTTTGTACATTAAATTAATTTTATAGTTGAAACTTCTGAGCTTGCTTTGTGATTCTGTTTAAAGGACAAGATAGGTTAGTTTAGAAATGTAGTGAGCAAAATTAATTTAGTGTATTGAATGTGTTAGGTGTAACAGTCTCCTATATTTAGAGATCAATAAATCAATTACTTTTGCTTATTCTATGTGGAGTATCTTTCATATAATATAGAATTAAAAATCAAATTAAATATTCCAAATTAATGTGCTTCACTTAATGCTTCAGTTATGAAATAAAAAATTCTCATAAATTCCTTATAAAATTTTTATAAATCTTTCTGCCATGAAAACCCGCCAAACGAGAGAGGTATTAGAATCCTATAGTACTTAGCACCATACATTACAAAAGCCAATTCAGAAAAACAGTGCCCGTGGAAGTATCTGTAGAAAAGGCATTATCATCATCAGCCATTTTCAATCCACTGCAGGATGAAGGCCTCTCCGGCAACTCAAGTGTTGGAAGATTTGGTCTTTTCCTCTTCATGCTGACCAGGCATCTTGAAGCGAACCACTCTACACGTTCGTTGCCACCTAAGTGACGTAACAGGACTTACCATCGAGAAGGTGTGCATGAGTGGATTTTAGGGAGGCAGGCCAACCGGACTTTAGCATTAGCATTAGTAGAGGCATATGATGCAAGAAAGCAAGCTTATTCAGCATCAGCCAAAAAAAAAAAAAAAAAAAAAAAACCTCTCCCATTTCACCCCTCCGTTCGTTCGAAATACCTGTCCAGTTGAGCTTTAAATTTGTTTAGGCTATCAACTTCAACAACAAGTGATGGAAGTCGGTTCCACCAACCAACCACCCGCTGGCCAAAGGCAAATTTCCGCACATCTATCCGACATCCGTCCTTCCTCAATTTGAATTTATGCCCTCTGAGGTGATTATTCTGAGAAAGATGAAGAATCCCATTGGCATTGAGCATGCTCAAACCATTCAAAGCCTTATACACCTCTATCAGATCACCTCGCCGGTGCCTAGTCTCCAGACTCTGTAATTTGCAAAACTTAAGCCTTTCTTCGTAAGAGCAACCCTTTGTTCCATTTACTAATCTTGTTGCCCTTCTCTGTACCCGTTCCAGCAGCTCTACATCCTTCTTGAAATGAGGCCTCCAGACCTGTATACAGTACTCAAGATGTGGCCTAACCATTGCCTTATACAAGGGAATGATCACCTCCTTATCCCTGCTAGAAAAATTCCTGTATATCATTGACAAGACACCATGAGCTACTCTTGCAGCTCGTCTGCACTGCTCAGAGAACTTCATATCTGCCTGCACAATTACCCCCAGCTCCTTTTCATTCTCCACCACTGTCAGTGTAGTACCGCAGAGTTGATACATTGCTCTGGGGTTACTGTTACCCATATGTAGTACTTTACATTTGTCAATGTTAAACTTCATTTGCCACCTCTCAACCCATCTGTTCAACCTTTCCAGATCCTGTTGCAGCAGCATAGCGTCAGTAGTGTCCTTAACGACCCTGCCAACCTTTGTATCATCTGCAAACTTAGACATTAAACTTGATATCCCATCATCAATATCATTCATAAACACCGAAAACAACAATGGACCCAACACTGAACCTTGAGGAACTCCACTAATAACATTAGTCCACGTTGAGCAGTGTCCATTGATTACCACTCTCTGTCTTCTGCCACTCAACCATCCCCTTATCCATAGCAGCAATTTGCCTCCAATGCCACACTGCTCCAATTTGTGCAGCAGTCTTCCATGTGCAACAGTATCAAAAGCCTTTCTAAGATCCAAATATATAATATCAAAGTTATTCCCTGCATCCAGTTCTTTTGTGACTACATCATAGTATCCAATCAAATTGGTCAGGCAAGACCTGCCCTTAACAAAACCATGCTGCGTCTGACTTCTCCTAAATCTTCTGAAATAGAAAGATATTGGATCCATCAGTGTTTTAGACTGAGTGTCTAATAACACACAGAATGCCTGTTCACCTCTAAGAAAAGGCATGCAGCAGAAACAGAACATCGATGAGACACAGAGGGGGAAGATACCTGTTAGAGATGAATGATTAATTAAACTAACTGCTGCTCTCTTTTGAATGAAATCCAGATGCCTGAGAGAGGTTTTGGGGGCACTGACCCAGATGTGGAAAGAATATTCCATGGCAGAGCAGATTTGCGATTTGTACAGAATGAACATCTGTTTGGAAAAAAAGTAACACCAAGAGCAAAAGACAAAACCCAATTTTTTACATGCAGAAGATGCAAAATTTGTAAAATGCTTATGCCAAGAGAGATTAGAAGTCAGCGTAATCCCCAATAGAGATATATTGTATTGCCTAGAAATCCAGGTGTCATCGAAGATAAGCATAGGAGCAGAAGAATCCTTTTTTGCAAGATAGAAGATAGTACTGAATTTCAGAAGGATTGAAATCAACTAAATTATCTTTGCTCCACTGGAGATCAGTATTTAAGGAACTGATAGGGGATATCAGTTCTAGCATTTAAGGAACTGATAGTGGAAGATAGTGATTAGAATGAAGGTATAACTCTGGAGATACAGAATTTGAAAGGCAGGTAAAGACATAATGCAGAATCATCTTGATAGGAACACAGTTGTAGGGCAATCACACTTAAGGGACTTCTTAAGGGGAGATCTTTCAGACCAATCTGATTAGCTATGATGCACCTGATTAGCATAAGTCAAGAAAAATCCCTAAATTTTTAGCAATTAAGCAGTTATTAATAATATTTTGATAAATACTAACAGATATAAGATTGTATCATTTAGAGGCCTCAAAAAAAACAATTCAAACAACCTGAAGATGATCTAAAATTTTTCAGAGATCTAATGATCCAGAGCAGATTGAAGTTATAAGAAAAAAAGTGCACAGAATAATGACCTTGTACAGTACTTAGCATTTTCTAGGTAATTCTAGGTGGTAGATGACTCTCATCAACTGGCGCAATACCACCACTTTGCTTATTAAAGGCTTGAAGTGGTGGAACCCATGTTTAGTCACCAGAGCTAAGTTCTGGTCAACCCTTCCCCATCTCTTCCATCATGCAGTATGACTGATGACTTAGTATTAGTAATGGCTGCATGGTGCAAGAAAGCCTATGGCTTATGCTGCACCAGCCAAAAAAAAAAAAATCCAAACAAAACAATGATAAAAACAAAAAAATTAAAAATAAATAAATAATAATAATTAATAAAAAAAAAAAAAAGGAAATTAAACCTATCATCCTATGCGCTTCCCTTACCCGAAAGTATTATCCGATGACCTTTGAATTTCCCCAAACTGTCAGCCTCTACCACCCATGAAGGCAACTTATTCCAGTAATTTAAAACTCAGCTAAAATAGAACTTCCTGCAGTCCAATCTAAACATTTCCTCCCGTAACTTGAATTTATGTCCCCTAGTTCTAGCATCATTTATAATCTTGAAAATTTCGTCCTCATTCATTTTACTGATGCCTCTCAGAGCCTTAAACACCTCAATCAAATCTCCTCTAAGGTGTCTAGTTTCCAAACTCTGCAACCCACATATTCGAAGTCTTTCTTCATAAGGATGCCCTTTTGCCGATCTCACCAGGCAAGTTACCTATCTTTGCACCCTTTCAAGAAGCTCGATGTCTTTCTTTAGGTGCGGTCTCCATACTTGAACACAGTATTCCAAGTGTGGTCTAACATAAGCCTTATATAATGGGATTATCACATCCCTATCTCTACTTGCAAAAGTTCGATAGATCATCGTTAGGACACCATGGGCCTTCCTTGCAACCTGTTTATAATGGTCAGAGAATTTCATGTCTAACCGTATCGTCACACCCAAGTCCCTTTCCTCCAGTCCTGGGTTTAGTTGAACTCCACCAAGTGAATAAGTTATTTTGGGATTACTGTTTCCCAGGTGTTATACCTTACACTTTGTTGGATTAAAGCATAGCTGCCATTTTTCTGACCATTCCTGAAGTCTATCTAGATCTCTCTGAAGAAGCTCAGCTTGACAGTGATCAGTAACTACTCGACCAATTTTAACATCATCTGCAAATTTAGACATCACGCCCCCTATCCCTTCATTAATGTCGTTTATGAAAATTAAAAACAACAGTGGTCCTAATACTGATCCTTGGGGAACCCCACTTCTTACATCAACCCAATCTAAGGAATAGCCATAACCACTTTTTTGGTTATGATGGACATCATGGCAAGATCCAATCTTCCTTACATTTCAAGGGTACAGCTCTAAAATGGTGTTCACAGGCTGGCAGTTACTAAGTACACCAGACCAAACCTCTTGGTAACTCTCTAGGAGGCTTCCAAATCACTGTGTGTATAACCTTCCTACCTCTACTCTGCCAGATAGTGACTGGAGGGAGTATGAGTAGTGTGTATGTGGTGGGGGGGGAGCACTGTCGAGGCCACATTATGTCAAAGATCTGGGTATATTCTTATCCAAAAATTTCATTACTTCATAGTCCCCTCGCCTACTTTTTCTTATTATTGAATACACCATGGATTGTCACACTAATAGCGTAAGCTTATCACAGGTAGCCAAATTATTCGCTCATCACAGGTGCGAAAATTATTCACTGTATGATTCTTTTCGCATCAAAGGTGGTACTTGTGCTTATGTCTGTTCCGATATTCCCTGTCAGAGACGAATCTCCTCTTTTCGATCTTCTCTGACTTAAAATCTCTCTACCTCATTCTGTCAATTCATCTGTTGGCTCTACCATTCTTCCAACTCCAGTAATCACTTGGAGCTCTTTGACTTCTCTTGCAACTTGACTTTCTCCAGTCCAACTTTCCTCACAGTGAGTTAATATTCCTTGGTGATTTTAATGTTCGCAACTCCAGCTGACTTCTGCTTTCTATACACACCGACCCAGCTGGTCGAGATGCTGAGGCTTTTGCAATTACTAATGACTGCACACAGATTGTTC
Source organism: Mastigoproctus giganteus (assembly GCF_048544385.1). Classification (NCBI taxonomy): domain Eukaryota; kingdom Metazoa; phylum Arthropoda; class Arachnida; order Uropygi; family Thelyphonidae; genus Mastigoproctus; species Mastigoproctus giganteus. The sequence goes on from NC_143580.1 coordinate 4,389,859, forward strand.
ATTTACGTACCACAATACTAGACAATCCTAACCATATAGCCAACACACTTGATCTTTTTCTCACAAACAACCCTTCATAAGTACACGGTCGAAGTGAGTGGTCCTTTAGGCACCTCAGATCACAACTTGGTGATTGTCTCTTCTACAATGGAGCCTTTATCTCATGGCTATTCCCAACCTTGTGTTGTTTGACATTACAAGAATGCAAAATGGGATGACCTGCAAGGTTTCTTTTCTTCTTTTCCTTGGTCGGATTACGGTTTCAAACTTCTGATGTCAACGTTTGGTCAGATAATATCAGTGAAATTATTCTTGTAGGAATGCAATCTTTTATTCCACACTCCACCTTAAAACCTTGTCCTTTATCTAAACCTTGGTTTACCAATAAACATGCTAAGGCTGTTCAAGAAAAGAATGTTCCATATCGTAATTGGCTTGTTTCCAATTCTAGTTTCATTTACTGCCTACACCAGAGCTTGCAACAATTGTAAAGCAGTTATTAATCAGTCCAACTAGATTTGAACAGTCGAAGAGTAGAAAATTTGCTTCTTGCCCTAATGGTAGCCGAGCATTCTAGTCTCTTGCCAAGCTATTGGCCACAACCTTTGCTCATCTCTGCTCCCACCTCTGTCAAAACCAGATGGTTCGTTGTCACTTCAGCCAAGGATAAAGCTGACCTGCTAGCATCCCATTTTTCTTCCAACTCATGTATTAATGATCTTGGTAAAAAACCTCCCACCATTCCCAATATTCCCAATGAGCCAGCGGGTATACATGCTCGATTTAATGCCTCCTGTGAGCTTTCGTCAAAAGGATTTTGACAAAATTTGATGCTCAGAAAGCTCCAGATTCTGATGGTATTTCTCCACTTGTTCTCAAAACCTGTGCTCCTGAACATAATCCTGTTCTTTCCGCCTTTTTTCGCTTTCTTATTCCAAAGGTGTTTTTCCTTCTGCTTCAAAATTTGTTCATATCCAGCCAGTTCTAAAAGGGTGACAAATTCATCCCATCAAATTATCATCCCATTGCAATTACTTCTACTTTTTCTAAAGTAATGGAGAAATCAATTAACTGTGAACTCTTAAACTACGTAGAAACCTTATGTCTGATCAACGATTGCCAATATGGATTCCGTCAGTTTCGATCCACTGGTGATATTCTGGCTTATGTTATCCATTTATAGACAAATTCAATGGAAAAGTTCGGTGAAATACAAGCAGTTCTCAAAAGCTTTCGATCGTGTTTAGCATATAGGTCTACTACACAAGCTTCCATCATATGGTTTACCAACTGTTTTTTGTAATTAGTTATCCAGTTTTCTCTCTGATTGCTCACTGTGGATGATGGTAGATCTCTCTGTCTTAACTTAGTGGTCTCCAACAGTATTTAAATTCAGTACAGTGGGTTCAACTGATTATGTTACCAACAGTAAATTCTAAGTGGGAAGCATTCGAGGAATTAATCGTGGATGTTACTAAAAGTTTCATACCTATTAAGAAATATTGTTCAAGCTTTAGGCCTAAATGGTTATCTAATGAACTACTGAGACTCGTAACAGAGAAGAAAAATGCATGGGATGCATATAAATTATCAAGCGACTCAGAAGCCTATGGCAGATATAAGCTACTCTGTAATCAGGTCACAAAGGTGGTTAGGCAGGCGAAAGCAGATTACGAGATATCCTTGGCAAAAGATGCTAAGAAAAACAGCAAGGAATTCTTTACTTATATAAACTCTAAAAGGAAGGGATGAATCTGATTGTTCCACTTGACATCGATGGTTCGAGTGTTGATGATCCTGCTCAGACAGCAAACAAACTGAATGAGTATTTTGCATCTACATTCACACATGAGGAATTATTAAGGTTTGAAAATGGCAGAAGGTTATCAAATTGTAGCAGGATACTTAATGATTTTGTAATAACTGAAAGAAAAGTGGAGGAGAAATTGTTGAAGTTAAACATAAGAAAGGCACCAGGGGTGGATAGGATCTATCCAGTTATATTAAAGGAGGCAGCAAAGGAAGTAAGCAAATCCTTAGCCAAAATTATAAGGGCATCCGTGGACTCAGGGGAGGTTCTCACGGACTGGAGATGTTCAAATGTATCCCCAATTCACAAAGGGGGATTGAAGGGTGACACGAGTAATTACAGACCAGTTAGTTTAACTTCTGTTCTGGGTAAAATAATGGAGTCACTGGTTAAAGATGTATTGCAGGATCATCTAGACAAGACTGCAGCAATAATTCAGACACAGCATGGGTTTGTTAAGGGAAAGTCTTGTCTGACAAATTTCATAGGATACTATGATGTGTTACAAAGGAACTGGATGCAAAAAATAATTTTGATACCATATATTTGGATTTCAGGAAAGCTTTGGACACTGTTACGCATGGAAGACTATTGTACAAATTGGAAAAGAATGGTATTAAAGGTAAGTTGCTACAATGGATAAAAGGATGGTTAAGTGGGAGAAGACAGACGGTGGTAATCAGTGGGTGCTGACTGTGTGCTAATTACTCTTCGTGGACTAATTTTATTAGTGGGGTCCCACAGGGTTCGGTGTTGGGTCCGCTGTTGTTTTGTATATTTATCAATGATATCGATGAAGGTATATCAGGCTTAATGTCGAATTTTGCAGATGATACAAAGGTTGGCAGGGTTGTTAATGACATTAATGGCAGTGTGCTACTGCAACAGGATCTAGATAATTTGGGCAGATGGGCTAAGAAGTGGCAACTGAAGTGTAACCTTGACAAATGCAAAGTACTGCATATAGGTAGAAGTAACCCCAGAGAAACTGTGTGGTATTACACTTAAGGTGGTGGAAAATGAAAAAGACCTGGAAGTAATTGTGCAGTCAGATATGAAGTTTTCTGAGCAATGCAGACAGGCTGCCAGGGCAGGTCAGGGTTTTGTCAATGACATATAGGAATTTTGCTAGCAGGGAAAAGGAGGTGATTGTCCCTCTGCATAAGGCAATGGTCAGGCCACGGCTGAGTACTGTGTACAGGTCTGGAGCCCTCATTTTAGGAAGGATGTAGATTTACTTGAGCGTGTACAGAGAAGAGCAACAAGATTGGTGAGGGGAATGAAGGGATCCTCTTCATTCATGAAGGGAATGAAGGGATCCTCTTACCAAGAGAGAGACTTAAGTTCTGCAAATTGCAGTTTTTTTTTGTTTTTTTTTGGTAGTTGTTGGCGCATCGGCTTCTGTGGCCATAGTGCACCTCCCAAGATTTTTGCAGTACTTTGATCCAAGCCTGAGGCGGGATTCGAACCCACGACCTTTGGGCTGCCAGGCAGGTACTTTACCCACCTGGCTAGCCCGGTCGGTGCAAATTGCAGTGGCTGGAGACTAGGCACCTGCGCGGTGATCTGATTGAGGTCTATAAGGCCTTGAATGGGTTGAGCACGCTGAATTCTGATGGGATCCTTCCACTTGTTCAGATTACGAACCTAAGGGGGCATAAATAAGAAAAGGACAGATGTAGAATAGATATGCGGAAATTTGCCTTTAGCCAGCAGGTAGTTAATTGCTGGAACAAACTTCCATCTGTCGTTGTGGAAGTTGATAGGTTAAATAAATTTAAGGAGGAACTGGACAGGCATTTGGAGGGAATGGTGCGATTTTTTTTTTTTTTTTTTTTTTGGCTGATGCTGCATAAGCTCATACACTTGCTTTCTTGCATCACATGCCACCATTACTACTACTACTACTACACTAATGCTGGTGTCCCCCATGGTTCCGTTCTTTCCCCGACTCTTTTCCTCTTGTATATTAATGACATTCTTCCATTGACTGGAAATCCTATCCATAGTTTTGCTGATGATAGCACATTGCATTCCACTTTCCATTTTTTGAAACCTTGCCCTGCTAAATCAGTTTCAACTTCTCGAATATCCACTACCAATTCCTTAAATGCTGATCTCCAGTGGGACGATGACAACTTAGGCTGGTTCGGCAGGCGAAGGCCGATTACGAGAAATCTTTGGCAAAGGATGCAAAGATAAACAGCAAAAAGTTCTTTACTTATGTAAATTCTAGAAGGAAGGAGATGAATCAGATTGGTCCACTTGATATCGATGGGTCAACTGTTGATGATCCTGCTCAGGTAGCTAACAAACTAAATGAATATTTTGCATCGACATTCACACATGAGGAGTTATTCAGCGAGGGGAATGCCAGAGGTGTATTCAACTCTGGCAGTAAGCTAGAGAATCTTGTAATAACTGAGAGTAATGTGGAAGAGAAATTGTTGAAGATAAACACAAGAAAGGAACCCGGGGTGGATGCGATCTATCCAGTTATATTAAAGGAGGCAGCAAAGGAAGTAAGCAAACCCTTAGCCATAATTATGAGAGCTTCCTTGGACTCAGGGGAGGTACCCACAGACTGGAGATGTGCAAATGTGACCCCAATTCACAAAGGAGGATCAAAGGCTGACGCAAGTAATTATAGACCTGTGAGTTTAACTTTTGTTCCAGGAAAATTAATGGGGGCACTGGTTAAAGAAGCACAGCAGGATCATCTAGACAAGACTTCAGTTATAGCTCGGACACAGCATGGTCTTGTTAAGGGAAAGTCTTGCCTGACCAATTTGATTGGATACTATGATGCAGTCACAAAAGAACTGGATGCAGGGAATAACTTTGATATTATATACTTGGATCTTAGAAAGGCTTTTGATACTGTTGCACATGGAAGACTGCTCCACAAATTGGAGCAGTGTGGCATTGGAGGCAAATTCCTGCTATGGATAAAGGAGTGGTTGAGGGGGAGAAGACAGAGAGTGGTAATCAATCGACACTGCTCATCGTGGACTAATGTTATTAGTGTCCCTCAGGGTTCAGTTTTGGATCCATTATTGTTTTCTGTATTTATAAATGATATTGATGATGGTATATATCAAGCTTAATGTTCAAGTTTGCAGACGATATGAAGGTTGGCAGGGTTGTCAAGGACACTACTGACATTATGCTGCTGTAACAGGATCTGGAAAGGTTGAGCAGATGGGCTGAGAGGTGGCAAATGAAGTTTAACATTGACAAATGGGAAACAGCAACCCCAGAGCAACGTATCAACTCTTTGGTGCTACGCTGACAGTGGTAGAGAATGAAAGGGACCTGGGGGTGGTTGTGCAGGCAGATATGAAGTTCTCTGAGCAGTGCAGACTGGCTGCAAGTGTAGCTCATGGTGTATTGTCAATGATATATAGGAATTTTTCTAGTAGGGATAAGGAGGTGATTATTCCCTTGTATAAGGCAATGGTCAGGCCACACCTAGAGTACTGTATACAGGTCTGGAGGCCTCATTTCAAGAAGGATGTAGAGCTGCTGGAACGAGTACAGAGAAGGGCAACAAGATTAGTGAATGGAACAAAGGGGTGCTCTTATGAAGAAAGGCTTAAGTTACAGTGTCAGGTGATCTGATAGAGGTGTATAAAGCCTTGAATGGTTTGAGCATGCTCATTGCTGATGGGATTCTTCATCTTGCTCAGAATAATCACCTGAGAGGGCATAAATTCAAATTGAGGAAAGACAGATGTAGGATAGACGTGCGGAAATTTGCCTTTAGCCAGCGGGTGGTTGGTTGGTGGAACAGACTTCTATCCCTTGTCGTGGAAGTTGATAGCCTAAATAAGTTTAAGGCTCAGCTGGACAGGTATTTCGAATGAACAGAGGGGTGAAGTGGAAGTGGTTTTTTTTTTTTTTTTTTTTTTGGCTGATGCTGCATAAGCTTGCTTTCTTGCATCAAATGCCTCTACTAATGCTAATGTTTCTCCCGTTCCAAAAAAGTCGAACCAAAAATCACCTAACGACTACAGACCAATTTCCGTAGGATGCATCTTCCTCAAAATTTTGGAAAAAGCCATACTCCCTGCTCTCACACATCACATGTTCGGCCACAAACCTCCATATCCGTGGATTGTCCAGGTGTGCTACCTGGACAATCCACGATTACCAATGATCATGGACACACTGTTCAGAATTGAAGGTACCTTAAGCAACGAAGTGGAGATGGATATAGTGTTCCTCGACATTAAGGCGGCCTTTGACAATCTGTCCACCCAAGTATTATGTGTAATTCTGTGCAACTACTTCAAAATCTATGGCCACATTCTAGTTCTCCTTAGGAAACTATGCATCAGAAATCAGAACCATAATCACCGCATTCTCTGCTCCAGAGGTACTCCCTCAAGGGGGCATTCTCTCTGCTGCCCTCTTCACCGCATCTTTAGAACCCTTTCTAGCAAATCATGCTAATTTTACCACTTATGCAGATGATATAAAGTTCTTTATCATAACAAAATGCCTCCAGTCTCTCCAGTCTATCAGTGTGAGCTCCAACCGACAGCTACATGAACTGGAAAATTACCTTCATGCGATAGGGCTCTACATTAACAAAGAGGAAACTTCGCAACTCTCTATCACCAAGAAGAAAAATACCAACGATGTGAACATCATAGCGTTAAAAAAAATCATCCAACCTAAGGATTTGGGTGTCGCCTGGGACAAAGACCTCACCTTCTTGCCTCACTTTAATGCCACTCGAATGAAAACATATTCGGCTTTACAGGCAGTAAAACAGGAGATATCCAACTTCCATAACCCGCACCTTATTATCATATACATTCTTCGATGCATAATCCCAATTCCTTTATATGCTTCGACTATATGGTCCTCAACAACCTCTTCATACAAGCCAGGTTCCTTTCTCTGGAATACTGGATTTTGAAATAGCTAAATAGGGTTGCCGAGCTACTACAATCTCAAAATCTGTTCTGGTCACCAATCTGTTGTTATTATTTGGTTTTTAGTAGCATTAGCAACTAAGGCCATATTGCTCCGAGGATATGCTGTGGTCATTCCCTGACCTTTCCTCATCCTTCATTTGGTGGTCATGGGCTCGAACCCTGGTCGAACCTAAGAAGCGTGTGCTATGCACTGCTGCTCCTGCTCACCTGGCTACAGAGGCGCCCGGTCACCAATCTCACAACATGCTTCCTTGGAGGTATCACATCATCTCTCTCTCTTTACCCTCTCTCAGCATCTATCTGGAAAACTGAGCTCACCTGATATATGGGATATCATCGCCAGACCGTCAGACAGGAGAAGATGCCAGACCAACACATCCCCATACAGATCGAAGCTGCACAGCATGTCCTCTCTGGACAACATGTTTCCACATAACTCCTTCCAAATATGAATAGATTAGCCATAGACGTTGAGAAGCTCTGCAAGGACAGAACCAACAGATCTTCCATTCTTGCAGACATGTATGCCCTCGTAATGCTCTAGGTGGACTCTCTGAGATGCCACGCTATCCATACTCTGTTGTATCCATAAGTACTTTTATATGTTGTATCTTTATGTTTATGTATCTTCAAGAGGCTGTTTAAGGCCATGTATTGTATCTGGGCTCTGTACACAATGCATTTGTCTGTCATTTATATTTAATCTCTGTATGTAACTCATGTTCTCTAGCTGCATAGCTGTAAAGGGACATTTCTTTGGAAATAAATTGATATTAATAATAATAATAACTCCAGATACTGGAAGGTGGTACTGTAACCAGTGCACGCTACTGTACTGAGGTAATCCTTCCCCATGTGCATCTGTTCCAAGGTGCCATTGGTCCTGAGTTCTTGTTTATGGATGATAACGCCACACCCCATCGCACTGCACCTGTTGATATGCTTTTGGAAAGTGAGGACATTGTTCGTATGGATTGGCCTGCCCGTTCCACCGATCTAAATCCCACTGAACACATATGGGATGCTCTGAAGAGATGCCTAGCGGCACGTCTACACCCACCAGAAAATGTTCACTAGCTGAAGATAGCACTGACAGAGGAATGGATGATGTTACCGCAAGAACTTATCAAAAAATGGCAACATAGCACTGGCTATCGTGGTAGCCAGTGCTATGTTGCCATTTTTTGATAAAGTCTCTCTGTTCCATTTTGTTTCCGTTGTCGTTTACTTCATCGTTTCTGTACCTCACAAGGTTCCTTTGGTATGCTTTTCCCATATCCAGGCCACTCCTATGAGAAGCTACAGGTGAAAACTTGACTGGTCCTTAAGTTTTGCATACCAGTGTATATTCAATGTGCTTCTGTCCCCCAATATCCATCCCCCCAAAGGCTGGGGAGATGAATATTGGTTCATGTAATACCAATATAAATCTTATCAGCCTGCATATCCATCAGGTATGGTTCATGAATTGGAACTGAGAACAGTGCATATAACTGACTTGTGCAAACCTCCTAAAATTCACTGTGGAAGAAATTATTCAAAAATGGAAGATATCCAAAGAAAGTCTGAATAAGCTGAAATTCAGAACATGTTTGACAAACCATAAGGGAAGGAGGGGAAGGTTGTACTTCCTGGACATATCATTTACAAAAAATGTAACAGAGCAGGTCCAAGAGCTCACAAAAACATCCATTAGTGCACCACCTGTAAATGAGGAAGTTGCATAGGTTAAATGGGAGGCCAAGCTGGACTGGAGGCAGCTAATGAATGCTGCCAACAAACAGGCATATCAGATCGCCCTATCCAACCGCTTCGAGATGCTGGCTGTGCCCGAGGATATAAATAAAGAAGAAAAGCAGATCTCTGATGCCATCCTGGAATGTGCCAAGCCCCTATGTCCACCTGCCCGACGTCGAACGCAACCATGGATATCAGACGAGTGCCTCGACCTCGTGGACAAACGGAAACAGGCAAAGTTGGTCGACTTTGAACGGTACCGGCAGCTAAACCGAGAAGTCCGACAAAGAATGACAGCAGAAAGAGAAGCATACTGGAACCAAGTGGCAGACGATCTTGAAGTGGCGGCATCCAAAAAGGAGTGCCGCACTCTCTACCGCACCCTCAGATGTCTGAGTGGAAAGACCAAATTGACTAGTGACAACATCAAGAATGCTGATGGGACCTTCGTGCGATCACCATCCGAACGCCTGCAACGGTGGAGTGAATTCTTCAAAGCTTTGTATAATCACGACCCACCTCAGGGACCGCCAGCAACAGCACTCTCGATCGACCCCCCCCGAGGTCTCCATGGTCGATGTTGAGCCTACAGTAGAAGAAGTGAAAGCAGCCATACAATCCCTGAAGAATGGCAGGGCACCAGGAGTGGACCAAGTCACCACAGAAGCGATCAAAGCCGGGGGAGATGTACTGCTTCGCCGACTACACTCACTCCTCAAAACCATCTGGTGCACTGAACAAATTCCGTTAACATGGAGGAAAGCCATTATCGTACCGATCCACAAGAAAGGTGATAACCGGGACTGCAAGAACTACCGTGGCATCAGCCTCCTTTCCATCATCGGAAAGGTCTTTATGAAGATCATCCAGTCAAGACTGCAAAAACATCGCGAGCAAACCAGTCGAGAAGAACAGGCAGGATTTAGACCCGGGCGAGGATGCTGTGATCAAATCTTTGCCATTCGTCAGCTGATGGAGGAGAGGATCCGGTGTGGACAGCGAACCGTCATTGTTTTCATTGACTTTAAGTCTGCTTTCGACTGTGTCCACCGGCCTGCCTTATGGAAACTACTAGAGGTTGAACATGTACCTCGAAAAGTCATCACACTCCTCCAAACTGCATACAACGGTTTAACCAGCCAGGTGCGCATCCAGAATGATTTATCTGAGGAATTTACCATCCAAACTGGAGTCCACCAAGGGGATGTAGCCTCCCCGTTGCTTTTCAACATCGTGGTCGACGCCATTATGAGGCAAGCATTCAGAAACAGACAGGGCATACAATATGACAAGGATCACTATGTGACTGACCTGATGTTTGCTGATGATAGTGCTATCCTTGCCGGTAACGACGCTGAAGCCACGGACATCCTCTACGACATTGCCTGCATTGCCCGGCCATACGGTTTGAAGATCAATGCTGGTAAGACAAAGGCCCTGACAACAGATGGGTCGCAAGCCACCATCTATCTCGAAGGCGTCCAGATCGAGCAAGTGCAGGACTTTAAATACCTTGGGTCGCTGGTCCAGGAGAAGAAAGTTGCATCCACCATGGAAATCCACAGCAGAATTGGACAGGCGGCCACTGCGTTCGCCTCGCTCAAATGGTGTCTGTGGAAGAGGACCAACATTTCCACAAAGACTAAAATCCGACTCTTCCGGACTTTGATCCTGCCCATTCTTCTTTACGGATCGGAAACATGGATTTGTCTCAAGTTAGATTTGAACAAACTTGAGGTATTCCAAATGCGATGCCTGCGGCAGATCTTGGGCATCTCTCTTCGCAACCGCATTACTAATGATACCATCCGCGCCAGATGCCAACAGCAACCAACCATTGCCGACCAAATCCAGAAGCGAAGGCTCAGATGGTTTGGCCACGTATGTAGAATGGGCACGAACAGAATACCATCCACACTCCTTTGGAGACAACGACCCACCCAATGGAGCATCCAACGGACCGCGCCTAGGAAAACGTGGGCCAAGCAAGTGGAAGATGACTTGAAGAGCCGACGTCTCGACCTTAACCAGGCCAGGACTGAAGCCATGGATCGTAAGGTATGGAAGAACATCACAGAGCAAGTCCGAAACCCTGCGGCACCTACAGCAGCATACTGGTTGCGTGGCCAACCGCCTCCCCCAGCTGCCAGCTAAGGACCAAAGAAGAAGAAGAAGAAGAAATGGGAGGCAGCTGTGCATAAGCCCAATATTACCAATCTAAATCAGATAGGATTTTCATGAATGATGAGTGAAGATAACGGAATTTTATTATGAGTTCGGTCTTCTATTCACAGATTAAAAGCTGTTTCCATTTTTTCTAATTTAACATCACAAGTTACAGAGCAAATTTTTGAAGCAATTAGCCTGTTTTCACAGACACTATAATGGATTTTTTCTTCCAATTTCTTGACTGATCATACCGTTGACTCATTGGTTTTATAATGTTTTGCCACTGACGTGACATTTTCACCATTAGAAATTTTGTCTAATAACTCAATATTACTCACTAATGTCATCACCTTCTTTGATCTTTTCACAATTCCTTGTTATTCGTAGCCATATTTTCATAGGGGTTAGAAAAGAATTTGTCCACAATAAAGTCACTTTCTTTTAACCGTTAAAAACACTCATAAAAGTCTGTTTACACTACAAAATGATAGATTTTTCACTTTCATAAGCATATCAATTAAAAGCAAACAATGAAACCTTCCATTAGCAGGAAACATCCAGAAAACCTTCCATTAGCAGGTTTAGCAGGAAACATCCAGAAAACCTTCCATTAGCAGGTTTAGCAGGAAACATCCAGAAAACCTTCCATTAGCAGGTTTAGCAGGAAACATCTGTGCTCGCGATTGTGTCACCCCTCTCCCCCACCCACCTACTGAGCGCTGTTTTGACTGGGAAATATGATTTTATCCTCACCCATATTTTTTATGGCGCAAAATGTTCACAGAACTTTAAAATTCACATTTTTTTTTAGGTTTCATTTTACATTAAATCAGCAACTGCAAATAGCGGGGGTTTACTGTACAGTGGTACATCGACATACGAGTTTAATTCGTTCCGTAACCTTGCTCGTATGTCAAATTGCTCGTATCTCAAAGCAATTTTCCCCATTGAAATTAATTGAAATGCCATTAATCCATTCCAGCTCCCAAAAAACCACCTCAGTTGTTTTTGTTAAGTGTTTTTGAATAAGAAAAATGTATTTACAAGAAGAAACATTTATTTATAAATAACAAATACATATTCTATAGAAACATAATAAAAGAAAAGGTGAAGTGCTTACGGAAGCGTATAATTTTCGTCATTGGTCTTCGCTTTTTTTGTCACGCTTTGCTCATTTTCACCTGCAGATCGTTTAAAAAAAACTGTCCAGGGAGGTTTGTTTCTTCCTCCCTTTCAGGATATTGCGGAAATGTGTTAGGCAAGTTTCGTTGAACAACTCCGATGCATGACCAGTTGCAACTTTTTCGGGGTGATTTTTATCCACGAACTCTACAACTTTCTCCCACATTCCCAAGATCTCCTTTATATTTCTTGTAGAGATAACCTTCTCCATCTCTGGCTCCTCTTCAAAACTAATTTTTCGTTGAACCACCATATGCTGCTGCGAATGTAGATCGTGTAACTCCTCGGTTGTCAACTCCTGAGTCTGTTCCTCGACAAGTTTGTTCACATCTCTCTCATCCAACTCCAGGCGCATGGATTTTCCCAGAGAAACAATCTCCTCTACCACTGACACTTCGGGTTCCAATCCTTCAAAAGCCCTTTCAGCTACAGCCTCAGGCCACAGCTTCTTCCATGCAGATATTAAGGTCCTCGTTGTAACACCCAGCCAGGCCTGATCAATAATTCTTAGGCATATCACGATGTTAAAGTGGTCCTTCCAGAACTCTCGAAGGGTAAGGTTTGTGTTCTCCGTCACTTCAAAGCAGCACCGAAAAATGTGCTTGGTGTACAACTTCTTAAAATTAGAAATCACCTGCTGATCCATGGGCTGCAGGATAGGAATGGTGTTGGGTGGTAGGTAGAGAACCTTTATAAACTTGAACTCTTCGAGTAAATCATCTTCGAGATTTGTTGGGTGAGCAGGGGCATTGTCGAGGACGAGAAGGACTTGCATGGGTAGGTTGTTTTCCTGTAGATATTTTTTTAACAGAAGGGCCAAACACCAGGTTTATCCACTCCACAAAGAATTTCCTGGTGACCCACGCCTTCGGATTTGCCCTCCACATAACTTGTAGTTTTTCTTTTAAAATCTTATGTGACTTAAAGGCTATGGGATTTTCCGAATGGTATACTAGCAGAGGCTTGATTTTGCAGTCGCCATTCGCATTGGCGCAAAGTGCTAGAGTTAATCTATCCTTCATGGGTTTGTGACCTGGCATCGTCTTCTCCTCTGCCGTTATGTAAGTCCTATTCGGCATCCTTTTCCAGAAAAGCCCTGTCTCGTCACAGCTGAAGACTTGCTGAGGGATGTATCCTTTGGCTTCTATCAGTTCGGAAAACGTTTTGATGTAAACCTCAGCTGCCTTCACATCCGAACTTGCTGCCTCACCATGCCTGACGACGGAGTGAATGCCGGTCCTTTTCCTAAAGTTGTCAAACAAGCCCCGACTGGCTTTAAACGAGTCTTCAGATTCCTCGTTTGTGGAAGTGTGTGGGATCTGCTTCAGCAAATCACCGTAAATCGCTCGTGCCTTCTCACATATGATACTTTGAGAATCCTCAAAGAATCCTCCTTGAAGCTGCTTCTCTGTCACCCACACCATCAGTAGTTTCTCCATTTTCTCATGGAGAGAGGTCCGGAGCTTAGAAATTATTGTAATGCCCTTGGCTGACGTTATACCCTTTATCAACTTCTTCTGTTTAAGCATAGTACATATCATTGTACTGTGCATTGATGTACTACGCCCGTACATCCTCGCCAAATCAATTACTCGCACACCTTGCTCATGTTTTTCTATGATTTCACGCTTTAATTCAATAGACATCATCTTCTTCTTCGGACCCATGGTTATAAAAATAAATCTGATAATGTTTTGTAAATGTACAAAAAGCAAAAAACGCGAACCCAACTTATCAAAAATGCTACGAAAATGAGGGAAACAAGCACACAGACTGAGGTCTAGTCTGAGGGGGAGAAACTGTTAGACGCTGCACACGACCCCAACATGCGGGGCACATGTTGGGGTCGTGTGCAGCGGTGTAGTGTGCGATTCCTCGTATCTCAAATCTTGCTCTCATCTCAAAGCAAAATATCGCTCGCTCGGCAGGCGCCTCCGTAGCCAGGTGGGAAGGAGCAGCAGTGCGTAGCACACGCTTCTTGATTAGACCGGGGTTCGAGCCCGTCACCACCAAATACGGAGGATGCGGAAAGGTCAGGGAATGACCACCGCATATCCCGGAGCAATATGGCCTTAGTTGCTAATGCTCCTAAAAACCAAAACAACAACAACAACAACAACGCTCGCTCGGCGGCTCGTATCTCAAAACACTCGTATATTAGGGCACTCGTATATCAAGGTACCACTGTATTATAATTCCGCAAAGTGTTAGATGCATTGTGTCTTGGTGTCCATACAAGAACACAAATATAATAATATATATTGCAATAAAATAAAACAAAATAAGAACTAATAATGAGTAAGAAGTTAAATCAGAAAACATTTAAATTTAAACATTTTTCATTATTATTTTTTTACATTGCATTCTAATAAAATTATTTTTTTAAATTTGTTATTAAAACATTCTACTTTTTAAATAAAAGTACCTTATTTGTTAAATTTAGTGTGTTTATGTATATGCATTGGAATTTTCATTTTTCAGTTAAAAAATATAACACTAGCCAATATTAAATTTTTTCACAAATTATCATTAAATCAATATAATGTTAAATTATGCAATTAATTTTTGCTCTGGATTCCTTAAGTCAGATTTATAAATAACAGAAAATTTTATAATATTGCAAAGTATTACACTTTGCCCACCCAGCAACTTCATAATGCCACCTGGCTGGCAAAATTTTCTGGGGAGAACACTGATTAAGAATTGTTTCGCAAAAGCAGATTTTGCCAAAACATCAATTAACAGCAAATGAAAGGGATGAACTACTACAAGACATTGAGCAATCTTGGGAAGACCCTCAAGCAAGAGGTTTCATCAGTGGAGAAATTGTTCTTGACAAATTTTTAGGAGTTGATAATGATGTCATAGTAGCTGAATATCCGAGTGACTCCAACATTTTGGAGAGTATTCAAAGAAATAGTGACAATATCGACAGAGTTGGATGAAAATGAGGGCAATATTAAACCTTCAAAACATGAAATGTTGGCAGCATTTGAAACTTTGCTTCGAGGCCTTCAGTATGAATAAAATGTGCCAGAATCTATATTTGAGTGTTTAAAGAAATGCAAACATTTTTATGCGAACAATAAAATCCAGTGTACAACAAAAAATAACCAAATATTTTACGAAGTGATTTTTAAAAGTGTACTAATATATTGTGTGCATCATGTACATAGTCATTTCTTAATATGTATGTATTAATAAATTAATTGTTTTAAAATGTTAGAAAATTTAATCATTCTCGCTTATTTTTGATTTATTTCCTATCTTTTACTATATTTCTAAATGTTGAATTACACCATTTTTCATTGTTGAAAAGGCCATATTGCTGTATAATGAAATTTCTGTTTAACGAATTTTTCAAGTGAATGATCGATTTCGTTATACAGAGGGCCTGCAGATTTTTAATGCATGTAAAATCACTGCTAATAACCAGATCAAGAGTACTGCTTCCTCCTGTTGCCTCTCTTAACATGCTGCTGTAGAAAACAATCATTCAAGACATCTACAAAAGTTTTGCAAATGTGTGTGACCAACCCACATATTCCAGTAACTTCTGGAAAGTTAAAATCATCCATTATAAGCCATTCTGATTTACTGGCCCACTCTCTGTATAGCTGTTTGGTATACACATCACAGTCATTATGCCTATAACACACTTTCCTACTTTCAGTTTTTTTTTCCCAGTGTTTATATCACAACAGACTGACTCAACATAGATTTAATATGCTTCTTTATTAAGTTCATAACCCTCCACCCTTCCTGCATACACTGTACTCCCCATATTCAAATTAAGCATCCCTTATGTCAGAGTGACACCATGTTTCTGCTATCACTAGAATGTTTGCATTTGATGACTTAATTAGGAACAGGCATTTGGAACGAATGGAGGGGTGAAATGGGAGGCTTTATTTTTTTTTTTTTTGGCTGATGCTGCATAAGCTTGTTTTCTTGCATCATATGCCTCTGCTAATGCTAATCAGTATTTCATATTCATCAAGTTTATTTACAATGCTCCTAGCATTAGTGTATATGCACATGTTCTATGCACATGTTAGTATACATGCACATGTTCTTATTCTTAGTTACCCTTATACAGCCAATGAATTTATCTGTTCCGTGATGACCTACTGCAGAGCTTGAAATCCCCATCACCTTACTTTCCAGGCTGCTGCATTTTCCAATAGAAGCAGTGCAAAAATCATCACCTCTAATTAATCTACTAGTCTGTTTAACCCCCCTCCAAGATAGCAGTTTTCCGACCCACCTATCACTGCCTCAATAGTATCAGCAAATATTCTTGCACTCCTTCTATTTAAGTGTATCCCATTCCTGCAAAAACAGTCTCTCTTGTTAACAAGCACAAACCACACTGAGAAAATTTCTACCCCACGAGCATAGCACATTGTCTCTCTGGGGCCAAATTGATTGACAAGGATCTCAACGTGTATTCCCTCCTATCATGTCTAGGGAGAATTGCAGACACTTTCAAATTTAATCCTACTCGTGACTTTTTCTCAACATTGCCCTGTACTTGTTAAGTAAGTTAAATTAGTTTTTTAATTGTTTTTTAATTATTTTCAATTTATTATTTGTTACTATAATCATTTCGCATTAATGTTATATTCATTTTAATTTCTGGAGAGTAGCATACAGAAGTGTTCTACATATCACATTGAGGTAAATTTCTCTTATTCTTCTACAAATATTGAAATCAATGTATTAAGCATCATAGCTCTGGTTTATACTATCAACTTTAAAATTCAAAAAGTACATAGATTCATATTACATCTACATTTAGTAATTCTAAAGTAAAAAAGAAAATAATTAGATATTGGCAATAGTTTAAAAACTTTACCTCCTCTCCTGTTTCTCCAGGTTCTCCTTTTGGACCATGTGGACCTGGAGGCCCCTAAAAAAATTAATATTAAAAATCTTTTAAATTCTATTTACTTCCAAATGTATTAGAATATTAAAGGATATTATTAATGGAAATAATATTCTTTATCCTTTATTTCTTTCAATAAATTGTATCTATAAACTTAAATAATTAAAATGATTCATTAAAATCATTAAACAACAATGTTTTTATCTTTTTTTTTTTAATTCACGTCTAAGACTAATACACATACTTCATATCTAAATTTAGATTTCTATTTTGTACTTGAGCTACTCTAGCAAGACCTTGGATAATATGAAATTCTCTGAGCAGTGCAGACTAGTGCCAGGACAGCTCATGGGGTTTTGTCAATGATGTACAGAAACTTTTCTAGCAGGGATAAGGAGGTAATTATACCTTTGTACAAGGCCAATGTTAGGCCACACCTTGAGTACTGTATACAAGTCTGGATATCTCACTTTAGGAAGGATGTAGATGGACTGGAAAGGGTGCAGTGAAGGGCAACCAGATTGATGAATGGAACAAAAGGATGCTCTTACCAAGAAAGGCTTCACAGTTCTGCAAACTGCAGCATTTAGAGACAAGGCACCTGTAGGGAGATCCGATTGAGGTGTTTAAGGCCTTGAATGGATTGAGTAAGCTAAATGTTGATGGCAGTTTGTTTGGTTGCTTGACTGTTGAAACGAACTTCCATTGGTTGTTATGGAAGTAGTGGTCTGAATAAATTCAAAGAGCTAGACAAATTCTTGGAGGGTATGGATGGGTGAAGTGTGAATCTTATGGAATGTTGATTGTTGTTTGCAATTGGGTATCTGGTTTTCTATCTGACCACTCACTGCAGGTGATGGTAGATGGCTTCTAACTTCTCCACTAATGCTGATGTTCCCCTAGGTTCAGTTCTTTCTCTCACTCTTTTCCTCTTTTATATTAATGACCTTCTTCCACTGACTGGAAATCCTATCTGTAGTTTTGCTGACATTAGCACATTGCATTTCACTTTCCAGTTTAAGAAACACTGACTTGCACAAACAGTTTCAACTTCTCGTTCACTACCAATTTCTTAATGTTGATCTCCAGGTAATTCTCGAATGTGGCAAAGATAACATAGTTAATTTCAATCTTTCTAAAACTCAAGCCTTGTCTTATACCTTGAAAAAAAGGATTCTTCTGCTCCTATGTTTATTTTCAATGGCACTGAGATTTCTAGACAAGATCGCATATCTCTATTAGGGATTACCCTAACTTCTAATCTC
The DNA here is from genome assembly GCF_048544385.1 of Mastigoproctus giganteus. NCBI lineage: Eukaryota > Metazoa > Arthropoda > Arachnida > Uropygi > Thelyphonidae > Mastigoproctus > Mastigoproctus giganteus. The sequence goes on from NC_143580.1 coordinate 4,407,856, forward strand.
TCTATCTTGGCATAAGCACATCACAAACTTTTCATCTAAACAACTTTGTATAAATCTCAAATCTGCTCTAAATGGAATATTGTTCCTACATCTGGGATATTTCCCTCCAAAACCTCTCAAGCTTCTAGACTTCATTCAAAAGAGGGCAGTCAAGTTAATTAATGACCTGTTCCTTACAAAATCTCTTCATTCTCTGTCTCCTAGACAATCTGTTTCTATCGTGTTCCTTTTCTATAGATATTTCCATAGGCACTGTAAGAAGTCTTGATATTGCTATAATGGGTGTGTCAGCAACCCCTACTTTAAACAACCAAACCCATCACAATACATCTGTTAACCTCTTATTTCTCATGGATAGCTTAAAGCTTATACATAAAACATCTTTTTTTCAAGTGGAAAAGAGCTGAAATTACTTTCAAAGCTTCCTCTGGTCTCCCCCCCCTCCCACCCCAGACTACAGACAAAACAGACATCCAAATATGTTTCGGATACACCACATCAGAAATAGCAAAACAGGGTACTGAATGGAGAAAAGTACATCTCTGAAATGAACTTTGAAATGAACATATATTTGTCCTGTTAAAATATGGCTGCTGAAAATGTTTTATTTCAGTGTTAAGCATACACTTTTTTTCCCCCAAAGTGCACAAGTCTTTTATGCTACATACAAAAAAAAAAAAAAGAAAGAAATACTGTCCTCTGCAAACCACTCTCTCTCTCTTTCACAGCATGCATATCAACCCTTTATTGTTCACAATATATATATAACCTATATATTGTGAATAAAATCTTTATCTAGAAAGGTGCTCCTTAAGCTTTGGAAAAAGGATTAAAGTCACCAGCAGGCAAGTCTGCAAATAATAATAGTATTTGCCATATAGTGAAAGGAAGCCACAGGCTTTTGTTGCACTGGAAAAAAAAACCAAGTAGATAAGAAAACGCAAATTATATGCTTCTCTCCTCACACAGGTAAGTGAGGAGGGAGGTATATAATTTGTGTTTCCAGTAGCCCTTTGAATTTATTCAAGCAGCCAACCTCAACTACTTGTTGCAGCTATCAATGACTCACTGGCTAAAATAAAACTTCCTAGAATCTAATCTAAACCTAAAGCCATGTAATTTGAATTTTTGACTCCTAGTTCTGTAATTCTTTAGAACAGTGAGAATTCCACCTTCATTCATTTTACGAATCCCTCTCAGTGCCTTATAAACCTCATCAGGTCATCTCTGAGGTGCCTGGTTCCCAAGCATTGTAGCCCACACAATCAGAGTCAAGGGATGGTTGAGGGGGGGAGAAGACAGAAAGTGGTAATCAATGGACACTGCTCATCGTGGACTAATGTTATTAGTGGAGTTCCTCAGGGTTCAGTGTTGGGTCCATTGTTGTTTTCTGTATTTATAAATGACATTGATGATGGTATATCAAGCTTAATGTCCAAGTTTCCAATGATACAAAGGTTGGCAGGGTTGTTAAGGACACTACTGATGCTATGCTGCTGCAACAGGATCTGGAAAGGTTGAGCAGATGGGCTGAGAGGTGGCAAATGAAGTTTAACATTGACAAATATAAAGTACTACATATGGGAAACAGTAACCCCAGAGCAATGTATCAACTCTTTGATACTAAGCTGACAATGGTAGAGAATGAAAAGGACCTGAGGGTAATTGTGCAGGCAGATATGAAGTTCTCTGAGCAGTGCAGACAGGCTGCAAGAGTAGCTCATGGTGTCTTGTCAATGATATACAGGAATTTTTCTAGCAGGGATAAGGAGGTGATTATTCCCTTGTATAAGGCATGGTCAGGCCACACCTTAGTACTATATACAGGTCTGGAGGCCTCATTTCAAGAAGGATGTAGAGCTGCTGGAACGAGTACAGAGAAGGGCAACAAGACTAGTGAATGGAACCAAGGGTTGCTCTTACGAAGAAAGGCTTAAGTTTTGCAAATTACAGTGTCTGGAGACTAGGCACTGGCGAGGTGATCTGATAGAGGTGTATAAAGCCTTGAATGGTTTGAGTATGCTCAATGCCGATGGGATTCTTCCTCTTGCTCAGAATAATCACCTGAGAGGGCATAAATTCAAATTGAGGAAAGACAGATGTAGGATAGATGTGGAAGTTGATAGCCTATATGAATTTAAGGCTCAGGTGGAGAGGTATTTCGAACGAATGGAGGGGTGAAATGGGAGTGAGTTTTTTTTTTTTTTTTTTGGCTGATGCTGCATAAGCTTGCTTTCTTGCATCATATGCCTCTACTAATGCTTTCCTCATATTGTTGTCCTTCTACCGATCTCGCCATTCCAGTTGCCCATCTTTGGACCTTTTCAAGAAGTTCAATATCTTTTTCAGATGAGATGTCCATACTTGAATGCAGGATTCCAAATGTACTCTTACAATTGCCTTATACAGTGGGATTATGACCTCCCCTCTCTACAGGATAGTGTTTGATAAATCATTGAATGGACACCATGAGCTTTCCTGGCTGCCTGTTTATATTGTTCAGAAAACTCCACATCTTCAAGTATTTTAACTGTCAGATCCCTTTCCTCCTCCATTATTTTTAATTCAACCCCCACCAAGTGTATAATTTATTTGTAAGTTGCTATTTCCCAAGTGTAAGACCTTGCATTTGGCAGCATTAAAACATAGCTGTCACTTCTCCGACCATTTTTGAAGTTTGTTCAAGACATCCTGAAAGAGCACTGCTTGGCACTGATCATTAACAACTCTGCCAATTTTACGTCATCTGCAAATTTTAACATCACGGCTTCTATCCCTTCATCAATGTCATTTATGAAAATGAGAAACAACAGTGGTCCAAGAACCGATCCTTTAGGGACCCCACTCCTGACATTACACCAATCTGAAGAATATCCATTAATCACAATCCTCTGCCTTGAGCCACCTAACAATCCATCTTAGAATCTTACCAGTAATCTCAACCTGCTCAAACTTATACAGTTTGAGCAGGTTGAGATTACTGGTAAGATTATTTGTATCAGTTGAGATTATTTGTATTTTAGCAAATGCTTTGCTAAAATACAAATAAACTACGTCAAAGTTGCTCCCTAAATCCAGCTGATGAGTTACTATGTAAAAATAGCCTACTAAGTTAGTTAAGCATGATTTACCCTTAAGCCATGTTATGTATCCTTCAAAATGCCTATTTATCTAAATGTTCCTGGATTACACTCTTAATCACTGCCTCTAAGAAGATTTTTTCTACCAATGAAGTCAGACTAACTGGTCTGTAGTTACAAACTTCACTCTTAGAACCGCATTCATATGTATTGGCATATTGGTAATTTAGATAAGTAGGGGATAAATGATTTTAAACCCTTCATCTGAGATGGCAGATATTGCAATATTAGACCTGTATGCTGGTTCATTATTCTGGCAGAAAATGATCACTTCACAGTACTTTTAATAGATTCATACAATTTACACTAATTCATTTTGCATAATACTGGCCTATGGCTGCATACTCAAAGTAAATTAACAAGCATCACTCCTGAGCATACTAAAAAGTGGAAACCACCTTGCCTTCTGATAGGGCATTATGCAATTTCTGGGTTGTGGTGGTGATGATGTGTGCTTCCAGGTCATGATTTGACTCAGGACAAGAGCAATATACCCATATTTCATCCAGAGTTATGAAAGAGAAAAGAAAACCCCTCAGGATTATGCTTAAATCTTTCCAAAAGCTAATTTTTTTTTTCTTGATCATCCTACTTATATATTAAAATTTTAATCAAGTTATATGTTCAAATCCATTCAACCTGGCTGCCATACTAAAATCCATAATTTTAATTTACTATTTTTTTTAAATGTTTTCTTATCAGTTATAGTATGCAAATAAAACTTTACTTACCTCAGGACCAACCAACCCAGTTAACCCCATTGGACCCATTGATCCTCTCATAGCAAGCTGTCAACAAAGAAAAACAAAAAACACATTGATTAGCATCAGTGCTTTTTTTTGTAAAAAAAATGCGTGCCGGTACTGATTCTTTGCTATCAAGAAAAATTGAAAATTAAAAGGATATGAAAAGTACTCTAAATTTTTTTTTTCCTGATATTGTTACTTTAGTAGCAATGTTTTTAGAATAAGAACAACGAATTAAGTATATGAACACAGTTTATTAAGCATAAATTTCTTATTCAAGTATATAAAAAAATAAGTAAAATGTGAGTAAAATAAGTAAAAAATAATAACATAAGTAAAAAATAATTTCATAAAAGTTTTTGCAGAATATTCCAAAATTTTCATTAAGTTCTCATTGGACACCCTATGCTGACTTCTTTTCTTCCTCTTTGTGTGTTGGTTGCTGAATGAAGTTTCCAAAGCAGCCATGAATCGACATATTTTGCTGGAACGAAGCGGGTTAGCGGTGAGTCTACAGTTTTAAGAAACAGTAGTGAAGAAACGTTTTTGTCATCAATGAAGCGCTGGTTGGGCTGGCGATCAGATTCATTTGTGAAAGTCCTCGTTCACATTCACTCAGTGAAATTGGTATCGTACTCAGAGCATTCATCAAATGCTTCAAGTCTTCTGAAACCTTCTTATCAATTAAGTATCCCTGAAATCCCTGAATTGCATTTAACTGTAACCTAATTGACAATGCTAATGCTAATGCTAATGCTAATTTTCTAACTTCATTTTCACCAAATCCCAACAATTCATGTTTAGAAGAATTAATATCTTCGTTGTCCTCGTTTTCCTTCTCTCATCATCGGTATTGTCACTAGTTCTTAAATTTGAATTTTTTCTTTTCTTTTTTTTTGAAACTGTCCGAAATATCGATGTCATTCGAATATTCAGGTGCTGTGACCATGTAAACACAGATAGGAAAAATTTTCGGAAAAATGTGGATAATGGCACTTCCGCAAAATAACAAATGATTATTTGTCGGGGTAAAAGAAAATCACTTTTCTAATTCTCGGAGGGAGGTGCTTACAGTTGATTCATGGCGGTGTCCAACCTACGGCCCGCAAGGAAAGTGAACTAAAACAGCATTTTAAATTTTGTTAATTATCAAAAACTTTTTCGAATGAAATGTTTCGTTCAGTAAATGTAATTGTGTATTGTACTTAATAAAAGTTTCGAATATTTTAAATTTTACTTTTACATGCAACAAGATATGGAAAATGTAACACACTGAAGAAATCTAACTTTGGAGATTTGAATATGGCCCCAGTACGTGAAAGGTTTGACACCACTGCAGTAGAAGGTGGGCCAGAGCCCATTAGGAATACACCTTGATCTGTTCACTCTTGAGCAGCGCGACTTCATATGTGCGACAGGTGGTCGGGGTGCCTCTGTAGCCAGGTGAGCAGGAGCAGCGGTGCGTAGCACACGCTTCTTGATTAGACCGGGGTTCGAGCCCGTGACTACCAAATACAGAGGAGGATGCGGAAAGGTCAGGGAATGAACACTGCATATCCCAGGAGCAAAATGGCCTTAGTTGCTAATGCTCCTAAAAAAACCAAATAACAATAACAACAGGTGGTTGGATAGGTTTTACCAATTACCACTAAGTTGTAGAATGGTAATCCTTTTAGCTCTCTTAATTTGTACAGCAGCCCTAATTTTCTAAATTGCCTGAGGGCCAGAAATGCAAACAGTGCGTGTCGAGTTAATTCTCTCCTAATCCGTCCGCTATATGAAAATTTTCTTCACTCAACGGAAACTATTTTAAATGTAACTTCCAAGGGGAATTCAAAATAATTCGCTATAACAGGACTTCATTAAACAGAGGTCCGATTGAGTAATTTAGAATCATAAAAATGGTTATACAGTTTTATTTAGTAAATATTAGCATTAGCAAGAGCACATGATGCAAAAAAGCAAGCTTATATAGCATCAGCCAAAAAAAAAAAAAAAAAAAAAAACAACCCCTTATTTGTTTTTGTATATCATGAGCTTCACTGGCAGCCTGTCCGCACTGCTCTCAAAACTTCATATCTGACAGCACAATTACCCCGAGATCTTTTTCATTCACCACTACCCTGAGTATGGTACCACACAGTTGGCTCGCTACTCTGGAGTTACTGCTACCCATATGCAGCAATTTGCATTTGTCAATGTTAAACTTCAATTGCCACCTCTCAGCCCATCTGCCCAATTTTTCAAGATCCTGTTGCACACCATCATTACTGTCATTAACAACCCTGCCAACCTTTGTATCATCCACAAACTTGAACATTAAGCCTGTTTTACCTTCATCAATATCACTGATAAATATGGAAAACAACAATAGTCCTAACAGTGAACCCTGGGGGACTCCACTAATAACATTAGTCCACGATGAGCAGTGTCTATTGATTACCACTCTCTGTCTTCTCCCACTCAACAATCATTTTATCCATAACAGCAAATTTCCCTTAATGCCATACTGCTCCAATCCGTACAGCAGCCTTCTATGTGTAAAATTATCAAAAGCTTTCCTGAAATCCAAGTATATGATATCAAAATAATTTTTTGGATCCAGTTCCTTTGTGACCACATTGTAGTATCCAATCAAACTGGTCAAGCAAGATTTCCCTTTAACAAACCCTTGCTTGCTATATCTGAACTATAGCTGGATCAGTCCTGTCTGAATTCAGATCTATCTTCTGCAGGATCAGACAGGACTGATCCTGCATTCCTTCTTTAACCAGTGACTTTCCCCCAGAACAGAAGTTGTATCACCCTTTGATCCCCCCCCCCTTTGTGAATTGGGGATACATTTGCACTTTTGCACATAGAGCAGCCTTCCTACTATTATAATACAAAACTGAACCAAATACAACAAAGCAGCTCATATATGGCAGGCATTATGATGTTTTTGTATTTTGTCCTTCAGGTAGCATCTCATTTTCCTAATACAAAGCCAAATGCAATCAGTATATTGCCTTTGAAAATTATTCCACCCAATTACAGTGCCACTTCTTTTTTTATACTTAATATGGTTCTGAAAAGTGACTATAAGGAGTCCGCATGCATTGCACCCAATATGAATGCAAGACTCCAGCTATAACAGGGTGTGAAGGCATTAATTTGTGAATAAGCACTGTTCACCATGACATGCCACCCCAACCCCCTGGACCTCCAATATCAGTTGATAATATCAAATACAGAGAAAGAAAAAGTGCATTCTCAAAAGCTGCAGTATTGGGATTTTAATAGTTCGTGTTGTACATCTTTCATGTTTTATCCCATGGATTTTAAATACTCTTATCCATCTATCAATAAATGTTAGTTTTAAATGAAGGCTATTAAAAAAAATTGGTTATTCACAATGCATTGTAGTTGATTTTTATTTTATAGCTTAACAGTCAGTGTGTCTCAAATGCTAATTATGAACATAAAATTAAACAGATTATGTTACGGTCTCAGTACAATTGACTATCATCACTATTTTTCTGCACATTATTTGTACAATGTCATTTCCTACTATAATTTACCTGCAGAAGCTAATTTTGTAAATTAAATTAGCATTAATTTATTAATGATAATAAGACTTTAACTGCATTTATAAGTCTTATAACACAATTTAAAAGACCACTTTCTGGTATTGTTTAATTGCAAATCAAAATGAAGCCATGGTTTTTAAAGTTAGTTTTTAAGTTCATTTAACATCCGATGATCAAGAAACATACTGCACAATGTGTTAGCTCAAGAGAAGCAAATAACTTCTTGCATTTTAACTGCATTTATTTTCACTTCACATATTAACCCCCCCATTTTTCTGAGGTCCTATCAGTGGACATTAAATACAGTGAAAATTATAAATGCATAATTTACAAATTAAAACCATAATTCTGAAAATGATATAATTGGGGAGATACTTAACAGAAAAGTTGAAGTTTATAAGAGAAACTTCCCAGGGCTCCGTTTTTGTTTAGCATATCATTTTCATTTGTAATCACGTAAGTATTTATCTTATTTAATTTTATGTCCACTGAAGGAGAGTCAATATATGTGCTGAAAATAAACTTTTCTTTATTGAGTACAAGGAAGTACCACAACAAGCAGTTCAAGTAGTTTAGTGTTAGTTTAAAATTTTTAAATAAATTACAAACTGATTCCTAAATGTGGAGAAGTACCTCCTCTACCATAATGTCCATAGCCTACATTCAAGGTGCCCTTTAACTTCCATATTAAAATTAACTGATAGTAATAACTTCATATAAAATATATAAATAATGAGATAATGAAAATATATACCATATGTTGACTAAGCATTTGTCGAAGTCCTTCAGTATTATCTGGTCCTTTAATTTCTCCTTGACGCTGATACTAAAAATAAGAAAAGAGGCCCTATCATTATATCTGCTTCCTCTTTGGATAGTCATCATATTTATAAAATCTAACAGCTTTGTTAGATTTTATAAAATACTTTTTTCAAATCAAAACTTTATATTATTTTATATTTTAAATATTTAAAATATTTAATTTTAAAAACGTTAAAATATTTTATATCTGTTTTGTTTCTTATTATTATTAATATTAAGACATTAATATAACATATTAGATAACAATATAAATTATTTTTTGTTACTAATTCTTTAAATTACACTGTGTACACTTTAAATATTATTTAAATATCTTGTAATTTTATATATTTAATTTTGGTAATTTTGTGAAATCATTTCTTGATGTTGTAAATTTAATTCTTACCTTTTCTAAAACTAATTCCACTACATTATATTCTTTTCAATAACTTCTAAATCAAAATTTTTTAAATTCGTAGCAGAAAAAGCTTTGGTAATGCAATATTTTTCTGATTTAAATTCTGTAATATTTTCTAGTTTAGTTCATACCTTAATAATGTTTGTTACTACCAGAATTGAAAACTTTGTCTGATAATATCATGACTCACATGGTAATGGTCACAGATGATTCACACGAAAAAGCCTTCGCAGCTTCCCTGAGATAGTCATCACTTGAAAATCAATGCCACACAGGTGTTTCTTCAGATTTCTGAAAAGCAAATAATTGCTGGGAACAGGCGCCTCCGTAGCCAGGTGGGAAGGAGCAGCAGTGCATAATACACACTTCTTGATTAGACCGGGGTTCGATCCCGTCACCACCAAATACGGAGGATGCGGAAAGGTCAGGGAATGACCACGGCATATTCCCAGAGCAATATGGCCTTAGTTGCTAATGCTCCTAAAAACCAAATAACAAGCTGGGGACCAGGTCTAGACCATAAATAGGCAGTTAAACCTGTATACAAGTCCCATAAAGTAGTTGCATTATCAGGAAGAAGTAAAATAAATAGCTCGTGTCAATTCCACTCTTCTCTGTTCCTTTACAGCCTGGAAAAATTTGAGAACAGCAGCACAGGCATCTCCAGTGATTGTTTTTTTAAGTGGCATGCAGTCTATCAAAAGAATTCCTTCCATGTTCCAAAACATGAAAGCCATGATCTTCCTGGAGGACTGTCTTGAATTTTTTTTTGGAGTTAATTTTCTTCACAAATTTCAGCTGTGCACTGTTTTTTTTGAAGAGTTGTGAGCATTCTTAGTACCCAGCAAGAAAGTGGCCTTTGAAAAAGACAAGTGCTCGTGGAAGATGATTAGAATGACTCATAAAAAATATTACATTCTATGGTAATCACTTGAATATAACTATTCTGCATAACCTGGGCTTCAATTTTCTGAAACACTTCTGAAGTTGTCACTTCTGTTGGTTTCCCAAGTGCAGTTATCTTCTATGGATTCTCAATCCCATTTAAACTGCTTAGAACTGTAGAACTAAATTCTATCTGATATTCAGGAGGTGGTAGCATCACCATATGCAGCTTTCATGCCTTCGTGAATAACTTTTAGTTCATTCCCTTCTTTTTAGCAAAAATTTGATGACAGCCCAATGCTCTAATTTTGACATCCATGTTTTCCTTTGAATTGGCTATTTTAAATCTTTACTTCAACTGTATTCTTCTGTACTTCAATTGCATTCTTCTGTACTTCAATTGCATTCTTCTGTACTTCGATATATCAGTTTCTTTATATATCAAGTGTATTTATAGTTAAGGAAGATAATTTTTTTTTTTTTTTTTATAGTCTGACTTCATAGCTAAATATCAAACTGAGATTGCTATCAAAAATAAAATCAGAATTTCATAAAAAAAAAAAAGGAAGAAAGAAAACAACAAAATTTCAATTTTATATTTAAAAGCAATTTTTAACTTTTTTTTTTTTTTTTTTTTATCAATGCCTCTACAGTTTATTCAGTTTTATCAATTTCTGATTTATGGAGAATTTTTTTCAATTTTGGCTCAATCTTAATAAAAGTTAGCATCATTCCAAGTGCCAATTTTTCAAACATAAATATAGAAACAACTACTATTACTTATAAACATTAGCATTAGCATTAGTAGAGGCATATGATGCAAGAAAGCAAAGCTTATGCAGCATCAGCCAAAGGAAAAAAAAAAAAAACCACTTCACTTCACCCCCTCCGTTCGTTCGAAATACCTGTCCAGCAGAGACTTTAATTTATTTAGGATATCAACTTCTGCAACAAGGGATGGAAGTCTGTTCCACCAACCAACTACCCGCTGGCTAAAGGCAAATTTCTGCACATCTATCCTACATCTGTCTTTCCTCAATTTGAATTTATGCCCTCTCAGGTGATTATTCTGAGCAAGAGGAAGAATCCCATCAGCACTGAGCATGCTCAATCCATTCAAGGCTTTATACACCTCTATCAGATCACCTTGCTGGTGCCTAGTCTCCAGATACTCTAATTTTCAAAACTTAAGCCTTTCTTCGTAAGAGCAACCCTTTGTTCCATTCACTAATCTTGTTGCCCTTCTCTGTACTCGTTCCAGCAGCTCTACATCCTTCTTGAAATGAGGCCTCCAGACCTGTATACAGTACTCAAGGTGTGGCCTGACCATTGCCTTATACAAGGGAATAATCACCTCCTTATCCCTGCTAGAAAAATTCCTGTATATCATTGACAAGACACCATGAGCTACTCTTGCAGCCTGTCTGCACTGCTCAGAGAACTTCATATCTGCTTACACAATTACCCCTAGGTCCTTTTCATTCTCTACCACTGTCAGTGTAATACCACAGAGTTGATATGTTGCTCTGGGGTTGCTGTTTCCCATATGTAGTACTTTACATTTGTCAATGTTAAACTTCATTTGCCACTTCTCAGCCCATCTGCTCAACCTTTCCAGATCCTGTTGCAGCAGCATAGTGTCAGTAGTGTCCTTGACAACCCTGCCAACCTTTGTATTGTCTGCAAACTTGGACATTAAGCTTGATATACCATCATCAATATCATTTATAAATACAGAAAACAATAATGGACCCAACATTGAACCCTGTTTGTTATTGTTATTTGGTTTTTAGGAGCATTAGCAACTAAGGCCATATTGTTCCGGGATATGCGGTGATCATTCCCTGACCTTTCCGCATCCTCCGTATTTGGTGGTGACGGGCTCGAACCCCGGTCTAATCAAGAAGCGTGTGCTATGCACTGCTGCTCCTTCCCACCTGGCTACGGAGGCGCCTCATTGAACCCTGAGGGACTCCACTAATAACATTAGTCCACAATGAGAAGTGTCCATTGATTACCACTCTCTATCTTCTCCCCCTCAACCACTCTTTATCCATAGCAGCATTTGCCTCCAATGCCACACTGCTCCAATTTGTGCAGCAGTCTTCCATGTGCAACAGTATCAAAAGCCTTTCTAAGATCCAAGTATATAATATCAAAGTTATTCCCTGCATCTAGTTCTTTTGTGACTGCATCATAGTATCCAATCAAATTGGTCAGGCAAGACTTCCCTTTAACAAAACCATGCTGTGTCCGAGCTATAACTGAAGTCTTATCTAGATGATCCTGCAGTGCTTCTTTAACCAGTGCCTCCATTAATTTTCCTGGAACAGAAGTTAAACTCACAGGTCTATAATTACTTTTGTCAGCCTTTGTGAATTGGGGTCACATTTGCACATCTCCAGTCTGTCGGTATCTTCTCTGAGTCCAAGGAACCTCTCATAATTATGGCTAAGGGTTTGCTTACTTCCTCTGCTGCCTCCATTAATATAACTGGATAGATCCCATCCACCACCAGGTGCCTTTCTTGTGTTTATCTTCAACAATTTCTCCTTCACTTTACTCTCAGTTATTACAAGATTCTCTAGCTTACTGCCAGAGTTGAATACACCTCTGGCATTCCCCTCGCTGAATAACTCTTCATGTGTGAATGTCGATGCAAAATATTCATTTAGTTTGTTTGCTACCTGAGCAGGATCATCAACAGTTGACCCATCGATATCAAGTGGACTAATCTGATTCATCCTCTTCCTTCTAGAGTTTACATAAGTAAAGAACTTTTGCTTATTTCTTTGCATCCCTTGCCAAAGATTTCTCGTAATCTGCCTTTGCCTGCTTAACCTCCTTTGTAACTTGGTTACAGATCAATTTGTATCTATCATAGGCTTCTGTGTCACGCGTTAATTTATACGTATCCCGTGCATTTTTCTTCTCTGTCATATGTCTCATTAGTTCATTTGACATCCATTTAGGCCTAAACCTTGAACAATATTTCTTAGTTGGTATGTAAAGCCTAGTAGCTTCCAAGATAAGTTCTTTTAATGCTTCCCATTTTGAATTTGCTGTTGGTAACATCATCAGTTGATCCCACTGTATAGAATTTAAATACTGTCTCAGACCATCGTAGTCGCCTTTATGAAAGCAATAACCCTTCCCTTTACCCCTGACGGTAGTTACCTCTTTGAGAAAATCCCATTTCAGCACACTGTGATCACTGCCACCTAGTGGTTCCTTTCTCGGCAGATTCTTAATGCATGAAGAATCACTATTGATAATCAAATCAAGAGTATTACTCCCTCTAGTTGCCTCCCGAACATGCTATTGTAGAAAACAATCATCCAATAAATCCACAAAAGCCTTGCTAATGTGTGAGTGACCAAACTACAAATTCCAGTCAATATCTGGGAAATTAAAATCCCCCATTATAAGACTCTCTGATGTACTGGGCCACTCTATTTCCCTGTACAGTTTCTTATTATACTCATCAGAGTCATTAGGCCTATAGCACACTACTACTCTCAATTTTGAACTCCAAAATTGAGAGTAGTAGCGCTTATGTCACACCAAACTGACTTGACACTGCACTGTCCAGCGATGTTGACTGGCTTCACTTCCTTGGATTTTATGTGTTTCTTAACTAATAGCATAACCCCTTCTCCCTTCCTATCCTGTCTATCCTTTCTGTAGACATTTTACTCCCCAAATTCCTGTTCTGCATTCCTTATATCTGTGTGACACCACGTCTCTGATATCCCAAAATTATCCACCTTTGATGCTTTGAGCAATACTTGAAATTCATCAAATTTATTTACTAAACTCCTAGCATTGGTGTACATGCAAGTATACATGCACCTGTTTCTATTCTTAGCTACCCTAACACAACTCATGTGTTTACTTGTACCGCAATGACTCCCAGCAGTCTCTGAAATATCCTGCATCTTGTTTTTCAGGCTTCTGCTGATTCCAATAGAAGCAGTGTAAGAATCACTTTCACCTCTGCCAGTGGCTATTGTTAATCTATTAGTCTTTGTATCCCCCCAAGCTAGCAGTTTTCCGACCCACCTAACACTGCCTCGACAGCATCAGCAAATATATTTGCACCCTTTCAATTTAAGTGTATCCCATCCCTGTAGAAGCAGTCTCTCCTGTTAACAAGTACAGACCACGCTGAAAAAAATTCTACCCCTTGAGCCTTACACAATCTTTTCAGGGCCGAATTGATCAACAAGGCTCTCATCATATACTCCCTTCTATCGTGTCTGGGCAGAATTGCAGGCACTTTCAAATTCAATCCTAATTCACAGCTTTTTTTCAACAGTGACCTGTACTTCTTAAGTAATTCTGCCAGTCTCTTACTCTTGATATCATTAGTGCTAACGTATACAACTATATCACCTTTTGTGCCCTGAAAAGATGATATCCGCTCTACAACATCATCAAACTTTGCCCCTGGCAGACATACCCTGGTCCTGTTCCATCTATCCTTTTTACAAAGCATGTTCCCCGTTTCCCTGACAATAGAGTCACCAACAACTACTAGTTCCTGTGAGACCAGTGCATTCTGCCTTGGGGGTTGCCGCTGTGTTGCGTGATGAACAAGTGCAAGCTCTGGCGTTGATGTGGGCAGCTGAAAGCTTGATGGGGCCCCTCAATTTATATCCTTCGAGGGCATCCACCCTGTCCTTCAAGGTCTCAATAAGCCCATAACAACGCTGAGTTGTTGCCTGATTTCGTTACACTCCTTGCATAGCGCACACACAAAGACATCCCCCATGGCAATATCATGTACCGTACCTGATTGCTCCACAAACATCATGCAAGCAGTATATTTTAAAAGGCTGTGATTCAGAGGGCAACTGCCTCCCTCAGTTCTCCTCTGAGCCACAGCACTCCCATTAGCTTGAGCCTTTTGCTTTGCTGCTCTGGTCTGAGTCATGATTTCGATTTACTTTCAATAAAATTTCAATTTCAGTACAAAATTATATGCCTAAACTTGTATCCCAACATAGTTATAACGGTATATATATTTTTCAGTGTTAAGTATTAACACTGACACTGAAAAATATATATACCAGTGTCAAGTATTAATTATCTACGAGTTCCCTTTATATAACTTCCGTATCAGTTATGTATTAATTAATTATGTTACCTTTGTAATCTAAGTCGTTATATGTATTTAGTTAAAAGTACAATTTAACTGACAACGAAGTTCAACAAGTTTAATAGATTCTACCGATCAACTGAAAATATTATAACCTATACTATACTAACACTATCTAGTTCGGTATATAATGTATCATATGACAAAGGCGGCAAGTTACGAACGGTAAATCTACGGACACTTAAGTATTAATTAACTTTCAAATCTCGCTGTCTCAATTCAGAATAAACTAATGACCCTTACTAGGTCTATAAGCTACTTACAGAAAATAATTTGATGTAAAAAATATTCAATAAAGTGGCTAAATATGGCTAAAAAACGTCTCGTTCAGCACAGTTGCACCTTGTAACACGTGGATTTGATACTCTTACCAATACTTTTATTCAATTACAAGGCCAAGTAAAGAATAAATACACCAGATTAATCAGAAAATCACAAAATAATGCTATACTACTAAATTTAAATCAAAAGTTTTAGAAAAACAACAATTTCAAATCAATAGATGGCAAGATAGAATGACAAGCAGAATGAAATCATAACTTCTAATATAAGCCTAGCCTAGCCTAGCCTGTCCTCTGAAGAGTACTAGAGAATCATACTATTTTAGTGCAAGCACTTCAATCTAATGTTTTGCTATTTACAATTATTATGTTATAATTATGTCAATAAAATTATAATAAGCCATTCCTAAATGATAGTGACTCTATCCAATAGCAAACACTTGCATTATACAAGGGTGATACAAAAAAAGAGTAAATTCATTTCAAAAAGAAACAAAGTATGAAAATGAAAAAAGGAGCAAAACAAAATATGAGTACCTGTCACATTTGTAAGTACTTCACAGAATTGCTAGAATTGTCAAGATAATGCAACTAATACTACACAAGCTTCAAAATGTCTCTTTAGTAGAATTCATGTTTAGAAACTATGAAATACCTATTCTGCTACTATCTTATCATTTTCATTGTTTAGCTATCATATGATCCTTTGATGGCATCACCTATCTCCAAAAAGGAAGGCCAAAACAAGATCAAAAGAAACAAAAATGACATTTCTTGATAAGTGCTTAATGAAAGAACATTGTCATTCAACAAGAAAACGTTTAACTGCACACTGATCTTGATATAAAGTAGAAATAACTAAAATATTTTCTCTTCCTCCCTCACATACAATCTGATCCTCAGCATTATGTTCAGACTGCTGACAGGCTACATTAGAGGCAAGTACTGAGAAGATGATGAAGGTTTTTGTTGTCTGAGAAAGAGTAAGAATGCTAATAGTATCTGTCTAATAATAACTGTCTATGTTGTCTGAGGACAACAAAGACAAGACAAAAGATGAGGAGGGTAGTTTTTTTTTTTTTGGAAATTGGTAGCAATTAAACTTTTCCTCACATCTCAGTTGGTATGTGAGGCTGATGGTGTTATAATGACAACATTACAGGAATTCACTGAAGAAGCAGTTACAGGAAGCACCACAAAGAGCCTGAGAGTAATCTGTAATTCTTTTAAGAAAATTAAAGGCAGATTACACCATGCAGTTTTAAGTGTTTGTTATTTCATCAATTTCCATTTCTTGATAAACCTGCTACCATGCAGCTAAAAGAATATTTAAGGGATTTTTTTGCTGACACTGTATAAGATAATGCTTCCTTGCATCATTTGCCTCTACCAATACAAAGTTGAAAAGGAAGTGCACAGCTGATTGTAAAGTAAGGAAACAGACTACCATATTTTGAACTTGTTAAATTGAAGGGATATCTGTATTTCAGCCTTAAATGTGAAATAATTATGAATTAACATGGCAGAAAATATGCACCCAAAAGAAAAAACTCTACAAAATCACAAAAGGGAAGAAAAAAAAAAAAAAAAAAAAAAATATATATATATATATAAAGTTCAAAGCCATTACTTAAATGTCCCAAAATATGCAACTACAGAAAAGGTTAGGTGGGGTGGGAAAGGGGCATGTTATAAGGCAGGCGTTGGCAACCTGCGGCTCGTGAGCGGCTCTTTGAACATGTAACTGTGGCTCTTTAACTTTTGGCCCACATGAATGACAAGCACAGCAGGCACAGGCAGCAGCATGAATATAGCATTAGTTTCAGTGCAAGCTGCAAAAATTTCTCAGTTTAGTTTGCCTGTGCATTGCGAGCAGAATACACATACTGCAAGGTGTCAAACATTAATCATTGTGGCAGTAGTGAATATAAAATAGTTAAAACAGGAACAAAATAATATCCATCTGTATGTAGTGTTTGTGATAGGTACATGAATTCATATTATAAATCACTTGACTTGTTAAATCAGTTGCAATCATTTTTAAAATGTCAACTCAAAAGAGAAAGTTGAGCAAGAAAAACTGGAATTTAAGAAGGAATGGACTGAGTAGACACAATTTGAAATGGAGTTAGAGGACTTAAAATCAATGGCATGTGTAGTACAAGACTAAAATGACTTAAAACTGAAATTGAGGATTTAGAGAGGCAAAAGGCTGCCCTTGCAATTCTACACAAATGAACGGAGATAGATGAGTTGAAAAAGCAAGACCAAATTGTGTTCAATGTGTGCAGTAACTTACTGGACACTTATATTTGTATAAATTTGAAAATATTTGCATTTGGATTTCTCTCAATTTTGGTTTGACGTATTTCTGCGAGCAAATATTTTCGAATGTTAACTATATTAAAAATAAATCAAGAAACCGTTTGAACAATGCGAGCCTCTCAGCATGTTTAAAGATGAAAATTACGGCATACTCGCCTGATGCTGAGAAACTCGCTCAAGAAGTTCAGCAGCAAAAGTTACATTAATTCATACCTAATTGGATGTGTGGGGTGGGTTGTGTTTCAGTATTAATAAATAATATTTTAAAATACATGTTTATATATTTTTAATAAAACGCCTTCCCACTCTATTCCATTTTTTAAAAAACTCCCTCCCAGCTTGAGCTGAGGTGAGGTTCTTCAGATTTTTTTTTTTTTTTTAGATCAAAAATGGCTTTTTACTCAAAAAAAGGTTGCTGAACTGTTATTAGCATTAGCATTAGTAGAGGCATATGATGCAAGAAAGCAAGCTTATTCAGCATCAGCCAAAAAAAAAAAAAAAAAAAAAAACCCACTCCCATTTCAGCCCTCCGTTCGTTCGAAATACCTGTCCAGTTGAGCCTTAAATTTGTTTAGGCTATCAACTTCAACAACAAGTGATGGAAGTCGGTTCCACCACCCGCTGGCCAAAGACAAATTTCCGCACATCTATCCGACATCCGTCCTTCCTCAATTTGAATTTATGCCCTCTGAGGTGATTATTCTGAGCAAGATGAAGAATCCCATTGGCATTGAGCATGCTCAAACCATTCAAAGCCTTATACACCTCTATCAGATCACCTTGCCGGTGCCTAGTCTCCAGACTCTGTAATTTGCAAAACTTAAGCCTTTCTTCGTAAGAGCAACCCTTTGTTCCATTCACTAATCTTGTTGCCCTTCTCTGTACCCATTCCAGCAGCTCTACATCCTTCTTGAAATGAGGCCTCCAGACCTGTATACAGTACTCAAGATGTGGCCTAACCATTGCCTTATACAAGGGAATAATCACCTCCTTATCCCTGCTAGAAACATTCCTGTATATCATTGACAAGACACCATGAGCTACTCTTGCAGCTCGTCTGCACTGCTCAGAGAACTTCATATCTGCCTGCACAATTACCCCCAGGTCCTTTTCATTCTCCACCACTGTCAGCGTAGTACCGCAGAGCTGATACGTTGCTCTGGGGTTACTGTTTCCCATATGTAGTACTTTACATTTGTCAATGTTAAACTTCATTTGCCACCTCTCAGCCCATCTGTTCAACCTTTCCAGATCCTGTTGCAGCAGCATAGTGTCAGTAGTGTCCTTAACAACCCTGCCAACCTTTGTATCATCTGCAAACTTGGACATTAAACTTGATATCCCATCATCAATATCATTCATAAACACCGAAAACAACAACAGACCCAACACTGAACCCTGAGGAACTCCACTAATAACATTAGTCCACGTTGAGCAGTGTCCATTGATTACCACTCTGTCTTCTGCCACTCAACCATCCCCTTATCCATAGCAGCAATTTGCCTCCAATGCCACACTGCTCCAATTTGTGCAGCAGTCTTCCATGTGCAACAGTATCAAAAGCCTTTCTAAGATCCAAATATATAATATCAAAGTTATTCCCTGCATCCAGTTCTTTTGTGACTACATCATAGTATCCAATCAAATTGGTCAGGCAAGACCTGCCCTTAACAAAACCATGCTGCGTCTGAGCTATAACTGAATTCTTGTCTAGATGATCCTGCAGTGCTTCTTTAACCAGTGCCTCCATTAACTTACCTGGAACAGAAGTTAAACGAACAGGTCTATAATTACTTGTGTCAGCCTTTGATCCTCCTTTGTGAATTGGGGTTACATTTGCACATCTCCAGTCTATGGGTACCTCCCCTGAGTCCAAAGAAGCTCTCATAATTATGGCTAGGGGTTTGCTTACTTCCTTTGCTGCCTCCTTTAATATAACTGGATAGATCCCATCCACCCCAGGTGCCTTTTTTATGTTTATCCTCAACAATCTCTCCTCCACTTTCCTCTCAGTTATTACAAAATCATCCAGCTCACTGCCAATGTTTACTTTACCTACATCATTCTCCTTCCTGAATAACTCCTCATGCGTGAATGTAGATGCAAAATACTCGTTTAGATTGTTAGCCACCTGAGCAGGATCCTCAACTGTTGAACCATCAATATCCAGTGGACCAATCTGATTCATCCCTTTCCTTCTCGAGTTTAAATATGTAAAGAACTCTTTTCTGTTTTTCTTTGCATCCTTTGCCAAAGATTTTTCGTAGTCTGCCTTTGCCTGCCTAATCTCCTTTGTGACTTGGTTACAGACCAACTTATATCTATCATAGGCTTCCATGTCACCCATTAATTTGTATGTATCCCATGCATTTCTCTTCTCTGCCACATGCCTCATTAGTTCATCTGACAACCATTTAGGCCTAAACCTTGAACAATATTTCTTAGTTGGTATGTAAAGCCTGGTAGCCTCCAAGATTAGTTCCTTGAATGCTTCCCATTTTGAGTTCGCTGTTGGTAACATCATCAGTTGGTCCCACTGTATAGAATTTAAATACTGTCTCAGACCATCATAGTCGCCTTTACGAAAACAAAAACCCTTCCCTTTACCTCTGATGGTAGTTACCTCCTTGAGTAAATCCCACTTCAACACACTGTGATCACTGCCACCTAGTGGTTCATTTATCTGCAGATTCTTAATGCATGAAGATTCACTACTGATAATCAGATCAAGAGCATTGCTCCCTCTTGTTGCCTCACGAACATGGTGATGTAGAAAACAATCATCCAATAAATCCACAAAAGCCTTGCTAGTGTGCGAGTGACCAACCCAAAAATTCCAGTCAATATCTGGGAAATTAAAATCCCCCATTATAAGACTCTCTGATTTACTGGCCTACTCTATTTCCCTGTACAATATCTTATTATACTCATCAGAGTCATTAGGCCTATAGCACACTCCTACTCTCAATTTTGATTTCCCTATGCTTATGTCACACCAAACTGACTTGACACTGCCCTGTCCATCGATGTCGACTGGCTTCACTTCCTTGGACCTTATGTGTTTCTTAATTAATAGCATAACCCCTCCTCCCCTCCTGTCCTGTCTATCCTTTCTATACACATTGTATTCCCCAAATTCCAGTTCCGCATTACTTATATCTGTGTGACACCACGTCTCTGATATCCCAACAATATCTGCCTTTGATGTTTTGAGCAATACCTCAAATTCATCAAGTTTATTGACCAAACTCCTAGCATTGGTGTACATGCAAGTATACATGCACCTGTTTCTATTCTTAGCTACCCTAACACAACCCATATGTTTACTTGTACCGCAATGACTCCCAGCAGTCTCTGAAATATCCTGCATCTTGTTTTTCAGGCTTCTGCTCATTTCAATAGAAGCAGTGCAAGAATCACTTCCACCTCTGCCAGTGGCTACTGTTAATCTATTAGTCCTTGTATCCCCCCCCAACTAGCAGTTTTCCGACCCACCTAACACTGCCTCGACAGCATCAGCAAAAATTCTTGCACCCTTTCTATTTAAGTGTATCCCATCCCTGTAGAAGCAATCTCTCCTGTTAACAAGTACAGTCCAGGCTGAAAAAAATTCTACCCCTTGAACCTTGCACAATCCCTCCAGGGCCGAATTGATTGACAAGGCTCTCATCATATACTCCCTCCTATCGTGTCTGGGCAGAATTGCAGACACTTTCAAATTCAACCCTAATTCACGGCTTTTTTTCAACATTGACCTGTACTTGCTAATTAATTCCGCCGGTCTCCTACTCTTAATATCATTAGTGCCAACGTGTACAACTATATCACCTTTTGTGCCCTTAAAAGATGATATCCGCTCTACAACGTCATCAACCTTTGCCCCTGGCAGACATACCCTGGTCCTATTCCACCAATCCTTTTTACAAAGCATGTTCCCCGTTTCCCTGACAATTGAGTCACCAACAACTACTAGTTCCTGTGGGACCAGCACATTCTGCCTAGAGGGCTGCCTCTGTGTTGCCTGATGACCAAGTGCAAGCTCTGGCATTGATGTGGGCAGCTGAGAGCTTGATGGGCCCCTCAATTTATTTCCTTCGAGGGCATCCACCCTGTCCTTCAAGCTCTCATAAAGGCCCATAACAACGCTGAGTTGTCGCCTGATTTCCTTGCACTCCTTACATCGTGCACACACAAAGACATCCCCCTTGGCAGTATCATGTCCCGTACCCCACTGCTCCGCAAACATCAAGCAAACAGTGCATTTTAGAAGACTGTGATTCAGAGGGCAACTGCCCCCCTCAGTTCTCCCCTGAACCACAGCACTCCCATTAGCTTGAGCCCTTTGCTTTGCTGCTCTGGTCAGAGTCATGATTCCGATTTAATTCAATAAAATTTCAAAACAAAAATTAAATCCTTAAGTTATATCCCAAAACAGTTATGTTATATATATATTTTTTTTTTTTTCGGTATCTAGTGTTTTCTACGAGTTCCCTTTATACAACAACTTCCGTATCACGTGTACCACTATAGTTATGTATTAATTATTTGTTACGATTAAGTTGTTATATATATATAGAGTTAAAAATACAATTAATTGACAATAAATTTTATCAAGATTAATAGATTTACTGATTAATTGACAATATTATATTATGCACTATACTACACTAAGCTTATGCTATCGTGTAAAAATGTCGGGAATTCTCGAACGGTACTTCTACGGACTCGTAAGTATTGATTAGCTTCCAAATCTCGCTATCTCAATTTAGAATAAACTAAGGATCCCGACTAGGTCTATAATCTACTTATAGAAGATAATTTGATATAACAATTGGTTAATAAATCGACTAAATTTGGTTAAAAAAAAAGACCTCTCGTTCAATTTGTGACACGTGGATTTGATACCGTTACCGATACTAAGTAATATCTACAAAATCTCTGTCTAAGTTAAACTTTAAACTAAGTATCGTAACTAGGAATATAAAGCTACTCTAGAAAATAAGTTAATATGACAATTTAAACTAATAAATCAGAAAATAAATCAGGAAAAACTTCTCTGTTTCAAGAGCTTCAAGGAGCCACGACCGCACAGGCTATCCTCGCACCCAGAAAAGATAGAGAGACAAAGAAAAAGAAGAATGACAACAAACTCTATGTGAACTCAGAGCAAGCCACAGATAAGCATGATGAATAGGTAAGTATAGGTAAGTAAGTATACAACAAAATAAAATTAATTAACTAACATTTCATTACAAAGTTATGTTTTTTATCATTTTAGTGTGCTATGTGAGCACACTAAAATAATAGTCATGTACAAAAATGTTAAAAAAATTTGATAATTGACTGACCCTATTCGTTTTCTAAGTGCACCTTAAGAATCATGTCCTCAAAACAGAAACAGCCATTTTCTATTTTGGTAGAAATTATACATGTTAAATTGGTAAATCTATTTGCATGAAAAATAATCTAAACAGTGATCCTCAGTCAAAATCAATTAAATATAAAACTTACAGGGATCATAAATACATGTCCAGGTGGTCCAACAATTCCTTCTACACCATGTAAACCATCTCTTCCTTGGTCGCCCTATAATGAAATAGAAAACAATAATGATAAAAAGCAACCACCCAGGAGATTTTTTCTTCAATGATAATACAAATGGTTTCCAATTTACATTATTCTGAATTACAGCATTTCAATATAACATCATTTTAATTTTAAAAGTGTAAATTTCAAATTTCATGACTTTGCCATTTCTTTCCCTTTGTCAAGGAGTAAACTGCAAGGAACAAAATTTCAACAAGAGCAACTTACTAGTTTTTTGACAATGTATGTGTGTGTCCATCCTGCTCATACTGAAAACCTGGATGTAATATGTAAACCAACTTCATGCCAACAAATACAACCTCTTTCTTGAAACTGATGGACCAAGGTGATTTTGACATTCAAAGCCTATTAACACCAACAGAACATAGTAATAGTAATAGAAGCATGAGATGCAAGAAAGCAAGCATATGAGCTAACGTAGCATCAGCCAAAAAAAAAAAAAAATTCACACAACCATTCCCTCTAAAAGTTTGTCCAGTTCCTCCTTGAATTTATTTAAGCTATCAATTTCCACAACGACAGATGGAAGTTTGTTCCACAATTAACCACCCGCTGGCTAAAGGCAAATTTCTGCACATCTATTCTACAACTGTCTTTCCTCAATTTGAATTTATGCCCCCTCAGGTTCATAATCAAAACAAGAGGAAGAATAATCCCATCAGAATTCAGCATGCTCAACCCATTCAAGGCCTTATGCACCTAAATCAGATCACCTCGCAGGTGCCTAGTCTCCAGCCACTGCACTTTGCAGGACATAAGCCTCTCTTGGTAAGAGGATCCCTTCATTCCCCTCACCAATCTTGTTGCCCTTCTCTATACACACCCAAGAAAATCTACATCCTTCCTAAAATGAGGCCTCCAGACCTGTATGCAGTACTCAAGGCGCAGTCTGCCCATTGCCTTATGCAAAGAGATAATCACTTCCTTTTCCCTGCTAGCAAAATACCTCTATATCATTGACAAAACCCCATGACCTGCTCTTCCAGCCTGTCTGCGTTGCTGGAACAGGTCTTGTTAGTGTGCGAGTGACCAACTCACAAGTTCCAGTCAATATCTGGGAAGTTAAAATTCCCCATTATATTTTTATTTAAAATCAGAATATAATGAAGTTAAAATCCCACCAAGATATTCTGTTTTACCAGCCCACTCTATTTCTCTGTACAATTGTTCATCGTACTCATTCAAGTTATTAGGCCTATAACACACTCCTACTCTTATTTTTGCTTTCCCAGTGCTTACGTCACACCAAACTGACTCAAAATTGCACTGTCCATCTATGTCAACTGGATGCACTTCCTTTGATTTTATGTTTTTCTTAATTAACAGCATAACCCCTCCTCCCTTCCTATCCTGTCTATCCTTTCTGTACACATTGTACTCCCCAAATTCCAATTCTGCATTCCTAATATCTGTGTGATACCACATCTCTGATATTCCAACAATATCTGCCTTTGATGTCTTGACCAACACTTCAAATTCATCACACTTATTTACTATACTTCTAGCATTGGTGTATATGCAAGTATACATGCACCTATTTTTATTCTTAGTAACCTAACATGTTACAACTGACAAGATCCAGCCATCAATTTAGGAGTTCTGAGAGAAAATACAATATTAAAAAATACATACATAGTATAGCAGAAACATGAAAGGAAGTAATTCAGTCTACAAAAAATGGTATATGATGGATTATATGGCCTGGGTGCATTCCAGTGCCCAGGAAATTGCCAATGTTGCAAAATTCAGTTACAGATTATAGAAATGGCAAATCAGATTGGCTTTGATGAAGTGGTTATAAGTAGCATGGTGCAGATACTTACAAATCACAGTTTGGTGCTCAGTTGACTAACAAGGATCTGATTGAAAGCAACAAAGGGTTAAAAAAAAAAGTAAATCCCGGAAGAGGAGGAGGAGGAAATGCACCTAAAACATCATGCAGAAAAGAATGACTGAAGTCTGGTTTGTTCAAAAATGAGACTGTCATTCTTATTAAAGATGATGAACAGAACAGAACAGCAAGTTCAGTTAAAATACATTTTGAGCTGTTATAATGAACAGTATCAAGGGAAGAAAATTCTGTTCAGATTTCTATCCTTGGCTTCTTAAAATTTGGAAAATTTTGGTTTAAGTTTACATAATAATGTATGTGTATTTTTATTGTTTCCTGTTTTCAATCTGACTTGTTTAATATTTTTTTTAATATTAAGCTTAAATTAAGTAGGCAAGATCTTAAATTTGACCAGTGATGTGCATCTCCTCTTCATAACATATAAATGTACATGTATAAAAAATATGGCTCATTTACATCATTTTGACATACATTGCCATTCACAGAAACACATTCTCCAATGTAAATTGCAGATTACCTGTAATAATAATCATCATCATCAAGTATAATGTATTATAATTATGGATTATAATAAAGTAAACTAAAACTTTTGTAGTCCCTCTGTCTGTCTGTCTGTCTGTCTGTCTGTCTCTCTCTCTCTCTCTCTCTCTCTCTCTCTCTCTCTCTTGTCTAACTTCTTTCACTATCTTGGGGTACAATGAGAAATTTCATTTATTTATTTTATTAATAACTAAAATTAGATGCATACTTCTCTGTATACATTTGAAGGTTTATCTCAGTAAGTGAAATAAAAGTAACAACATGTAAATTGGCTAATTATATTAAATTTTAGTTTAAAAGCTATTTAATACATGAAATTTTCTTAATTTAGTTATTGATTAAGTTACTTTGATAATTATTCTTAAATAGTTAGTTATTAATAAACATTAAACAGGAAACAACCCACAGGAAAACAATGCTATACAAGCTTTTTACAGGAAATTTAATTTAATAAAAAAAAAATCCAATGGCAAAATTTACGTTGTGTCGTGTTGGTTGGATTAAGGATTTTTCTAATGCATCAATCCCTTTAGTTACAGACTAGTTCATATAGATCTCTTTTTTATTGTGCATTATGAGTACACCCACACACACACACACACACAAAAAAAATAACACTACACCCTCCATTAAAGAGGTTTTTAAATGCTTTAATACTTCCACTGCTGAGTACATTGTACAGTGTATATTGTTGATATGTTCATGAACATGAATCAGCTTCATATAATGCCAATTATAATATCATTTGTGCACCTGAGGTGGTGTTGGCAAACTAGTAGCAAGAATCTAGCAGCTACCATGTGATGACGGTGTCAGATGATCAGTAATAGGACTTGAGTGGAAATAAAAGTTCCCTGAAATTAAAAAAAAACAGTATTTTTGTTTGAATCTGCAATTAAATGTAT
Source organism: Mastigoproctus giganteus (assembly GCF_048544385.1). NCBI lineage: Eukaryota > Metazoa > Arthropoda > Arachnida > Uropygi > Thelyphonidae > Mastigoproctus > Mastigoproctus giganteus. The sequence continues at coordinate 4,434,086 of NC_143580.1, forward strand.
TAGGCATGATAAATGGTGATTTTCCTTGGTATCCTCCCCAACCAATTTGACACTGAACAGTATCAAGAAACCTGTGGCTGCCATTTTATAGTGGATTAGTAACAGGATCAAGTTGGAAACAAAACTCTCAGTGAAAATAAAAGTATTTTGTTGGTATCTATGAGTAAGTGCACTGACCACTTTGGTAAGGCACTGAGGAAGGCAATGAAGCCATTAGTGGGAAAAACTTGAGCCTATCACTTGACACTGAGTGTCGATTGCGAGCGATAAAAGACTGTTATTTGGCAGATTTTATCATGATTAGAACTGCCTTTTCACCTCAGATAAAACAGAATCTGTTTACTGTGATTTTCATTAAAAAAAAATCTTCCAGCTATCCTAAATCCTAATCCAGTTTCATCACTTTTGATGTCAACAGTTTGCTGCATCCATTTGCTTGTAAATAAGAACAGTTTAACAAAAATATTCCAATTACAAATGACAAATCCCTTTTCTACACCTTTAACTAATAACTGAAAAAACATTTCATACAACCATAGTAGAACTAATACCACCACATTAAACAATTTTGCATGGCATCTGTGGGGAATGTCAACGATAAAAGTGCTAAAGAATAAACATTGCAATCTAACTGCAACCTGGGGTGGACATTGCAACCCAGGGTAAACGAGATCTATCCAGTTATATTAAAGGAGGCAGCAAAGGAAGTAAGCACACCCTTAGCCATAATTATGAGAGCTTCTTTGGACTCAGGGGAGGTATCCATGGACTGGAGATGTGCAAATGTGACCCCAATTCACAAAGAAGGATCAAAGGGCAACAAAAGTAATTATAGACCTGTTAGTTTAACTTCTGTTCCAGGAAAATTAATAGAGGCACTGGTTAAAGAAGCACTGCAGGATCATCTAGACAAGACTTCAGTTATAGCTCGGACACAACATGGTTTTGTTAAGGGAAAGTCTTCCTTGACCAATTTGATTGGATACAATGATGTGGTCACAAAGGAACTGGATGCAGGGAATAACTTTGATATCATATATTTGGATCTTAGAAAAGCTTTTGATACTATTGCACATGGAAGACTGCTGCACAAATTGGAGCGGCGTTGCATTGGAGGCAAATTGCTGCTATGGATAAAGGGATGGTTGAGTGGGAGAAGACAGAGAGTGGTAATCAATGGACACTGCTCATTGTGGACTAATGTTATTAGTGGAGTCGCTCAGGGTTCAGTATTGGGTCCATCGTTGTTTTCTGTATTTATAAATGATATTGATGATGGCATATCAAGCTTAATGTCCAAGTTTGCCGACGATACAAAGGTTGGCAGGGTTGTTAAGGACACTAATGACTGTACGCTGCTGCAACAGGATCTAGAAAAGTTGAGCAGATGGGCTGAGAGGTGGCAAATGAAGTTTAACATTGACAAATGTAAAGTACTACATATTGGAAGCGGCAACCCCAGAGTGACATGTGGACATGTGGACATGTGTTTTTGTAATGGGCGGCACCTAGAACGTCAGTTCATCTCCGCCTCGTATCTCTGTGAAGAACAGTACCACTGTAGAAGGGCCAGAAATAAGTAGTGTATGTTTGTGTGTATTATGTGTGTGTTCTGTTGTTGTGTCTGACCGCTTGGCTACCCAGAATCATCAGTCACCTGGACAGATGATTCTGGGTACTCGTCCACACCACGGGAAGGTGGGCCAGTCTCAATGGAGCTCGCACTGTCTCAATTCGAGACTCTGACCCACCTGATGTTGGCAAAAGATGGGCCAGATTCCTCTGGGGGCCCACTCCAGAGGAGAGAAAAAAAAAAAAAAAAAAAGGATTTCCCGTGGTGTTAAAAAAAAAAAAATAAATAAATAAATAAATAAAATTAAATAAAATAAATAATAAACAAATAAATAAAAAATAAATGAATAAATAAATAAATAGAAAATAAATGAATAAACTAATAAAAAAAAAAAAAAAAAAAAAATTTGGGAATGTTGCTCCCTATTGAGTAGCTTCACCAGACAAAGAAGTAGAATTATTCGTATAACAAATTCTTCTTCTTGTGAAAACATCGGATGCAAACTGCTGAAGAGCAACATAAGAATTCTTGTCTCCCACCAGCAAAGTTTCATGCCCATGAGAGAGTGTAGAAACTGACGAACGAAGAACATCTCTAAAGTCATTATACAGCGGACATTCAAATAAAATGTGACTCCAATTTTCATTTTCCCCGCATTGACAAGCTTCCGTCCTAGAAAGACCAAAACGACATAGTTTTTCGTTAAGAGATCCATGTCCCGTTAAGAGGAAGGATGTATATAAATCCAAAGAGAACCAGACAGGTTTCTGCTTTACACAAAAGGTCACCTCAGGGAAAAAAGTCCTAGTAACAGATCCGACAGATGACGTATCCCAGCGTGTCTGCCATAGATTTATCATTTCATTCCACAAACGATTACGTTCTTGCTTAATATCTGAATTAATGTTCAGAACCAAACCCATAAATTCAGTTGATAGTTGGTTTTTTAACCTATAACAAAGACCTCTGTAAGCAACGTGAAGGTCCAATGGCAATACACCTGCAAGAACCTGCAGTGCAGAAGTTGAAACAGTACGACAAGCTCTTAACATACATAATAATATTGTGCGTTGCATAGTAGCCAACTTCAATCGAAATTTAACAGTTCTAAGCCTGTGAAACCATACACCTGCCGCATAAGTAGCCATAGGAAGGAATACGGCATTATAATAAATTCTCATGGTACGTCTAGAAAGTCCCCAGTCTGAACGAGAAATTTTTACAATAGCACCAGTGAATCTTCTGATCTTTGTTGTTACATTATTTAAATGAGAGACAAAATTAAGCTTTGAGTCGATTGTAATCCCAAGTAATTTAGTTTCAGAGACAAGTGGAATCCTGTTATTATTAATCTTCACTAAAGGGGGTCGTTGAGGGTTTAAATGTGATCCGAAGATCATCATTTTAGTCTTAGACAAACTTATTGTCAATTTATTATCCACTGTCCATTGAAATAAATTTTGTAAGACATCATTGGCATTACTTTCGATAGCAGATCTAGATGAACCATGAATTAAGATAGTGAGATCGTCGGCATAAGCGATGATTTTAGTGCTACTGAAACAACGGGAAATCCAATCCTGTAATACCATATTCCATATAAGAGGCCCTAAGATAGATCCCTGGGGACATCCTCGTGAGACTTCTCTAGACACCTCCTGAAATTTAGATTTCACTAAAATGTGACGATTACTGAAATAGCTTGCGAACAGATGGTACAGTTGCTGAGAGCATCCAGCTGATCGTAACCGTTCGAGAGCACTCTGCCACCATAGAGAATCAAATGCGCCCTCGAAATCAACAAAGGTAGCTAACGTGTACTTTGATGTTGAATTCTCAATGCTGCGAGCAAATTCAACAAGTGCATCTTCACAAGACTTCCCTACACAGAACCCGTATTGATTAGAGGACACCATATTTTTCGACTGAAGAAGATTAGTAACACGCAGAGTCATTAGGCGCTCTAGCAACTTCCCAAGATTTGGCAAAAGTGCAATAGGCCTATAAGATCTAGGATTTAATGCTGGTTTATCTGGTTTTTTAATCAGTTTTAAAAGCGCAATTTTCCACATTAGCATTAGCATTAGCATTAGTAGAGGCATTTGATGCAAGAAAGCAAGCTTATGCAGCATCAGCCAAAAAAAAAAAAAAAAAAAAAAAAAAAAGTAACATAAATAAATAAAAATAACCACTTCCACTTCACCCCTCTGTTCGTTCGAAATACCTGTCCAGCTGAGCCTTAAACTTATTTAGGCTATCAACTTCCACGACAAGGGATGGAAGTCTGTTCCACCCACCAACCACCCGCTGGCTAAAGGCAAATTTCCGCACATCTATCCTACATCTGTCTTTCCTCAATTTGAATTTATGCCCTCTCAGGTGATTTTTCTGAGCTAGAGGAAGAATCCCATCAGCATTGAGCATGCTCAAACCATTCAAGGCTTTGTACACCTCTATCAGGTGTACATATCAGGAAAGAGACCTTCTTGAAGACATTTATTAAAAAGTAAAAGCAGTACTTGTGGACGCAATTTGAAAAATCGCAAAATAAATGTATTTTCAACCAGATCTATCCCTGGACATTTCTTAATATTAATCTTTTTAGCAACAGAGGTTAACTCATCAATGGTAAATTCTTCTGTCTGAATATTGGTGGTATAAAGCGAATTTGCAACTCGAATATTTGAATGTACAACAGAATCAGTAGTTAGATCATCCACCGGGAATAGTCTGTCAAGAATAACATTAACTGTATTTATCCAATCAGTAGTCTCCAGGAAATCTTCTTTCACAGTGCCGTATACGTCTAAAGAGTGAATCTTATTACGAGCTATCTTATAAATAAGACCCCAAGGATTATCATTACCAGCACTGTGAACAAACTCCTTCCATGTTTCCCGTTTACGTGTGGCTATAGCCTTTACATAACGTTGTTTGAGTAAAATGTATTGAGAGTAAAAATAAGCTACTTCATCAGAATGCCAATCCCTACGTCGACGCTGATATTTTCGACGGGCTTGATGTACCTTTTTCCTTAAAGAAGACAATTCTGTGGTCCACCAGGAACAGGTCTTTAAACTAATCTTTTTCTTGCTGGCCGATTTGTAAGAGGCCTTAAGTAATGACTGGCGTAATAAGGCAGCAATTCCAGCAGCCGTAAAAGAGTGAAGAGACGAAAAGTCTTGTTCAGGGAAATCTGCAGAAATGGATGAGTCAAATAATTCCCAGTTTATATGATTTATAGAAAATCTGACTAAAGCTGGCTGTAGTAAAAATTGATCTCCAGGTTTAGAAAAATCAGTAACAACAAAAAATAGAACCCGATGATCACTTGTTGTCCAATCAGTAATCACCATCCAATCACGAACAATTGCTTTAAAATTAAAATTAGTTAATGTCACATCAATATTTGATTCTCCAACAGAGCTGGAAAAGGTTGTTACTTCTTGAGGTAGGTTTATTACATTTAAGCTGTTATTAATAATAAATTCCTCCAACATATGACCACGACGATCACTTCCATTACTGAACCAGAGTGGAGATTTAGCATTTACGTCAGAAGTTATTAAGACATTCTGTGGACCCAAGAAATTTAAAGTTGTTTCTAGATAATTCAGGGATAAATTAAAATCTTCTGAGGGAGGGCAATATAGAGAAATTAAATAAAAATTCAAATTCAAATATGTAACCAAAATACAAGTAGCCGTTCTATTGCATAAACCATTGATTATAGTGATATCAAGCTGACTATTTAACACCACAATACATGTTTTAAGTTCCTCAGAGACCGGTTGAATTATACGGGCAGTGAGTGGAAATCCCGTTACCTTTGGAGTATATGCAGGTTGCACTTTAACAGTATAAGGCTCTTGAATTGCAATAATATCAATAGCATTTTGCTCAGCAGACACTCGAATTTCGTCCGATACTGCTCTAGAACGCTGACCGTTAATTTGCATAATCCTAATACCAGCAAGCAAAGACACAGGAGAATCAGCAAGAACATTATTATCTCCAATAACAGCTCCATCTCCGGGAATAAAACTTCTATTGGTATTATTATAACTATTATTCATTGGCGGTCCTTAATCGTGCCGTCTGTAATGCCTGTAAGTACTCGGGACACGTGCCGTCCCTAACCGAGTGCTGATATTCCTTCCTACGTCTCTTACAGTTGATACAACTAGGTGGCTCTTCCTTAAATGGACACTCATTAAATACGTGCCCACTTCGAGCACAATGTCCACAAGACGGGGACTCATGCGAACAATATTGGGTAGTATGTCCATACCCAAGACACAGAAAACATTTAGTGACTATCGTATAAGGACGGTGCTTGTGAGAACTCCAAGTCAAAAACAACCTGTCCAGGGAGGACACATATTTATAAATTTTAGGTGAGAAGCTAACAACCCAATGAACTAGCGATGACGACCTGGCCTGAGTAGTAAAACGAAAAACTGTTTGTTGCTTCACTTCTTCTAATGTGAAACCGTAATCTATCAAGTTCTTGTTATAAAGATTATCCACAATATCGTCCTTTGAAAGATCCCGTGGGACGTCATAAATTATGACTGATGGATTACCTTTACGAGGAACGCCAGTGATCACTCCAGCTTCGGAAAACGCCGCCGTTGAAGTTAAGCAGTCCAAATCTGATTTCGTAGCTGTTTCCACAACCACTCCTCGATTGCGAACAAGTCGCAAAGATTTCACTTTTACATTCTTCAAATCATTTTTAAGAGTTGTTGTAACTACATTTTTCACATCAGAACTTGTTTTCAGGTCACTGTTATCTGAAGCTCTAATTATTAGAACATTATTAGAATTATTAGATGATTTAATAAGATCACTAGAAGAAACACCCTTCTCAATAGTAGCCTTCACAGTATCAGCATAGGTACGCACAGGCTCTTGTGAATGTAACCTATCCGTCAGGAACTCATCTGTATCTACACCTGACTTTGGTTCATCCTGTTGAATGTGTTTGCCGGAGACCACAGATAAAGTTTGTAACACTGTTTGTAGCAATTGGGCTCTTTTATCAATTTCCTCATTAATGGCTTTTAATCTCTCATTTTCTATCAATAGTGCAGTTGTTACAGTCTCCAAATTACACCATTTATCCATAATGATATCCCCATTTTTTTTAGTCACCTTATTAGCCTCTCCGAAAAGAAAACTTGTGATATCTTTTCGCATTTTAGAAATAACCGAATATACAGAGGACGCATCTTGAATATTATCACACTCCTCAGTTATTCTACTCGCATAATTTTCACATTCATCAGTCATTGTACTTGAATCTGTATTCAAAATAGGGGTGGGAATAGACCCAATCCCCTCCACTTCAAATAACTCACCACCTGTGCTCTGCTCTCGTATTAACTGAGCCGCGGGTCTTAACTGCTCGTGACCAATACTTTTGGAATATACAAACTCACCTAACCTTCGTATATCGCCATGAGATTGAGGAATTTTAGGTGGGAGTAGGGGTGAAGTATCCTCTCCCTCCCCGCTGGATCTGTCTAAAGATCGTTTACCATTAGGATTTCTATCTTCCATAATTCTTTGATATCAAAAACTCACAAATAGATTAATATTAGTAGTATTAAATAAGCAACTTCCAACTATATTAGTAAAAACAACTACAGTATTTCAATAATTCTAACTTCTAAATCCTGTGTTCTTGAACAATTCCTTTTAGGTTCAACGCAAAAAAGGAAAACTGATTTACGTTTCCCGCCAAAACTAGATCCGCCGACGACGATCTTTACCACATGGCAGCCATATTGGCTCTGCCGATGTGGTAAACCACACTCACTTAATCAGATAGCTGTCTTTGTATCACAAAGCTAAGTAATATTTCACCTTGAAACTGTTAATAACACCTAAAGAAATACTTCCACAGTCAGATCACAATAAACCAAAGATACGATCGACAATGCAGGAGCTAGCAGCAAAACAACCCCAGAGTGACATATAAACTCTGTGGTACTACACTGACAGTGGTAGAGAATGAAAAGGTTATTGTTATTTTGGTTTTTAGGAGCATTAGCAACTAAGGCCATATTGCTCCGGCATATGCGGTGTTCATTCCTTGACCTTTCCGCATCCTCCGTATTTGGTGGTGATGGGCTCGAACCACGGTCTAATCAAGAAGCGTATGCTACGCACTGCTGCCCCTTCCCACCTGGCTACGGAGGCGCCAAATGAAATGAAAAGGACCTGGGGGGGGGGGGTAATTGTGCAGGCAGATACAAAGTTTTCTGAGCAGTGCAGACGGTCTGCAAGAGTAGCTCATGGTGTCTTGTCAATGATATACAGGAATTTTTCTAGCAGGGATAAGGAGGTGATCATCCCCTTATATAAGGCAATGATCAGGCCACACCTTAGTACTGTATACAGGTCTGGAGGCCTCATTTTAAGAAGGATGTAGAGCTGTTGGAACGAGTACAGAGAAGGGCAACAAGATTAGTGAATGGAACAAAGGGTTGCTCTTATGAAGAAAGGCTTAAATTTTGCAAATTACAGTGTCTGGAGACTAGGCACCGGCGAGGTGACCTGATAGAGGTGTATAAAGCCTTGAATGGTTTGAGCATGCTCAATGCCGATGGGACTCTTCCTCTTGCTCAGAATAATCACCTGAGAGGGCAAAAATTCAAATTGAGGAAAGACAGATGTAGTATAGATGTGCAGACGTTTGCCTTTAGCCAGCGGGTGGTTGGTTGGTGGAACAGACTTCCATCCTTTGTTGTGGAAGTTGATAGCCTAAATAAATTTAAAGCTGAGCTGGACAGATACTTGGAACGAATGGTGGGGTGATATGAGAGCGTGTTTTTTTTGGCTGATGCTGGATAAGCTTGCTTTCTTGCATCATATGCGTCTACTAATGCTAATGCTAAACTAAATTTAAGTTATATGGGTGGCAGGGCTCAAAAAAGCTGGAGTTGAGTGCTTATTTTTAGCTCAGGATGATATACTTATTTAAAAAATTAAATCTAACTGTATAGTCAAGTTTAGTTTTTAAACATGCACCAGAACTTGCACCTGATTCCATGGGCACTGGCAGAATATTTTGAAAAGTGGTGCAAAAAAAAAAAAAACACTACAGTAGAATGTCGGTTATCTGAACTGTAAATTATTGGAACCACTGCCGCTCCAAAAAAATAAAATTACAGTATTCACTTTTAGTGTACTGTGTGGTTGCTGTGCTGAAATATTATTCCTGCCTCTTGATGCATTCATTTCCAATTATTTATTCGAATATATGTGCAGTATAGCATAGAAATAGTCTTTATTTGTCATTACAGGAGTTAAAAATCAAATGTTGACTTTAACTATTGTGTGTATCCAGGACAGTCTCCTGTGAACTTCTTGTGTCATTGTCTGTTGTACCACTGTCTGTTATGACCACGAGAGTGTGGGGGGGGGGGCAGTGGTTGGCTTTTACTCAGTCTGCTGTGTGAGCCACTGCAGTGCAAGGTTATTTCAGGCATTTTCACTGAATGTTCGAGTTTTTGTTCGTGGCTATTTCAAAATGAAATATTGTGTCATTTTGCTTTTTAATTTTAATACTGCTGCCCCTCTGTGTTAATAATGACATCTACAGACAAAAGAAACCGCAATGTGTTGTCAACAGAAGACAAGATAACAATTATTAGTAGACAGGGAAAGGGTGAAACTTGTGTATCTCTTGCTAAGATTTTTAATGTTGGTAAACCAACCATATCTGACATAAAGAGCAGAAAAAATGAAATTTTGAAGTTTACTTCAAAGTTAGACAATGAACATGGCTCTTAAAAAAAGGAAAACTATGAAAAAAGCTAGTGATGAGAAATTAGAAGACGCTATTAATTTTTGGTTTCTACAAAAGAGAAGTCAAGGCGAGCCTATTTCTGGACCTCTGTTATGCACAAAAGCATTAGAATTGAATCAAAATTTTAAAAGCTCATCTAAATTTAAAGCCAGTACAGGATGGATGAAAATTTTCAAATCTTGCCATGGTATATGGAAATTTGAAATTCAAGGAGAAGCTTTATCAGGTGATGTCCCTGAAGCAGAAGCTTTTAAAGAGTCTTTTCTGAAAATGGCAGAGGAAGAAGGTTTCCAAGAATAACATTTACAATGCAGATGAAACTGGTCTTATTTGGAAGTCACTCCCTTGTAAATCATTTGCATCACAATGAAAAATGGCTGCTCCTTGTTTCAAAGCTAACAAACAGCGTGTTACAGTTATGGTGTGTGCAAATGCAAGCAGACAGCAAGTTTTACCATTGTTGGTGATTGGGAAATCCAAGATGCTTTAAAGGTGTAAAGTGCCTACCAGTACGAAATAAAGGACAGAGAAATGCTTGGTTGAATTCGAACATTTTTTTGGATTGGTTTAGATTTTATTCCAAATGTGAAGAGGCATCGAGAAAATGAGGGTAAAGCTGGTAAAATTTTGTTTATTATCAATAATGCACCATCCCACCCTCCTCTTTAAAAAATGAATTGATTTTTGACGAGAATTGAATTAAATTGACGAGAGCTTCATTGTCATGTTTTTACCACCAAATGTTATAGCTTTCCTGCAGCCAATGGATCAAGGTGTTATAAAAAAACTAAAAAAAAAAATTTACAAAAAAACAAGCCTTGTTTGTTGTTGTTTGTTATTTGGTTTTTAGGAGCATTAGCAACTAAGGAAGGATATTGCTCCGAGATATGCGGTGGTCATTCCCTGACCTTTCCGCATCCTCCATATTTGGCAGTGACGGGCTCGAACCCCGGTCTAATCAAGAAGCGTGTGCTACGCACTGCTGCTCCTTCCCACCTGGCTACTGAGGCGCCAAGCCTTGCATCACTTGCTGCTACCAGAGGGAGATGAAGAGAGCATGGCTGAGTTTTCAAAGAAGCTCAATGTTAAGGATTGTTGTGGGAGAGAAATCTGAAAAAGGCATGGCATAAACTTTGGGGTGCCGCGTCTTTATTCAAATATTGCACATGTGTGCAATATTTGAATAAAGACGTAAATGAGATTGTAACTTTATTTCAAGTTTTCCGAGTGTGGATAAGATGATGCAGAGGCATGGTTAAACAATGATCCTGACGATCCTGGTTATCCATATTTTAACTGAAGAAGAAATTGTTTCATTAGTCCAGGATGAAGAACATGCTGCCTTTAACCAAGGTGATTCTGATGGTGAAGAAGAAGAAGAGGGAGCTAACCCACTCACATAGAGCCTTCACTGGCTAGAAACTGCAATGGCATGGTGTGAGCAACTGTCTGAATGCAGTTCTACAGAGATATTGCTAATAAAGAGGATGAGAGACCTCGCCGTGAAAAAATGACAATCTTTCATGGTTCAAAGAAAAATTCAAGATTACATATTTTAAAAAATAAATCTTCCCAAGATTCATTATACTCTTGTGTGCAATTACTTGTGTTTGTTTATTTCTGTTTATGTAAAAAAAAGTGTAGTTTATAGTTGAAACCACGTAAAATAATTAGGTAAGTTCAAAATAAATGTAATATATAATATAATAGACAGAGGGTGGAAATCAATGGGTGCTGCTCTTCGTGGACTAATGTTATTAGTAGAGTCCCACAGGGTTCGGTGTTAGGTCCACTGTTGTTTTGTATATTTATCAATGATATTGATGAAGGTACATCAGGCTTAATGTCGAAGTTTGCAGATGATACAAAGGTTGGCAGGGTTGTTAATGACAGTAATGGCAGTGTGCTACTGCAACAGGATCTAGATAATTTGGGCAGATGGGCTAAGAAGTGGCAACTGAAGTTTAACCTTGACAAATGCAAAGTACTGCATATGGGTAGAAGTAACCCCAGAGAAACATACCAACTGTGTGGAACTACACTTAAGGTGGTAGAAAATGAAAAAGACCTGGGAGTAATTGTGCAGTCAGATATGAAGTTTTCTGAGCAATGCAGACAGGCTGCCAGGGCAAGTCATGGGGTTTTGTCAATGATATATAGGAATTTTGCTAGCAGGGAGAAGGAGGTGATTGTCCCTCTGTATAAAGCAATGGTCAGGCCATGCCTTGAGTACTGTGTACAGGTCTGGAGGCCTCATTTTAGGAAGGATATAGATTTACTTGAGCGTGTACAGAGAAGGGCAACAAGATTGGTGAGGGGAATGAAGGGATCCTCTTACCAAGAGAGGCTTAAGTTCTGCAAATTGCAGTGGCTGGAGACTAGGCACCTGCGCAGTGATCTGATTGAGGTGTATAAGGCCTTGAATGGGTTGAGCATGCTGAATTCTGATGGGATCCTTCCACTTGTTCAGATTACGAACCTAAGGGGGGCACAAATTCAAATTAAGAAAAGACAGATGTAGAATAGATGTGCGGAAATTTGCCTTTAGCCAGCGGGTGGTTAATTGCTGGAACAAACTTCCATCTGTCGTTGTGGAAGTTGACAGGTTAAATAAATTTAAGGAGGAACTGGACAGGCATTTGGAGGGAATGGTGTGATTTTTTTTTTTTTTTTTGGCTGATGCTGCATAAGCTCATACACTTGCTTTCTTGCATCATATGCCACTACTACTACTACTATACATTGTTTCTTCAAAACGTTCTGGTTATTATTTACAACCCATTTCTTAAATCAATTATTTTTTATAATACTTCATATTTCAAAATACAATAGCAATAACCTTGAGTACAATAATTTAATTGTACGCCTAATTACACTTTGTTTCGTATAAACTGGGTATTCACATGTATGTTTGATTATCCCAACTATTTGATTAACCGAACCAACCTTGGTACCAATTAGTTCAGATAATCGACGTTCTACTGTATTACATTAGGGTAACCTGATAGGTTATTACATATACCCATGTGTATTATGTCTGTAAATTACGTGTTCTCTGGTCGATTTGCCTGTTTCTCGGATGAAAAAACACGTTTCTGGAGAAAAAAACCTTGCTATCTACACCTAAGACCGACTAACTCATCGGAGTAAAAAAAGCCCATAAAAGTTCCTTGTGTCATCGACGGGATTCGGATCCAGGCCTTTTCCACTTGGTGTGGGGAGGATGGTGATGATACCACTGTGCTACCTTCAGTCTGTGTGGGTAGCACAGTGGTGATGATACCACTGTGCTACCCACACAGACTGAAGGTGGTGAATGTGGGAATAAATATTTTGATCAACAAATTTTCGAATACATGCAATATCTTAATTAAATCAAGTTTTATTAATTTACGTGTACAGCCAAGTCAACGTTTCGTGATTGGTGGGAGAGAAAGTACTGTGCAGACTGTGAGTACATTTGGGCAGAGTGAAAACGGCACGAAATTTCATTGGCAATGAAGATTTTATAAATTCAATTATATCAAACTATATTTGCAGAGAAGCCAAGAAGATTGCAATTTTTATTTAAAGATAATGACGAAAATTAACAGTGTCTGTTTTGCAAGAGTTATTTTAATTTTGTTCTTGTTTTGATAAATTATTGGACTTAATATTTTAGGTTTTTTGTAGAATTTTCATGTTTCAATAAATTAATGAGAATGTTAAAAATTGCTTATCACTTCGACATCCAAACGTGGTGCACTTGCACCACCTTGCACCATACTGCCGGTGCCCATGTTTGATTGCAAACACATTGCTACCACTGGAATTTTAGCACCAAAATCTATTGTAAGTAGGCATTAGGGATAAGTGGCTGGTGGCAGCAAAGCATTCACAGAAATATCACTCTTTGATTCTTCAATTTTGGTTCTTCCTATCACTGTGATGCAGAATTCACCAAGTGTAGGATCTTGAAGTGCAAAATTTCAATATTTTTTTTTTTATGAAAACCACAAACACGAGAGGTATTAGAACCTGTAGTCCTTAGTACCAGTGCTTGGGTTGGAGGTTAAGAAGATGAAAGATGTTTGTTGACATTAGACTTGAACTTCTGTAGACTAATTTTCAGGAAATACGTATGAAGGGAATTATAGAAGCAAATTCAGAAGAACAGTGCCCATGGAAGTATCTGTAGAAGAGGCATGCAGCAGAAACAGTACATCTATGAGACAGCGAGTGGAGAGACTCTGTTAGAGAGGAGTCATTAATTAACCTAATTACCCCCCTTCTGAATGAAATCAAGAAGCCTGAGAGAGGTTTTGGGGGGCACCACCCCAGATGTGGGAACAATATTCCATTGTAGGGCAGATTTGCGATTCGTACAGAGCGAACAGCTGTTTGTAAGAAAAGTAACACCGAGAACGAAAGAGAAAACCAAGTTTTTTAGATAGAGAGAAGACAATATTTGTAAAGTGCTGGTGCCAAAAGAAATTAGAAGTCAGGGTAATCCCCAAAAGAGATGTATCATTTTGTCTAGAAATCGGAGTATAACCAAAGATAAGCATAGGAGCAGAAGAATCCTTTTAGAAGAATTGAAATCAACTAAGCTGTCATTGCCCCACTTGAAAATTACCTGGAGATCGGCATTTAAGGAATTGGTGGCGGATATTCGAGAAGTTGAAACTGATTGAGCAGGGCAAGGTTTCACAAAATGGAAAGTGGAATGCAATGTGCTATCATCGGCAAAACTATGAATAGGATTTCCGGTCAATGGAAGAAGATCAGTGATATACAAGAGGAAAAGAGTTGGGGAAGGAACTGAACCTTGAGGGACACCAGCATTAGTGAAGAAGTTAGAAAACAGAGAGCCATCTACCATCAACCTCAGTGAGCGATCAGAGAGAAAACTGGATAACCAATTACAAAAAACAGTTGGCAAACCATAAGATGGAAGCTTGTTTAGGAGACCTTTATGGCCAACACGATCGAAAGCCTTTGAGATGTCAAGAGCAACTGCTTGTGTTTCACCAAACTTTTCCATTGAATTTGTCCATAAATGAGTAACATAAGCTTGAATATCACCAGTGGATTAACACTGAAGGAATCCATACTGGAGATTGTTGATCAGATGGAAGGTTTCTAGGTAGTTTAAGAATTGGCAGTTAATTCGTTTCTCCATTACTTTAGAAAGAGTTTTAGTTTCACGGAAGACCACAGGAGGCATTGAATGGAGCATGTTGGGAATAGTGGGAGTTTTACCAAGATCATTAATACATGAGTTGGAAGAAAAATGGTATGCTAGCAGGAAAGCTTTATCCTTGGCTGAAGTGACAAAAGAACCATCTCGTTTTGACAGAGGTGGGAGCAGAGATTGGCAAAAGCTGTGGCCAATAGCTTTGGCAAGAGACCAGAATGCTCGGCTACCATTAGGGCAAGAAGCAAGTTTTTTTCTACTCTTAGTCTGTTCAAAATTTAGTTTGGACTGATTAATAACTGCTTTAAAATTGTTGTGAGCTTTTATGTAGGCATAAAATGAAACTGAAGAATTGGAAACAAGCCAATTAAAATATGCAACATTCTTCTATCGAACAGCCTTAGCACATTTATTGGAAAACCAAGGTTTAGATAAAGGAAGAGATGAGATTTTAAAGTGGAGTGTGGAATAAAGATTCCTATAAGAATAATTTCACTGACATGATCTGAGCAAACGTTGACATCAGAAGTTTTGAAACAGTAATCCGACCAAGGAAAAGAAATCGTGCAGGTCATCCCATTTTGCATTCTTGTAATGCCAAACAATACAATGTTGGGAACAGCAGTAGTAGTAGTAGTGGCATGTGATGCAAGAAAGCAAGTGTATGAGCTTATGCAGCATGAGCTAAAAAAAAAAAAAAAAAAATCACACCATTCCCTCCAAATGCCTGTCCAGTTCCTCCTTAAATTTATTTAACCTATCAACTTCCACACATCAGATGGAAGTTTGTTCCAGCAATTAACCACCAGCTGTCTAAAGGCAAATTTCCGCACATCTGTTCTACATCTATCTTTTCTTAATTTGAATTTATTCCTCCTTAGGTTCGTAATCTGAACAAGTGGAAGGATCCCATCAGAATTCAGAGTGCTCAACCCATTCAAGGGTTTATACACCTCAATCAGATCACCGCGCAGGTGCCTAGTCTCCAGCCACTGCAATTTGCAGAATTTAAGCCTCTCTTGGTAAGAAGATCCCTTCAATCCCCTTACCAATCTTGTTGCACTTCTCTGTACACGCTCAAGCAAATCTACATCCTTCCTAAAATGAGGCCTCCAGACCTGCACTCAGTACTCAAGGTGTGGCCTGACCATTGCCTTATACAGAGATAAAGGCTCCATTGGAGCCTTTATCTCTGTATAAGCCTTTATCTCATGACCATTGCCATGAGATAAAGGCTCCATCGGAGAAGAGACAATCACCTAGTTGTATCTGAGGTGCCTAAAGGACCACTCACTTCGACTGTTTGTGAGAAAAAGATCAAGTGTGTTGGCTGTATGGTTAGGATTGTCCGGTATCTTTGTAGGTAAATGAACAATCTGTGCAATCTCGACCAGCTGGGTCGGCGTGACTAGAAAACAGAAGCCAGCTGAAGTTGTGAACATTAAAATTGCCAAGGAAGATTACCTCACTGTTGGGAAAGTTGGACTGGAGAAAGTCAAGTTGCAAAGAGAAGAAGTCAAAGAGCTCCAAGTGATTAGTGGAGTTGGGAGAATGGTAGAGACAACAGATGAATTTGATAGAATGAGGTAGAGAGATTTTAAGCCAGAGATCAAAAAGAGGAGATTCCAAATTACCAAGTCTCTGACAGGAATATCGGAATGGACATGTGCACAAGTGCCACCTTTGAGGCAAAAGGAATCATACAGCGAATAATTTGGGCAACTGAGATGAACAGTAGTTGAATCAATCGATAACTGAGATTCTGTCAGAAAAAGTACATGGGGTTTGGCAGAAGAGGCAGAATGCTAATCTCAATGACGTCCATTTCCACTGCAAGTGGAAATGGACGTCATTGAGATTAGCATTGAGACCACATACATTTGTGAAATGAACTAGGAAAAGTTTGGGAGGTTTAGATCTTTTCGCAGATAAGCTTACTCTATTAGTTTATAACAATTCATGGTGTATTCAATAGAAAGAAAAGGTGGGGGGGACATGCTGTATAAAGTAATGAAATATTTGGATATGGCGTACATGGTAAGAATATACCCAGATTCTTGACCTAACATAGCCTCAACAATTCCACCCCCCCCCCCTGCATACACACTACTCGGACTCTCTCCAGTCACTATCTGGCAGAGTAGAGGTAGCAAGATTATACACTAGCTGATCTGCAAACCTCCTAAAGAGTTACCAATAGATTCGGTCCGGTGTACTAACTAGCGGCCGGCCTGCGAACAACGTTTTAGAGCTGTACTCTCGAAATATAAGGAAGATTGGATCTCGTCATGATGTTCGTCATAACCTCAAAAGTCATCAGTCATACTGCCCAATGGAAGAGGTGGGGAAGGGTTGACTGGAACTTAGCTCTGGAGATTAACATGGGTTCCACCACTTCAAGCCTCCAATAAGCAAAGTGGTGGCATTGCACCACTTGATGAGAGTCATCTAATACCTAGTATTGCCTGGTAACACAGAGGGGTGGCATTCCTCCATGTGGTGTGGGTGCCACACCTCAACCCCTGCTTACGTTGGTTCACACCTGGGTGGTCACCCACAGTGTGCTTGTGCATGGAGGTTATATCCAGGATTACTAACAGTCCCACCATCGTGAAGGTGCAAGCAGAGGATTTGACTGTCACAGACCGTCCGGACTTCACCGAAATTGGGTGCACTTGACTCGAATGTCACCCGAATATCAGTTCCAACAGCATTTTAGACTTCCAGGTAGCAAGTAAAGCTTGTTTGGCATGTCTGTGACAACCTCAAGGACCAAGAATCAATATCTAATAATGGGGAAATTGTAATTATCTGTACAGTATGTAAATAGTGGCGGGGTACCAGGAAAGCTGCCTGAGACTAGCTAGTACCATAAATAAAAATAAAAAAAAAGTGTTGGATCATTTACCTATTAATAAAGAAGAAGAGAAACTTGGTTTAGACCATTGAGAGGCAGGTGGGTTTTAACCTATTGATGACTAGTCATTGTGATAGTAATTATGCTCAGTACAAGAGGAACTGCAGGTTAGGTCACCTGGTGCTTATTCTTGGTTTATCAATCAGTGGTGCAAAGCTACCATCCATGGAATTATGACTAAATGCCTCCAAGTCAGAATCCTGTTTGATCACTGCAATGATGGCATTCATGTTTCATGCATTGAAAAGCCGTGCTAGCTAGAGTTGCTTTTGTACTGTCATAACACAGCTACTCTGGAGATGAGCCAGATTACACATGTCATGGAGGCCATTAAGACCATTCAGGTAATGCTTCCAATGTTACACCATTCAAGTGTAATGTGTGGACAACAAATCTGCTTAGTACTCATACAGCTAACCAGCCAACCTAGACACAAGAACATCTGTGAACTCAAAAAAAGACAGACCACAGATGTCCTTGTGCTTCCTTGAAGCTTGTGGCTTCCTTGCTCTATATGGCCAATACTGTTTTTTTGTGGAATTATAAATATTTATAAATATTTCATATCAAATATTAAATATCCCTCCATGGCAGCCTAGTTAGCACAACATACTGACATCTGTCACTCACTTGAAAAGGTCTGGGTTCAATTCTATCAACAACTAGAGAAATTTCTAAAATCCTCTTCATTCAAGGCTGTGGTTATGTAGGGATTTTACTAGTGTTACTTTATTTTTTTTTTTTTCCCTCTCCATCCTGCACAACATGCAAATCAAGTTGTGAACCACACTTCTATAGACATAACATGCCAATACCAGATAAAATATTAACTATTTGATACTAAATATTATACTTAGTATATAGTACAGAATATAAGTAGTACTATAAATAATATGGTTATTTTACAGACTGGTACAAGGTATAGGTTAATAACACTCTGAACTATTAAATCAGATTGGTCAGTATTAAGCTACAATAATCAGTAGTCAGACATTCCAATTAGTGTCATCATTCCATGTGAAATTGTCAAGTAGGATATTTTAAGAAATATTTCATTATATTATAATGTCATCTGTAATTATGATTAAAAGTAGATCTGGCTAGAATATCGTGATTGGGATGGCATGATTGATTGGGAAATTGCTGTAGATGATTCTCTTGCAATTCACTGTTTTTGTTTGTTGTAAATACTTGAAAGAAAGTGGTAAATGAAGTGAGGGAAGGCGATATTGGTCATGCTTAGGTTTTTCTTTTTGTTTTTTCACTGATGCTACTTTAGTTACGGCATTTTAAGCATGAATGTTTAAAATGCCATAAATGAAGTATGCAAAGTTAAAATAACAGAATAGAAAAAAAAAAAAACATTATTCAAATAGCAAGAAAAAATCAAGTACTAAATACATACTTTTTCACCCTTTGCACCTGGAAGGCCTGGAGATCCTGGATAACCACGGGGACCAGCAGGACCCTATTAAATATTTTTTTAAATAATTGAAATTTACATTTGTGGTTGCAATATCTAATATAATAATAAGTCTAAACAATTAACTAAATATATTAAGGACTATAAATTTCATGAAAAAAAGGAAATGTAGTTGCAAGCATCTATGCTGCTTTTCTTCAACTAGAATTTAAAATATCCACTATTTAAATAAATCTTACGAATAGTTCAGGTTAAAAAAATTATTCACATTCATGAATGATCATCCATAGCAAACTGGTTAATTAAACAAGGGAAACTTCAAACAATTGTATGCAGAAGGGATGTGGTACACAGCAGCCACAGCACCATCAAACCGCGCCTCCGTAGCCAGGTGGGCAGGAGTGGCAGTGTGTAATACATGCTTCTTGATTAGACTGGGATTCGAGCCCATCACCAACAAATACAGAGGATGCTGAAAGGTCAGGGAATGACCACCACATATCCCCGGAGCAATATGGCCTTAGTTGCAAATGCTCCTAAAAACCAAATAACAACAACAACAACCGTAGCCAGGTGGGCAGGAGCAACAGTGCGTAGCACACGCTTCTTGATTAGACTGGGGTTCGACTCGTGACCATCAAATACGGAGGATGCGAAAAGGTCAGGGACTGACCACCGCATATCCCCGGAGCAATATGGCCTTAGTTGCTAATGCTCCTAAAAACTAAATAACAAACAAACAACCAACCATCAAACCAATCCTTAATTCTGAGGCACGCTCGTTATACTGAAGAAAAGTGATTATTTGTAACAGTGAAAACTTGTGGTTGGCCTCATCTCCTCTCAATCCTTCTTGGATAGTCTGAAGAATCACAGTGGAGCATCTCCATACTGTGCCCTTTTCAAGTACACCTCTACCTGTCCAACCAAAGCAAAGGCTATTACACATCTAGGATCTGGATGTCGATCTCAGGAAGTCTGTTCGAAATAGAGCATACAGACAGAAAATGCTCTGCAATCATTGGCCAAGACCACAACAGCCACTGCCCATCACAGTTTGATTTGCAGCCTTAGTCAATTATGCTAGAAGGTCCATGCACCAATTCATTCTGCATGTGCATCAGAGTCCACCTAACACTGTTCCTTAGACCTAAACTAATTTGGGCAGATCCACCCCTCCCCAAAGACCCGATAAATCAAGTTGTGATGTGCTATTATAACTTACTTACAGCCAAAGACTCAAAATCTATACTTTTCAGCCATGACAGTTATAATTTGACCTTCTTTTTTTTATTCTTTATAATTTATATTCTGTTTTAATGTATTATTTTCCAAAATTTAAATGAAAACTGCTGTATATAAAGTTAAAACAACAGAATAGAAAGAAAAACATGCAAACGGAAAGACAAACATACTGCATATACAGTAATTTTAATTTATTTAGTTTATAAGTTTTTTTCTAAGCATATATATCCTCATATTCTAATATTAACCTCTAGCCAATAAACTACGATGAGCTGTTGCAGCACATAGTTTGCTTGAGTACTTACTATTTATCTGTTACTGGCACAATATTGCCTAAGACGCCAATGCACCATAACACAAAACAACTATCTATATAAAGCAGACTCTCGATTTACTGGTATCGGATTAACTGGGAAGTGGATTAACCGGGACACTTAAAGACTCCAAATTAAAAAAAAAAAAAAAAAAACAGAAATCATAAAATTCAAGTAATAACTAAAATAAGTATAAACAGATGTTTTGCAAGTCGTAAACAAGTGACAAGAAGTGGCATTATAAGTCATCATTGGGATGCCTATTATCTTGCAACCCCTGCCGTCTTAACCCCCATCGCTCAAAAAAAAAAAATAAATAAATAAAAGGACCAAATGTTTAGTTTGTTTTAGTGTGTTGCGTCGCACAAAAAACAAATTTTACTGGCACAATAAGGCCTAAGACGTCAATGCACCATAACACAAACAACTATCTTGAGTACTTACTATTTACTTACTATATAACGAAACAAATTTGTTTCGTTATTTATGTCAGGGATGTCGATTTTTTTTTTTTTTATAATAACTATTTCTTTTTTTTTTTTTTTTTTTTTTAGTTTAGAAATCACGAAAATGATGGGCAAATGCAAGAGTTGGGCTTTCAATTAAACAAAAACTTGAAATTATTCAGAAGTTTGAAACAGTGCATCTATTAAATCTCTAATGAACCATTATAATGTTGGTGACCAAACCATAAGCGACATAAAAAATTAAGGGAAGCTATTAGATTTAAAACTGACATCATAAAAAATAAAGGGAAGTCTCATACTGGACATGCAGGTAGTGCATGATAAGTTTTTTTCGTAGATTGCTGAACGTTTTTCGATACAGTAAGCCCCTCACCTACGTTACATTATTTATATATTTTTTTATATGACTAGAAAGTGCAAACTGTTTTTACTGTTTTATGGCAGTGACCTCTGGAAATGAGCTTTAGTAAATGTGAGCTCGCTCGCTGGGGTGATAATAGTGAGTTCTCACTATTATCACCCCATATGTAGTACTTTCCCATATGTAGTACTTAACCCTGTGAAGTTCTTTTCAGAAAATTTAATTTTGACTGTTATCATGGTCCCAACTAAGTGACAGCGGTACTAGTAAATCTATCAAGAAAAGGAAAGTGATCGAGTTGGCTCAGAAAATCAAAATAATAAGGATATATGAAAATGGTCAAACATTAACAAGTATAGTGCAGAATTCAGATTTGTCAGTGGCAACAGTGAACACAATAAAGGAGAAAGACAGAATACAAGAAGTGGTCGGCACCAATGAGGGTCAACTATAATAACCAGAACTACGAAATACATATCAGTTTTTACAATACAATAACATCTGTTTTCTCTTCCTTTTCTGTTTTCTTTTCTTATGTGCCACTCTCGGTACTTTAGCATTAGTATTAGCATTAGTAGAGGCATATGATGCAAGGAAAGCAAGCTTATGCAGCATCATCCAAAAAAAAATAAAAAATAAAAAAAATACCACTTCACCCCTCCTTTCATTTGAAATACCTGTCCAGCTGAGCCTTAAATTTATTTAGGCTATCAACTTCCACAACAAGGGATGGAAGTCTGTTCCACCAACCAACTACCCGCTGGCTAAAGGCAAATTTCTGCACATCTATCCTACATCTGTCTTTCCTCAATTTGAGTTTATGAGGAAGAATCCCATCAGCATTGAGCATGCTCAAACCATTCAAGACTTTTACACCTCTATCAGATCACCTCGTCGGTGCCAAGTCTCCAGACACTGTAATTTCCAAAACTTAAGACTTTCTTCACAAGAGCAACACTTTGTTCCATTCACTAATCTTTTTGCCCTTCTCTGTACTCGTTCCAGCAGCTCTACATCCTTCTTGAAATGATGCCTCCAGACCCGTATACAGTACTCAAGGTGTCGCTTAACCATTGCCTTATACAAGGGAATAATCACCTCTTTATCCCTGCTAGAAAACTTCCTGTATATCACTGACAAGACACCATGAGCTACTCTTGCAGCCCATCTGCACTGCTCAGAGAACTTCATATCTGCCTGCACAATTACTCCCAGCTTCTTTTCACTCTCTACCACTGTCAGTGTAGTACCATAGAGTTGATACGTTGCTCTGAGGTTGCTGTTTCCCATATGTAGTACTTTACATTTGTCAATGTTAAACTTCATTTGCCACCTCTCAGCCCATCTGCTCAACCTTTCCAGATCCTGTTGCAGCAGCATAGCATCAGTAGTGTCCTTAACAACCCTGCCAACCTTTGTATCATCTGCAAACTTGGAAATTAAGCTCAATATACCATCATCAATATTATTTATAAATACAGAAAACAATAATGGACCCAACACTGAACCCTGAGGAACTCCACTAATAACATTTGCCTCCAATGCCACACTGCTCCAATTTGTGCAGCAGTCTTCCATGTGCAACAGTATCAAAAAAGCTTTTCTAAAATCCAAGTATATAATATCAAAGTTATTCCCTGCATAAAACTCTTTTGTGACTGCATCATAGTATCCAATCAAATTGGTCAGGTAAGACTTCCCCTTAACAAAACAATGCTGTGTCCGAGCTGCAACTGAAGTCTTGTCTAGATGATCCTGCAGTGGTTCTTTAACCAGTGCTTCCATTAATTTTCCTGGAACAGAAGTTAAACTCACAGGTCTATAATTACTTGTGTCAGCCTGTGATCCTCCTTTGTGAATTGAGTTCACATGTGCACATCTCCAGTCTATGGGTACCTCCCCCGAGTCCAAGGAAGCTCTCATAATTATAGCTAACGGTTTGCTTACTTCCTTTGCTGCCTCCTTTAATATATCTGGATAGATCCCATCCACCCCAGGTGCCTTTCTTGTGTTTATCTTCAACAATTTCTCCTCCACTTTACTCTCAGTTATTAAAAGATTAATTAGTTTACTGCCAGAGTTGAATACACCTCTGGAATTCCCCTCGCTGAATAACTCCTCATGTGTGAATGTCGAAGGAAAATATTCATTTAGTTTGTTAGCTACCTGAGCAGGATCATCAACAGTTGAACCATCGATATCAAGTGGACCAATCTGATTCAACCCCTTCCTTCTAGAGTTCACATAAGCAAAGAATTCTTTGCTGTTTTTCTTTGCGTCCGTTGCCAAAGATTTCTCGTAATCTACCTTCGCCTGCCTAACCTCCTTTGTAACTTGGTTACAGATCAACTTATATCTATCGTAGGCTTCTGTGTCACATGTTAATTTATATGTATCCCATGCATTTTTTTCTCTGCCATATGTCTCATTAGTTCGTCTGACATCCATTTTGGCCTAAGCCTTGAACAATATTTCTTAGTTGGTATGTAAAGCCTAGTAGCTTCCAAGA
The DNA here is from genome assembly GCF_048544385.1 of Mastigoproctus giganteus. Lineage (NCBI taxonomy): Eukaryota > Metazoa > Arthropoda > Arachnida > Uropygi > Thelyphonidae > Mastigoproctus > Mastigoproctus giganteus. The sequence continues at coordinate 4,457,890 of NC_143580.1, forward strand.
TAAGTTCTTTTAATGCTTCCCATTTTGAATTTCCTGTTGGTAACATCATCAGTTGGTCCCACTGTATAGAATTTAAATACTGTCTCAGACCATCGTAGTCGCCTTTACGAAAGCAATAACCCTTCCCTTTACCCCTGATGGTAGTTACCTCTTTGAGTAAATCCCACTTCAGCACACTGTGATTACTGCCACCTAGTGGGTCATTTATCTGCAGATTCTTAATGTATGAAGCATCACTACTGATAAACAAATCAAGAGTATTACTCCCTCTTGTTGCCTCCCGAACATGCTGATGTAGAAAACAATCATCCAATAAATCCACAAAAGCCTTGCTAGTGTGTGAGTGACAAACCCACAAATTCCAGTCAATATCTGGGAAATTAAAATCCCCCATTATAAGACTCTCTGAGTCTTATAATGGGGGATTTTAACTGGCCCACTTTATTTCCCTGTACAGTTTCTTATTATAGTCATCAGAGTCATTAGGCCTATAGCACACTTCTACTCTCAATTTTGATCTCCCAATGCTTATGTCACACAAAACTGACTTGACACTGCACTGTCCAGCGATGTTGACTGGCTTCACTTCCTTGGATTTTATGTGTTTCTTAACTAATAGCATAACCCCTCCTCCCTTCCTATCCTGTCTATAGACGTTGTACTCCCCAAATTCCAGTTCTGCATTCCTTATATCTGTGTGACACCATATCTCTGATATCCCAACAATATCCGCCTTTGATGCTTTGAGCAATACCTCAAATTCATCAAATTTATTTACTAAACTCCTAGCATTGGTGTACACACAAGTATACATCACCTGTTTCTATTCTTAGGTACCCTAACACAACCCATGTGTTTACTTGTACCGCAATGACTCCCAGCAGTCTCTGAAATATCCTGCATCTTGTTTGCTGATGCTGCCTCAATAGCATCAGCAAATGTTCTTGCACCCTTTCTATTTAAGTGTATCGTATCTGGGTTCGAGAGTAGCCTGTGCAGCCGCAGCTATTTTGCAGCTCCTGGAGAAGAGAAGTTTTTTCTGATTTATTTTCTGTTTTATTAGCTTAAATTGGCATATTTACTTATTTTCTAGAGTAGTTTTATATTTCTAGTTACGATACTTAGTTTCAAGTTTAACTTCATAGAGATTTTGTGGGGATTACTTTGTATCGGTAACGGTATCAAATCCACGTGTTACAAATTGCAGCTCCGTTGAACCAGAGGTTTTTAACCATATTTAGCCCGATTTATTAACCAATTGTTGTTGTATCAAATTATTATCTGTAAGTAGCTATACACCTAGTCAGGATCCTTCGTTTATTCTAAATTGAGACAGCGAGATTTGGAAGTTAATCAATACTTAACAGTCCGTAGAAGTACCGTTCGTAATTACCGCCATTGTAACACGATACAGCACATTCGGAATTCGATAGCATTAGCTTTGTATAGTATAGTGCATAATATGATATTGCCAATTAATCAGTAAATCTATTAATCTTGTTAAACTTCATTGTCAATTAAATTGTACTTTTAACTATATATAGCATTAGCATTAGTAGAGGCATTTGATGCAATAAAGCAAGCTTATGCAGCATCAGCCAAAAAAAAAAAAAAAAAAAAAAAACCACTTCCACTTCACCCCTCTGTTCATTCAAAATACCTGTCCAGCTGAGCCTTAAACTTATTTAAGCTATAAACTTCCACGACAAGGGATGGAAGTCTGTTCCACCAACCAACCAACCAATCGCTGGCTAAAGGCAAATTTTCACACGTCTATCCTACATCTGTCTTTCCTCAATTTGAATTTATGCCCTCTCAGGTGATTATTCTGAGCGAGAGGAAGAATCCCATCAGCATTGAGCATGCTCAAACCATTCAAGGCTTTATACACCTCTATCAGATCACCTCGCTGGTGCCTAGTCTCCAGACACTGTAACTTAAGCCTTTCTTCGTAAGAGCACCCCTTTGTTCCATTCACTAATCTTGTTGCCCTTCTCTGTACTCGTTCCAGCAGCTCTACATCCTTCTTGAAATGAGGCCTCCAAACCTGTATACAGTACTGTAGGTGTGGCCTGACAATTGCCTTATACAAGGGAATAATCACCTCCTTATCCCTGCTAGAAAAATTCCTATATATCATTGACAATACACCATGAGCTACTCTTGCAGCCCGTCTGCACTGTTCAGAGAACTTCATATCTGCCTGCACAACTACCCCCAGGTCCCTTTCATTCTCTACCACTGTCAGTGTAGTACCACAGAGTTGATACGTTGCTCTGGGGCTGCTGTTTCCCATGTGTACTACTTTACATTTGTCAATGTTAAACTTCATTTGCCACCTCTCAGCCCATCTGCTCAACCTTTCCAGATCCTGTTGCAGCAGCATAGTGTCAGTAGTGTCCTTGACAACCCTGCCTACCTTTGTATCGTCTGCAAACTTCGACATTAAGCTTGATATACCATTATCAATATCATTTATGAATACAGAAAACAATAATGGATCCAACACTGAGCCCTGAGGGACTCCACTAATAACATTAGTCCACGACGAGCAGTGTCCAATGATTACCACTCTCTGTCTTCTCCCACTCAGCCACCCCTTTATCCACAGCAGCAATTTAGATTGGACTGCAGGAAGTTTTATTTTAGCCAGCAAGTTATAAATTACTGGAATAAGTTGCCTTCATGGGTGGTAGAGGCCGACAGTTTGGGGAAATTCAAAGGTCATCTGGATAGTACTTTCGGGTAAGGGAAGCGCATAGGATGATAGGTTTAATTTCCTTTTTATTTATTTTTTATTTTTTTATTTATTAATTATTATTATTTAGTTATTCATTTTATTCATTTATTTATTTTTATCATTGTTTCGTTCGGATTTTTTTTTTATTTTGGCTGGTGCAGCATAAGCCATAGGCTTTCTTGCACCATGCGGCCGTTACTAATACTAATTTGCCTCCAATGTCACACTGCTCCAATCTGTGCAGCAGTCTTCCATGTGGAACAGTATCAAAAGCCTTTCTAGGATCCAAGTATATAATATCAAAGTTATTCCCTGCATCCAGTTCCTTTGTTTCTGCATCATAGTATCCAATCAAATTGGTCAGGCAAGACATCCCCTTAACAAAACCATGCTGTGTCCGAGCTATAACTGAAGTCTTGTCTAAATGATTCTGCAGTGCTTCTTTAACTAATGCCTCCATTAATTTTCCTGGAACAGAAGTTAAACTCACAGGTCTATAATTGCTTGTGTCAGCCTTTGATCCTCCTTTGTGAATTGGGGTCACATTTGCACATCTCCAGTCTGTGGGTACCTCACCTGAGTCCAAGAAAGCTCTCATAATTATGGCTAAGGGTTTGCTTACTTCCTCTGCTGCCTCCTTTAATATAACTGGATAGATCCAATCCACCCCAGGTGCCTTTCTTGTGTTTATCTTCAACAATTTCTCCTCCACTTTACTCTCAGTTATTACAAGATTCTCCAGCTTACTGCTAGAGTTGAATACACCTCTGGCTTTCCCCTCGCTAAATAACTCCTCATGTGTGAATGACGATGCAAAATAATCATTTAGTTTGTTAGCTACCTGAGCAGGATCATCAACAGTTGACCCATCGATATCAAGTGGATCAATCTGATTCATCCCCTTCCTTCTAGAGTTTACAAAAGTAAAGAACTCTTTGCTGTTTTTCTTTGCATCCCTTGCCAAAGATTTCTCGTGATCTGCCTTCGCCTGCCTAACCTCCTTTGTAACTTGGTTACAGATCAACCTGTATCTATCATAGGCTTCTGAGTCATGTGTTAATTTGTATGTATCCCATTCACGTTTCTTCTCTGCCATATGCTTCATCAGTTCATCCGACATCCATTTAGGCCTAAACCTTGAACAATATTTCTTACTTGGTATGTAAAGCCTAGTAGCTTCCAAGATAAGTTCTTTGAATGCTTCCCATTTTGAATTTGCTGTTGGTAACATCATCAGTCCATCTTAGTCGCCTTTACAAAAGCAATAACCCTTCCCTTTACCCCTAATGCTAGTTACCTCTTTGAGTAAGTCCCACTTCAGCACACTGTGATCACTGCCACCTAGTGGTTCATTTATCTGCAGATTCTTCATGCATGAAGAATCACTGCTGATAATCAAATCAAGAGTATTACTCCCTCTAGTTGCCTCCCGAACATGCTGATGTAGAAAACAATCATCCAATAAATCCACAAAAGCCTTGCTAGTGTGTGAGTGACCAAACCAGAAATTCCAGTCAATATCTGGGAAATTAAAATCTCCCATTATACGACTCTATGATTTACTGGCCCACTCTATTTCCCTGTACAGTTTCTTATTATACTCATCAGAGTCATTAGGCCTATAGCACACTCCTACTCTCAGTTTTGATCTCCCAATGCTTATGTCACATCAAACTGACTCGACACTGCACTGTCCAGCGATGTCCACTGGCTTCACTTCCTTGGATTTTATGTATTTCTTAACTAATAGCATAACCCCTCCTCCCTTCCTATCCAGTCTATCCTTTCTGTAGACGTTGTACTCCCCAAATTCCAATTCTGCATTCCTTATATCTGTGTGACACCAAGTCTCTGATATCCCAACAATATCTGCCTTTGATGTTTTGTGCAATACCTAAAATTCATCAAATTTCTTTACTAAACTCCTAGCATTGGTGTACACGCAAGTATACATGCACCTATTTCTATTCTTAGCTACCCTAACACAACCCATGTGTTTACTTGTACCGCAATGACCACCAGCAGTCTCTGAAATATCCTGCATCTTGTTTTTCAGGATTCTGCTCATTGCAATAGAAGCAGTGCAAGAATCTCTTTCACCTCTGCCAGTGGCTACTGTTAATCTATTCGTCTTTGTCTCCCCCCAAGCTAGCAGTTTTCCGACCCACCTAACACTGCCTCGATAGCATCAGCAAATATTCTTGCACCCTTTCTATTTAAGTGTATCCCATCCCTGTAGAAGCATTCTCTCCTGTTAACAAGTACAGTCCAGGCTGAAAAAAATTCTACCCATTGAGCTTTGCACAATCTTTCCAGGGCCGAATTGATCGACAAGGCTCTCATCATATACTCCCTCCTATCGTTATGACTTAGAGTACAAACGTAACAAATAATTAATACATAACTTGATACGGAAGTTATATAAAGGGAACTCGTAGATAACATTCGATACTGAAAAATAAATATAGTGTTATAACTGTGTTAGGATACAAGTTTAAGGTTTTAACTTTGTTCTGAAATTGTAATTTTATTGACATTAAATCGAAATCATGACTCAGACCAGAGCCGCAAAGCAAAAGGCTCAAGCTTATGGGAGTGCTGTGGCTCAGGGGAGAACTGAGGGGGCAGTTGCCCTCTGAATCAGCCTTTTAAGATGCACTGTTTGCTTGATGTTTGCGGAGCAATCGGGTACGGGACATGATACTGCCATGGAGGGTGTCCTTGTGTGTGCACGATGCAAGGAGTGCAAGGAAATTAGGCAACAACTCAGCATTGTAATGGGCCGATATGAGACCTTGAAGGACAGGGTGGATGCCCTCGAAGGAAATAAATGAGGGGCCCATCAAGCTCTCAGCTGCCCACATCAATGCCAGAGCTTGCACTTGGTCATCTTGCAACACAGAGGCAGCCCCCAAGACAGAAGAGGCGCCTCCGTAGCCAGGTGGGAAGGAGAAGCAGTGAGTAGCACACGCTTCTTGATTAGACCGGGGTTCGAGCCCGTCACCACCAAATACGGAGGATGCGGAAAGGTCAGGAATGACCACCGCATGTTCACGGAGCAATATGGCCTTAGTTGCTAATGCTCCTAACAAACAAACAAACCCCAAGACAGAATGTGCTGGTCCCACAGGAACTAGTAGTTGTTGGTGACTCTATTGTCAGGGAAACAGGGAACATGCTTTGTAAAAAGGATAGGTGGAACAGGACCAGGGTATGTCTGCCAGGGGGCAAAGGTTGATGATGTTGTAGAGCGAATATCATCTTTTAAGGGCACAAAAGGTGATATAGTTGTACACGTTGGCACTAATGATATTAAGAGTAGGAGACCAGCAGAATTACTTAACAAGTACAGGTCACTGTTGAAAAAAGCAGTGAAGTAGGGTTGAATTTGAAAGTGTCTGCAATTCTGCCCAGACACGATAGGAGGGAGTATATGATGAGAGCCTTGTCGATCAATTCGGCCCTGGAAAGATTGTGCAAGGCTCAAGGGGTAGAATTTTTTTCAGCCTGGACAGTACTTGTTAACAGGAGAGATTGCTTCTACAGGGATGGGATACACTGAAATAGAAAGGGTGCAAGAATATTTGCTGATGCTATGGAGGCAGTGATAGGTGGGTCAGAAAACTGCTAGCTTGGGGGGAGACAAAGACTAATAGTTTAACAGTAGCCATTGGCAGAGGTGAAAGAGATTCTTGCACTGCTTGTATTGCAATGAGCAGAAGCCTGAAAAACAAGATGCAGGATATTTCAGAGACTGCTGGAAGTCATTGCAGTACAAGTAAACACATGGGTTGTGTTAGGGTAGCTAAGAACAGAAACAGGTGCAAGTATACTTGCGTGTACACCAATGCTAGGAGTTTAGTAAATAAATTTGATGAATTTGAGGTATTGCTCAAAACATCAAAGGCAGATATTGTTGGGATATCGAGATGTGGTGTCACACAGATATAAGCATTAGCATTAGCATTAGTAGAGGCATTTGATGCAAGAAAGCAAGCTTATGCAGCATCAGCCAAAAAAAAAAAAAAAAAACCCCACTTCCACTTCACCCCTCTGTTCGTTCAAAATACCTGTCCAGCTGAGCCTTAAACTTATTTAGGCTATCAACCTCCACCACAAGGGATGGAAGTCTGTTCCACCAACCAACCACACGCTGGCTAAAGGCAAATTTCCGCACGTCTATCCTACATCTGTCTTTCCTCAATTTGAATTTATGCCCTCTCAGGTGATTTTTCTGAGCTAGAGGAAGAATCCCATCAGCATTGAGCATGCTTAAACTATTCAAGGCTTTATACACCTCTATCAGATCACCTCGCTGGTGCCTAGTCTCCAGACACTGTAATTTGCAAAACTTAAGCCTTTCTTCGTAAGAGCACCCCTTTGTTCCATTCACTAATCTTGTTGCCCTTCTCTGTACTCGTTCAGGCTGCTCTACATCCTTCTTGAAATGAGGCCTCCAGACCTGTATACAGTACTCTAGGTGTGGCCTGACCATCGCCTTATACAATGGAATAATCACCTCCTTATCCCTGCTGGAAAAATTCCTGTATATCATTGACAATACTCCATGAGCTACTCTTGCAGCCCGTCTGCACTGCTCAGAGAACTTCATATCTGCCTGCACAACCACCCCGAAGTCCCTTTCATTCTCTACCACTGTCAGTGTAGTCCCACAGAGTTGATACGTTGCTCTGGGGTTGCTGTTTCCCATGTGTAGTACTTTACATTTGTCAATGTTAAACTTCATTTGCCACCTTTCAGCCCATCTGCTCAACCTTTCCAGATCCTGTTGCAGCAGCATAGTGTCAGTAGTGTCCTTGACAACCCTGCCAACCTTTGTATCGTCTGCAAACTTGGACATTAAGCCCGATATACCATCATCAATATCATTTATAAATACAGAAAACAATAATGGACCCAACACTGAGCCCTGAGGGACTCCACTAATAACATCAGTCCACGATGAGCAGTGTCCATTGATTACCACTCTCTGTCTTCTCCCCCTCAACCACCCCTTTATCCATAGCAGCAATTTGCCTCCAATGTCACACTGCTCCAATTTATGTAGCAGTCTACCATGTGCAACAGTATCAAAAGCCTTTCTAAGATCCAAGTATATAATATCAAAGTTATTCCCTGCATCCAGTTCTTTTGTGACTGCATCATAGTATCCAATCAAGTTGGTCAGGCAAGACCTCCCCTTAACAAAACCATGTGTGTCTGAGCTATAACTGAAGTCTTGTCTAAATGATCCTGCAGTGCTTCTTTAACCAGTGCCTCCATTAATTTTCCTGGAACAGAAGTTAAGCTCACAGGTCTATAATTACTTGTGTCAGCTTTTGATCCTCCTTTGTGAATTGGGGTCACATTTGCACATTTTCAGTCTATGGGTACCTCCCCTGAGTCCAAGGAAGCTCTCATAACTATGGCTAAGGGTTTGCTTACTTCCTCTGCTGCCTCCTTTAATATAACTGGATAGATCCCATCCACACCGGGTGCCTTTCTTGTGTTTATCTTCAACAGTTTCTCCTCCACTTTACTCCAGTTATTTCAAGATTCTGTAGCTTACTGCTAGAGTTGAATACACCTCTGGCATTCCCCTCGCTGAATAACTCCTCATGTGTGAATGTCGATGCAAAATATTCATTTAGTTTGTTAGCTACCTGAGCAGGATCATCAACACTTGACCCATCAATATCAAGTGGACCAATCTGATTCATCCCCTTCCTTCTAGAGTTTACATAAGTAAAGAACTCTTTGCTGTTTTTCTTTGCATCCCTTGCCAAGGATTTCTCGTAATCTGCCTTCGCCTGCCTAACCTCCTTTGTAACTTGGTTGCATATCAACTTGTATCTATCATAGGCTTCTGTGTCATGTGTTAATTTGTATGTATCCCATGCATTTTTCTTCTCTGCCATATGCCTCATTAGTTCATCTGACATCCATTTTGGCCTAAACCTTGAACAATATTTCTTAGTTGGTATGTAAAGCCTAGTAGCTTCCAAGATAAGTTCTTTGAATGCTTCCCATTTTGAATTTGCTGTTGGTAACATCATCAGTTGGTCCCACTGTATAGAATTTAAATACTGTCTCAGTCCATCGTAGTCGCCTTTACGGAAGCAATAACCCTTCCCTTTACCCCTAATGGTAGTTACTTCTTTGAGTAAATCCGACTTCAGCACACTGTGATCACTGCCACCTAGTGGTTCATTTATCTGCAGATTCTTAATGCATGAAGAATCACTGCTGATAATCAAATCAAGAGTATTACTCCCTCTAGTTGCCTCCCGAACATGCTGATGTAGAAAACAATCATGCAATAAATTCACAAAAGTCCTGCTAGTGTGTGAGTAACCAGCCCCCAAATTCCAGTCAATATCTGGGAAATTAAAATCTCCCATTATAAGACACTCTGATTTACTGGCCCACTCTATTTCCCTGTACAGTTCCTTATTACACTCATCAGAGTCATTAGGCCTATAGCACACTCCTACTCTCAATTTTGATCTCCCAATGTTTATGTCACACCAAACTGACTCCACACTGCACTGTCCAGTGATGTCGACTGGCTTCACTTCCTTGGTTTTTATGTGTTTCTTAACTAATAGCATAACCGCTCCTCTCTTCCTATCCTGTCTATCCTTTCTGTAGACGTTGTACTCCCCAAATTGCAGTTCTGCATCCCTTATATCTGTGTGACACCACGTCTCTGATATCCCAACAATATCTGCCTTCGATGTTTTGAGCAATACCTCAAATTCATCAAATTTATTTACTAAACTCCTAGCATTGGTGTACACGCAAGTATACCAGCACCTGTTTCTATTCTTAGCTACCCTAACACAACTCATATGTTTACTTGTACCGCAATGACTCCCAGCAGTCTCTGAAATACCATGCATCTTGTTTTTCAGGCTTCTGCTCATTCTAATAGAAGCAGTGCAAGAATCTCTTTCACCTCTGCCAGTGGCTACTGTCAATCAGTCTTTGTCTCCCCCCAAGCTAGCAGTTTTCCGACCCACCTAACACTGCCTCGATAGCATCAGCAAATATTCTTGCACCCTTTCTATTTAAGTGTATCCCATCCCTGTAGAAGCAATCTCTCCTGTTAACAAGTACAGTCCAGGCTGAAAAAAATTCTACCCCTTGAGCCTTGCACAATCTTTCCAGGGCCGAACTGATCGATAAGGCTCTCATCATATACTCCCTCCTATCGTGTCTGGGCAGAATTGCAGACACTTTCAAATTCAACCCTAATTCTCGGCTTTTGTTCAACAGTGACCTGTACTTGTTAAGTAATTCTGCCGGTCTCCTACTCTTAATATTATTAGTGCCAACGTGTACAACTATATCACCTTTTGTGCCCTTAAAAGATGATATTCGCTCTACAACGTCATCAACCTTTGCCCCTGGCAGACATAAGGAATACAGAACTGGAATTTGGGGAGTACAATGTCTACAGAAAGGATAGACAGGATAGGAAGGGAGGAGGGGTTATGCTATTAGTTAAGAAACATAAAATCCAAGGAAGTGAAGCCAGTCGACATCGATGGACAGGGCAGTGTCGAGTCAGTTTGGTGTGACATAAGCATAGGTAAATCAAAATTGAGAGTAGGAGTGTGCTATAGGCCTAATGACTCTGATGAGTATAATAAGATACTGTACACGGAAATAGAATGGGCCAGTAAATCAGAGAGACTTATAATGGGGGATTTTAATTTCCCAGATATTGACTGGAATTTGTGGGTTGGTCACTCACACACTAGCAAGGCTTTTGTGGATTTATTGGATGATTGTTTTCTACACCAGCATGTTCGGGAGGCAACTAGAGGGAGTAATACTCTTGATCTGATTATCAGTAGTGATTCTTCATGCATTAAGAATCTGCAGATAAAGGAACCACTAGGTGGCAGGGATCACAGTAGTAGTAGTAGTAGTGGCACATGATGCAAGAAAGCAAGTGTAGGAGCTTATGCAGCATCAGCCAAAAAAAAAAAAAAAAAAAATCACACCATTCCCTCCAAATGCCTGTCCAGTTCCTCCTTAAATTTATTTAACCTATCAACTTCCAAAACGACAGATGGAAGTTTGTTCCAGCAATTAACCACCCGCTGGCTAAAGGCAAATTTCCGCACATCTATTCTACATCTGTCCTTTCTTAATTTGAACTTATGTCCCCGTAGGTTGGTAATCTGAACAAGCGAAAGGATCCCATCAGAATTCAGCGTGCTCAACCCATTCAAGGCCTTATAGACCTCAATCAGATCACCGCGCAGGTGCCTAGTCTCCAGCCACTGCAATTTGCAGAACTTAAGCCTCTCTTGGTAAGAGAATCCCTTCATTCCCCTCACCAATCGTGTTGCTCTTCTCTGTACACGCTCAAGCAAATCTACATCCTTCCTAAAATGAGGCCTCCAGACCTGTACGCAGTACTCAAGGCGTGGCCTGACCATTGCCTTATACAGAGGGACAATCACCTCCTTTTCCCTGCTAGCAAAATTCCTATATATCATTGACAAAACCCCATGACCCGCCCTAGCAGCCTGTCTGCACTGCTCAGAAAACTTCATATCTGACTGCACAATTACTCCCAGGTCTTTTTCATTTTCTACCACCTTAAGTGTAGTACCACACAGTTGGTACGTTTCTCTGGGGTTACTTCTACCCATATGCAGTACTTTGCATTTGTCAAGGTTGAACTTCAGTTGCCACTTTTTAGCCCATCTGCCCAAATTATCTAGATCCTGTTGCAGTAGCACACTGCCATTACTGTCATTAACAACCCTGCCAACCTTTGTGTCATCTGCAAACTTCGACATTAAGCCTGATATAGCTTCATCAATATCATTGATAAATACACAAAACAACAGTGGACCCAACACCGAACCCTGTGGGACTCCACTAATAACATTAGTCCACGAAGAGCAGCACCCATTGATTACCACCCTCTGTCTTCTCCCACTTAACCATCCTTTTATCCATTGTAGCAACTTACCCTTAATACCATTCTGCTCCAATTTGTACAGTAGTCTTCCATGCGCAACAGTGTCAAAAGCTTTCCTGAAATCCAAGTATATGATATCAAAATTATTTTTTGCATCCAGTTCCTTTGTGACCACATCATAATAACCAATCAAATTTGTCAGACAAGACTTTCCCTTAACAAACCCATGCTGTGTTTGAATTATTGCTGCAGTCTTGTCTAGATGATCCTGCAATGCATCTTTAACCAGTGACTCCATTATTTTACCGGGAACAGAAGTTAAACTAACTGGTCTGTGCTTAAGTGGGATTTACTCAAGGAGGTAACTACCATCAGAGGTAAAGGGAAGGGTTTTTGCTTTCGTAAAGGCGACCATGATGGTCTGAGACAGTATTTAAATTCTATACAGTGGGACCAACTGATGATGTTACCAACAGCAAATTCAAAATGGGAAGCATTCAAGGAACTAATCTTGGAAGCTACTAGGCTTTACATACCAACTAAGAAATATTGTTCAAGGTTCAGGCCTAAATGGTTGTCAGATGAACTAATGAGACATATGGCAGAGAAAAAAAATGCATGGGCTACATACAAATTAATGGGTGACATGGAAGCCTATGATAGATATAAGTTGGTCTGTAACCAAGTCACAAAGGAGATTAGGCAGGCAAAGGCAGATTATGAGAAATCCTTGGCAAAGGATGCAAAAAAAAACAGAAAAGAGTTCTTTACCTATTTAAACTCAAGAAGGAAAGGGAGGAATCAGATTGGTCCACTGGATGATGATGGTCCAACAGTTGAGGATTCTGCTCAGGTGGCTAACAATCTAAACAAGTATTTTGCATCTACATTCACACATGAGGAGTTATTCAGGAAGGGGAAATGTCGTAGATGAAGTAAACATTGGCTGTGAGCTAGATGATTTTCTAATAACTGAGAGGAAAGTGGAGGAGAAATTGTTGAGGATAAACATAAAAAAGGCACCCGGGGTGGATGGGATCTATCCGGTTATATTAAACGAGGCAGCAAAGGAAGTAAGCAAACCCCTAGCCATAATTATGAGAGCTTCTTTGGACTCAGGGGGAGGTACCCCTAGACTGGAGATGTGCAAATGTAACCCCAATTCACAAAGGAGGATCAAAGGCTGACACAAGTAATTATAGACCTGTTAGTTTAACTTCGGTTCCAGGAAAATTAATGGAGGCACTGGTTAAAGAAGCACTGCAGGATCATCTAGACAAGAATTCAGTTATAGCTCAGACACAGCATGGTTTTGTTAAGGGCAGGTCTTGTCTGACCAATTTGATTGGATACTATGATGTAGTCACAAAAGAACTGGATGCAGGGAATAACTTTGATATTATATATTTGGATCTTAGAAAGGCTTTTGATACTGTTGCGCATGGAAGACTGCTGCACAAATTGGAGCAGTGTGGCATTGGAGGCAGATTGCTGCTATGGATAAAAGGATGGTTAAGTGGCAGAAGACAGAGAGTGGTAATCAATGGACACTGCTCAACGTGGACTAATGTTATTAGTGGAGTTCCTCAAGGTTCAGTGTTGGGTCCATTGTTGTTTTCTGTATTTATAAATGATATTGATGATGGTATATCAAGCTTAATGTCCAAGTTTGCAGACAATACAAAGGTTGGCAGGGTTGTTAAGGACACTACTGATGCTATGCTGCTGCAACAGGATCTGGAAAGGTTGAGCAGATAGGCTGAGAGGTGGCAAATGAAGTTTAAAATTGACAAATGGAAAGTACTGCATATGGGAAACAGTAACCCCAGATCAACGTATCAACTCTGTGGTACTACGCTGACAGTGGTAACGAATGAAAAGGAGCTGGGGGTAATTGTGCAGGCAGATATGAAGTTCTCTGAGCAGTGCAGATGAGCTGCAAGAGTAGCTCATGGTGTCTTGTCAATGATATACAGGAATTTTTCTAGCAGGGATAGGGATGTGATTATTCCCTTGTATAAGGCATTGGTCAGGCCACACCTTGAGTACTGTATACAGGTCTGGAGGCCTCATTTCAAGAAGGATGTAGAGCTGCTGGAACGAGTACAGAGAAGGGCAACAAGATTAGTGAATGGAACAAAGGGTTGCTGTTACGATTGATTGATTTGATTTGGTAGTTGTTGGCGCATCGGCTTCTGTGGCCATATTGCACCTCCCAAGGTTTTTGCAGTACTTTGATCCAAGCCCGAGGCGGGAATCGAACCCGCGACCTTTGGGTTGCCGGGCAAGTACTTTACCCACTCGGCTAGCCCGGTCGGCTGCTCTTACGAAGAAAGGCTTAAGTTTTGCAAATTACAGAATCTGGAGACTAGGCATCGGGAAGGTGATCTGATAGAGGTGTATAAGGCTTTGAATGGCTTGAGCATGCTCAATGCCGATGGGATTCTTCCTCTTTGTCAGAATAATCACCTGAGAGGGCATAAATTCAAATTGAGGACGGACGGATGTCGGATAGATGTGCGGAAATTTGCCTTTAGCCAGCGGGCAGTTGGTTTGTGGAATAGACTTCCATCGCTTGTTGTTGAAATTGATAGCCTAAACAAATTTAAGGCTCAGCTGGACAGGTATTTCGAACGAACGGAGGGGTGAAATGGGAGCAGTGGTTTTTTTTTGGCTGATGCTGAATAAGCTTGCTTTCTTGCATGATATGCCTCTACTAATGCTAATGCTATCCCTGTAGAAGCAGTCTCTCCTGCGTTTTGAACGTTTTTCAATACAGTAAGCCCCTGACCTACGTTACATTATTTATATGACCAGAAAGTGCAAACTGTTTTTATTGTTTTATGGCAGTGACCTCCGGAAATGAGCTTTAGTAAATGTGAGCTCGCTCGCTGGGGTGATAATAGTGAGTTTTCACTTTAACCCTGAGAAGTTCTTTTCAGAAAATTTAATTTTGACTGTTATCATTGTGCCAACTAAGTGACAGCGGTACTAGTAAATCTATCAAGAAAAGGAAAGCGATCGAGTTGGCTCAGAAAATCAAAAGGTCAACTATAATAACCAGAACTACGAAATACATATCAGTTTGAACAATACAATAACATCCATTTTCTCTTCCTTTTCTGTTTTCTTTTCTTATGTGCCACTCTGGCTACTTTCACCGCTGTCCCCAGATAAAGTTTTTAATTGAACTAATTAAAAATATATAACTATTTTTCTTCATTCTTCTGAGGATATTATGCGGTTTTTTGTAATTTTGGCATATCAGTGATATAGTAGCAATATTTTGTTAGTCATTCCCGAGTTACGTAAAACTCAACTTATGTAAGAAGTCCTGAACGTATCTCTTACGTACGTCAGGGTATTACTGTATTTTTGGATTAACAGGAAAATCGATTATCTGGGAATTTTTTTTACCATCTATCCCAGAAAATTGAGAGTTTACCATATATATATATATTTTTTTTTTTTTTTTATCTCATTGGAAAAATAAGCAAACACAAGTTTTGCGAAAATAAATCATTACTGTATCTAATAGTCACATTGGATTCAACTCAAACCCATGTGCTACTTACACTCCCACACTGACCATTAGGCTTCAGCAGACCTAAAATATATTTCTCTAACCACAAAATACTTGAAAAAAATTGCAGAATTTTACTAAGAGAACATAAATCTCAGGATAATCTTCCCTTACCTGCACAGTGTAGTAATGATACCCTCCTCCTCCTATTCCTACTCCTCCTCCTCCTACATTTGGACCTTCTCCTGAATTCTCACTTTCCTTTGGATACAAATAAATAAAGCAAAAATTTAAGGAAACTATCTATAAAAAACTTGGTAAAAATAAATACTTTTTTAGTTAGCATCAAGTCAAGATGATAATGTTGTAGAAGCTAATAATGCCTTATTTATGCCAACTCACTTTAATACAGCATAGGATACAATAACAGCAGTAGGTTTACTTTACTTTTATTTTTGCATTAAAATAAATGCTAGATAAATACATAATGAAGGTCATACAATTTTAAAATGTATTTATCTACTTAATCATTAAGTGCATAAATAAACAATTTTGTTTGCAACAGGCAGAAAAAGAATTTTAACTAACTAAAGTTGAGATCCTCTTTACAATTCTATAGTGTTTTCAACATGGGGAGGGGAGGACAGTGTAGTAAGCATATAACAAGCAAAATCCTATCAGAATAGGCTGCCTTCAATTAATGTTAACTGCAAAAAAAATTTTAACTAATAATTAATGAACAGCTTTTGACTTATCACATAACTGTGCACTGGTGTGCTATTCTCCACCTCCTCCCCCCAGATTGACAAAAAAGCACTGCAGAAACAACCAAAACTGACAATAGACTTATTTTACTGAATGGTGCCTATAATTATAATGCAAAATCAACAAAACATAAAGCTTTCTCAGAAATTGCAATAAAGAGAATTTTAAAGTTTTATAAAAGTCAAAAAAATTATCAAGATATGTTATAGAAACATACAGGAATGGTGAAATTTGTAAGGCCTGGCAAAGCCTCTGAATAATCTTCTCCATCATGATCAGGTGAAATTGGTGGAAGAGGTGGAGATATATCTGGTGATGGATATCCTGGATATCCAGGGAATACAGTTTCTTCTGGACCAGAAGCATATGGAAAAGGACTGTTACAGTCTGGCATATAATCTACACAGTGCTCATATGCAGCCTCTGGACTAGGAACAATCTGTAGTTGTTGAATATCTCCCTGTAAAGGAAAGTACAATAATGAAAAAGAAAAAAAATTCATACCAATAAATTTGCATTTTTAGTATCACAATTTATTAAACAGAAACTATGTCAAATTTAAAAAATATATATTTATACGCACTGAGGGAAAGAAAATTGTTTCCTTTAGAACACTGCTTCTCAAAGTGGGTGATATCGTCCCCTGGGGAAGTTTGAATTATCCATGGGGGCATTAGACATGAAAGGGGGAGACGGGGAGGGCGATAGGCATGAAAGGGGGAGACGGGGAGGGCGATAGGCATGAAAGGGGGTGGATGGAGCACAATAAATGATTGGCTGTTACAAGGGTTTTATGGCTTATTTAAAAAATGCTGTGCCAAATATTATTACTGTTCATTGTGTCATTCATCGTCAGCATTTGGTTGCGAAAAAACTTGATCAACTGCACAATTCTCTACAAACCGTTATTACTGCTATAAAACAAAATTAAAGCACATTCTTTGAATGATCGTATATTTCGAAAGCTTTGTGATCAAAACAGTGAAGATTTTGAACGACTGCTATTCACTCCGAGGTTCGGTGGCTGTCAAAAGGCAACTGTCTCAATAGATTTTATGAACTCTTTGATACTGTTGTCGAGTTTTTTGAAGATAGGAACAACAACCTTAGTAATGATCTCTAGAAAATGAAAACTGATATTGCTTATCTTGCAGATTTATTGACTAGATTCAACTCAATGAACTTACAAGGACAAGATATAACTCTTATTAAAGCGAAAACTCAAATTTCAGCATTTATTTCAAAATTAAAGCTTTTTATGTGCAACGTAGGACGAATTGTATCAATTTCCACATCTGTTGTAAATAGAGAAAAAAGAAAAAATAGCTGATGAAACTCTACTAACTTTTTGTAATCATCAAGAAATGTTGAACAGAGATATGCAGGAAAGGTTCGAAGATCTCCTTAATTTGAAAATTCTGGATTGGGTTATAAATCCTTTTTTAAATAATGACGATGGTGAACATTTTGTAGAAGAAGAATTGATTGAGTTTCAAAATGAAGTTGAACTGAAGCCAAATTTTCAAAATTCATATCAGGAATTTTGGTTACAAAAGAAAATCCCTGACCATTATCCTGCATTGTGGGGAATTGTAAAAAAATTACTTATTTCTTTTCCAACATCATATTTAGTCGAAACTGGTTTCAGTGCTGTATCTCAATTGCTGACAAGACAAAGAAATTGTCTGGATGTTGTTAAACGTGGCAATTTACAACTTCTATTACAGATATTAAACCTAATATTGATAAGCTAATAAATCTCCACCAAGCTCATCCATCGCATTAAATATTAAAATATAATTAACTATTTCCATTAATATCATGACTTATTTATGTAATTAACTTTAATTTTTATGACTATAACTGACTTTATTTATGTTGTTGTAATTTTTTACGAAGAAGGAATAAAGTGCAGTAAATAGTTTTCTTTATAATTCACACACATACATGTGGGGCTGCATTTACGTTTTTGGAGGCAAACAGACAAATATTCATTTCAGTTATTTAGCTTCACTTTATATTGGTGGGCTAAAAAAAAGCCCTGGTGAGGGTTTTTTTTTAGGGGGGTGGTGACCCAAAAAACTTTGAGAAGTACTGCTTTAGAATGTCAAAACCTCCGGTATAATAATTAGCATTAGCATTAGTAGAGGCATTTGATGCAAGAAAGCAAACTTATGCAGCATCAGCCAAAAAATAAATAAATAAATAAATAAATAAAAATAACCACTTCCACTTCACCCCTCTGTTCGTTCGAAATACCTGTCCAGCTGAGCCTTAAACTTATTTAGGCTATCAACTTCCACGACAAGGGATGGAAGTCTGTTCCACCAACCAATCACCCGCTGGCTAAAGGCAAATTTCCTCACGTCTATCCTACACCTGTCTTTCCTGAATTTGAATTTATGCCCTCTCAGGTGATTATTCTGAGCAAGAGGAAGAATCCCATCAGCATTGAGCATGCTCAAACCATTCAAGGCTTTATACACCTCTATCAGATCACCTCGCTGGTGCCTAGTCCCCAGACACTGTAATTTGCAAAACTTAAGCCTTTCTTCATAACAGCACCCCTTTGTTCCATTCACCAATCTTGTTGCCCTTCTCTGTACTCGTTCCAGCATCTCTACTTCTTTCTTGAAATGAGGCCTCCAGACCTGTATACAGTACTCTAGGTGTGGCCTGACTTGCCTTATACAAGGGAATAATCACCTCCTTATCCCTGCTAGAAAAATTCCTATATATCATCGACAATACACCATGAGCTACCCTTGCAGCCCATCTGCACTGCTCAGAAAACTTCATATCTGCCTGCACAACCACCCCCAGGTCCCTTTCATTCTCAACTGTCAGTGTAGTACCACAGAGTTGATACGTTGCTCTGGGGTTGCTGTTTCCCATATGTAGTACTTTACATTTGTCAATGTTAAACTTCATTTGCCACCTCTCAGCCCATCTGCTCAACCTTTCCAGATCCTGTTGCAGTAGCATAGTGTCAGTAGTGTCCTTGACAACCCTGCCAACCTTCGTATCTTCTGCAAACTTGGACATTAAGCTTGATATACCATCATCAATATCATTTATAAATACAGAAAACAACAATGGACCCAACTGAACCCTGAGGGACTCCACTAATAACATTAGTCCACGATGAGCAGTTTCCATTGATTACCACTCTCTGTCTTCTCAACCACCCCTTTATCCATAGCAACAATTTGTCTTCAATGCCACACTGCTCCAATTTGTGCAGCAGTCTTCCATGTGCAACAGTATCAAAAGCCTTTCTAAGATCCAAGTGTATAATATCAAAGTTGTTCCCTGCATCCAGTTCTTTTGTGACTGCATCATAGTATCCAATCAAATTGGTTAGGCAAGACTTCCCCTTAACAAAACCATGCTGTGTCTGAGCTATAACTGAAGTCTTGTCTAGATGATCCTGCAGTGCTTCTTTAACCAGTGCCTCCATTAATTTTCCGGGAACAGAAGTTAAACTAACAGGTCTATAATTACTTGTGTCGCCCTTTGATCCTCCTTTGTGAATTGGGGTCACATTTGCACATCTCCAGTCCATGGGTACTTCCCCTGAGTCCAAGGAAGCTCTCATAATTATGGCTAAGGGTTTGCTTACTTCCTTTGCTGCCTCCTTTAATATAACTGGATAATAAACCAAGAGTATCCAACCTGTAACCCATGAGCCACATATTGCCTATTCCTACACACTGTGTGGATTGCTCAAATGCAGGCAGCCTTAAGTGTTATGTATCCCCAGGGTTTAAAACTTGCATGTCACAAATTATAGTTTCACATTGACTTTTGAAATTATCTGTTATTTGTAATATTTATTGTTTCTGTACTGAAAATTATTTGAATATTTTTTTAGAAATTTTGGATGTTTTTTATGCTTTATTTATGATATTTTGTGTATCTGCCTCAGTATTTAACAATATTATCATAATCATATAAGAACATTAGCTGTATATAATAATTATTGGATTTTCATATTTAATTTATTAAATGAAAAAAATTAAATTCTAAATATAAATATTGATAAAAATTAAATTCTGTTTTGAAAAATGTATAATTAGTGATAAGGAACTGTTGTTGAGGCCTAAACCCATTGACCATACGAACCATGCAGCATACAACCTACGGCATTTTATCTGTTTAGCCCTTAACACATTTGCTTCAAAACGAACTACAAATTTTGTGCCTTAACATATGCATCCATTCAATTTTTGTCAATAAATGAGCACTGTAAAAGGAGAGGCACATGGAATTAACAACTGAGCAATATCAGCATAACGATTGAACCATGGGCTGTTGCAATACAGTTGGAATTTTGCTGTGTCAATTGCACTATCACAATAAAAGCTATATATTTTCAATTTCATATATATCTTTTGCTTTTTATGAAGTTATTTTATCTAATTTAGTATTTTTTTTTTTGCTTATGTTGAAGTTAGTTTATTTAGTTTAGTATTTTCCACAAGAAGAAAGGTAAAATATTTTGAAGATTATGCTTGCTGAATTTTATTTCTTTAGTTTTTGAAAAAATGAAACATCATCCTTAGTGTGTGTCTGCTGAAATAATTTGTGTATTTTTCTATCAAGTTTTATCCTAAAGAGTTATTATAATGGATCTACATCCTGAGACAACAGGACTGAAAAGGAACAGGGAGGGAGGGACAATATGTTGAAGTTGATGACACTGAATCAGCTCTTTACATTATGTCATCTGATACTGAAATAGAATAGAATTATGTTCAAATGATGTGGTTTCTGAATTTCATTCAAATGCATCTGCTGATGCTAGAATGCTACAAATAACAGATGCTTTGAGTGATGATTCTTCAGAGATGAAATACATTTACTAAAAGCAGTGCCTACTTGTTCCAGCATCCCAGAGAAACACCTCAAAGCATATAAAGAACCCTCGCAAAAATAAGCGGTAGCAAACACATTAATTAAACCAAAAAATAAAAAAAAAAGTTGTACACCCCTGATATAAACTGAAGAATTAAAATATAGAGACCTTAATCCAGTGTACACTTAAAGGACAGAATTCATGGGATACCTGGTTCCTGGACAATCCGACGCTGTCATCCCTCTCGCTAGTGGACGAACCCACCACTTTGCAGATATATAGGTACACTGCATTACTGCATTCACATAGATGGTAATTCAATGTCAGTATGAATAAACGTCGTGAGTTAACTTTGATAGTGGGTGCCTGATGCATGGATCACTCTATCATGGAGATGGTACAGAAATTTCACTCTTCCCGTTTGACAGTATCAAGAATACGCCATTTCCGGAATAACATCTCATTGTGGACAGCACTGTGGGCGGAGAAAGGTGGTGGATGAACATGGCCATCAACATCTATCTCACATTGTTTCAGCCAACCGGAGAGCGTTTGTTTGTTATTGTTTGTTATTTGGTTTTTAGGAGCATTAGCAACTAAGGCCATATTGCTCCGGGAATATGCGGTGGTCATTCCTGACCTTTCCGCATCCTCCGTATTTGGTGGTGACGGGCTCGAACCCCGGTCTAATCAAGAAGCGTGTGCTACGCACTGCTGCTCCTTCCCACCTGGCTACGGAGGCGCCTCCCGGAGAGCAACAGTGGCACAAATCACTGCCGACTTCAATGAGGTAGGTTCCAGAAATGTCTCCACCAACACCTTCAGGCGATCATTAGCCACAATAGGTTATGGGAGCTGCTGACCGACCAGAGTCCCATTGATACACCACAACACAGGACTCTATGCCTCAACTAGGCGAAAGAACATCAACACTGAATGTTGGATGATTGGAGATGAGTCCCGTTTCCAATTATTTTGAGTGGATGGGAAGGAGCATATCTCGCAGAAACACGGAACTGTTCAGACTGATGGATAGTCAGTAATGATCTGGGACATGTTCAACTGGCACACATTGGGACCTCTGGTACGTCTAGACACATCTCTGGACGGTCCAGGTTATGTGCCCATTCTTGCAAACCATCTGCATCCCCCTTCATGGTCATTGTGCACCCAAAGGTCAATGGACTCTACCAGCAGGACAATGTGCCTCCCCACAGAGCCGTTGTGACTAGAATATGATTCAAAGAGCATTTTGAAGATTTTACCACCATGGAATGGCCTCCCCGTTCACCGGACATGAATCCTGGGGAGCATCTTTGGAATGCTATGGATAGGTCCGTTCAAGCTTTAGATCCTCCACCCAGGAATGTGACGGAATTATGGACAGCAGTACAGTAAACATGGATGGAAATACCTGTGGAACACTTTCATAAACTAGTGGACTCGATGACTTGCCTTGTGACTGCCTTATCCGGGCGAAAGGTGAGCCTACCCATTACTAGCCAGGTATCTCATGATTTTTGTCCGCTCATTATAGTTCCTCACCATGTTAAAGTAAAATAGTATAAAAAATTATTGAAGTATAAAAGAACACCTACTGAAAAAAAATGGAAGAGATAAATTAAATATTAAGAAAACAGCAATCAATTACATTCATGGGAAAAAAAATGACACAATGTTTACAACTTTAAAACTTTTAAAAAAAATTACTTTTGATATAACAAATTTCTTGGATCAAACTATAAATACAGAAAAAAAAAAGCACTTGACCTGTCACCTATGTAAAGTTCATAATCTATTTATTACTAACAGAATCTAACAATCATATGTTTAATGGATGCTTTCTCTCCACATTTTCAGTGATCAAAATCTTGCTGCTACACTTTTACAAAACATCGAAAGACCAAACTGAAAACTTAGTTTTTATTTGATATACATCTCCCGAAATTTAATAGAAAAATGTAAGGAGGCTTTTGAAAGTTTTACAATTTAACAACTGCATGAATAGGGCAGTTTTTAGAACACAAAACAGATCAAAAAATTGGGGATCAAAATAAGCTCTGAAATGGGTACATATCAGATCAAGTGTTTGTGGGGCTTAATGCAAAATAATATTGAAAGGTCAGTATTAGTATTCAGAGGATCTGCTATAGATAAAAAAAATAATAATAATAAAATAAAAATGACAGAACATTTGGTATCACTTACAAGAGCAAAAATATTTAGCATAACATTAAATTCAAATTTTATATTTACAAAACAAACTCTTTTGTGTGTTGTTGTTGTTATTTGATTTTTAGGAGCATTAGCAACTAAGGCCATATTGCTCTGGGGATATGCAGTGGTCATTCCCGGACCTTTCCGCATCCTCTGTATTTGGTGGTCACAGGCTCGAACCCCGGTCTAATCAAGAAGTGTGTGCTACACACTGCTGCTCCTGCCCACCTGGATACAGAAGTGCCGTCTTTTGTGCGTATTTATATATATATATATGTGTGTGTGTGTGTGTGTGTGTGTTAATCTAAATACAAGGTACAGCATCAGCCTTAGTAAAGGCACATTGTGCAAGAAAGCAAGCTTACAGCATCAGCCAAAAAAAAAAAAAAAAAAAAAACTTCTCATTTCACCCATCCACTTGCTCCAAATGTTTGTCTAGTTCTGCCTTGAATCTAATTAAGCTATCAACTTCTACGACACATGGAAGCTTGTTCCAGCAATAAACCACCAGCATGCTAAAGGCAAACTTCCGCACATCTATCCTACAACTGTCTTTCTTCAATTTGAATTTATGCCTTCTCAGGCGATTATTCTGAGCAAAAGGAAGAATCCCATCAGCATTGAGCATGCTCAAACCGTTCAAGGCTTTATACACCTCAATCAGATCACCCGGCAGGTGCCTAGTCTCCAGACACCATAATTCACAAAATTTAAGCCTTTCTTTGTAAGAGCAACCCTTTGTTCCATTCACTAATCTTGTTGCCGTTCTCTATACTCGTCCCAGCAGCTGGACATCATTCTTAAAATGAGGCCTCCAGACCTGTATACAGTACTCAAGGTGTGGCCTGACCATTGCCTTATACAAAGCGATAATCACCTCCTTATCCCAGCTAGAAAGCTTCCTGTACATCATTGACAAGACACAATGAGCTACTTTTGCAGATTGTCTGCACAGCTCAGAAAACTTCATATCTGCCTGCACAATTACCCCCAGGTCCTTTTCATTCTCTGCCACTGTCAGTGTAGTACCATACAATTGATACGTTACTCTGGGGTTACTGCTTCCCATATGCAGTATTTTACATTTGTCAAGGTTAAACTTCAGTTGCCACCTCTCAGCCCATCTGTTCAACTTTTCTAGATCCTTTTGTAGCAGCATACTGTCATTAGTGTCATTAAAAACTATGCCGAGCTTCAAATCATCTACAAACTTGGACATTAAGCCTGATATACCATTTTCATTAATAAATACAGAAAACAACACTGAACCCTGGGGGACCCCACTAATAACATTAGTCCACAAAGAGCAGTGTCCACTGATTACCACTCTCTGTCTTCTCCCACTCAACCATCCCTTTATCCATACCAGCAATTTGCCTGCAATGCCACACTGCTCCAATATGTACAGCAGTCATCCATGTTCAACAGTATCAAAAGCCTTTCTAAGATACAAATATGTATATGATATCAAAATTATTACCTGCATCCAGTTCCTTTGTGACCACATCATAGTATCCAATGAAATTGGTCCGACAAGACTTCCCCTTAACAAACCCATGCTGTGTCTGAGCTATAACTGAAGTCTTGTTTAGATTATCCTGCTGTGCTTCTTTAACCAATGCCTCCATTAATTTCCCTGAAACAGAAATTAAACTAATAGGTCTGTAATTACATGTGTCACCCATTGATCCTCCTTTGTGCATTAGGATCTCATTTGCACATATCCAGTCCATGGAGATCTCCCCTGGCGCTAGGATGCTCTCATAATTATGGCTAAGAGTTTGCTTACTTCCATTTGCTGCTTCCATTAAAATTGGATAGATTCCATCTACCCCAGGTGTGTTTCTTATGTTTATCTTCAACTATTTCTCCTCCACTTTTCTCACAATTATTACAAAATCATCTAGCTCACTGCCAGAGTTTAATTCACCTCTTGTATTCCACTCCCTGAATAACTCCTCATGTGAGAATGTAGATGCAAAATACTTATTTAGTTTGTTATCTACCTAAGCAGGATCATCAACAGTTGAACCATCAATATCAAGTGGACCAATCTGATTCATCCCCTTCCTTCTAAAGTTTACATAAGTAAAGAACTCTTTGCTGTTTTACTTTGCATCCTTTGCAAATATTTCTTGTAATCTGCCTTTGCCTGCCTAAGCTCCTTTGTGACTTGGTTACAGACCAGCTTACAGGTATCATAGGCTTCTGTATCACCTCTTAATTTCTATGTATCCCATACATTTTATTTCTCTGCCACTTGTCTCTTTAGTTCATCTGACATTCATTTAGGCCTAAACCTTGAACAATATTTCTTAGTTGGTACAAAAAGCCTCGTAGCTTCCAAGATCAATTCTTTGAATGCTTCTCATTTTGAATTTAAAGTTGGTAACATCATCAGTTGGTCGCACTGTATAGAATTTAAATACTGTCTCAGACCACTGTAGTAACCATTACATAAGCAAAACCCTTTATGGTAGTTACCCCTGAGTAAATCCCACTTCAATAGACTGTGATCATTGCCACCTAGTAGTTCCTTTATCTGCATATACTAAATGCAAGAAGAATCACTACTGATAATCATATCAAGAGTATTACTACCTCTAGTTGAGTCCCGAACATGCTGCTGTAGAAACAATCATCCAATAAATCCACAAAGGCTTTGCTAGTGTGTGAGTGACCAACCCACAAATTCTAGTCAATAGCTGGGAACTTAAAATCCCTCATTATAAGACACTCCGATTTACTGGTCCACTCTATTTCTCTGTACAGTTGTTAATTACACTCATCAGAGTCATTATGCCTATAACACACTCCTACTCTCAATTTTGCGTTTCCAGTGCTTATGTCACACCAAACTGACTCAACATTGCACTGTCTACCCATGTCGACTGGCTGTACTTCCTTGTATTTTATGTGTTTCTTAACTAATAGCATAACCCCTCCTCCCTTCCTGTACACATTTTACTCCCCATCTTCCATTTCTGCATTCCTTATATCTGTGTGACACGATGTCTCTGATATCGCAACGATATTTGCCTTTGATGTTTTGATCAACACCTCAAAATCATCAAATTTATTTACCCAACTCCTAGCATTGGTGTACACGCTAGTATACATGCACCTGTTCCTATTCTTAGCTACCCTAACATAGCCCATGTATTTACTTGTTCCGCAATGACTCCCAGCAGTCTCTGAATCCCCTGCACCTTATTTTCCAGGCTATTACTGTGTATCCCCTCCCCTTTTCCGACCCACCTAACACTGCCTCAATTAGCATCAGCAAATATTCTTGCACCCTTTCTATTTAAGTGTATCCCATCCCTGTAGAAGCAGTCTCTCCTGTTAACAAACACAGACCAGGCTGAAAAAAATTCTACCCCTTTAGCCTCGCACAGTTTCTCCAGGACCAAATCGTTCCACAAGGCTCTCATCATATACTCCCTCCTATCATGTCTGGGCAGAATTGCAGATACTTTCAAATTCAACCCTAACTGATGGCTTTTTTTCAATATTGACCTGTACTTGTTAAGTAATTCTGCCGATCTGCTACTCTTAATATCATTAGTGCCAATGTGTACAACAATATCACCTTTTGTGCCCTTAAAAGATGATATCTGCTCTACAACATCATCAACCTTTGCCTCTAACAGACATACCCTAGGTATAATTTAACCAATCCAAATATAACCCACAAAATAGATATTTCATATTATGTTAATGCTTGAAAACTTAAGACTGTTGGTGCACGGGTTTGAGTGGTATACCTCTTGCACCAGCCTAAATCAGATTAATCCTTTCATGAGTGAGATTTCAGAATGTGCAGGCTTAGGGCAATGAGTTTCTGTAATACATTTGGGCTCTGGATAGCAAGTTTTTTCCCAAATGCACCAGCTCAGTGTGGTGAATTTTCTGATACTTCAGAGTAAGTGTTTCTCATGGAATTAGGAAGTTTTTTTTAAAAAATTAAAACAAGCTGTCCATTTCTTCTTAAATACAAAGGTACATTTTATTATGCATGGGAGAGTGTGTATATATATATAGTGGTAAATACATACAATTACAACAATTAATACATACAATTAATTACAACAACAAAATTATAGGGATAGT
Source organism: Mastigoproctus giganteus (assembly GCF_048544385.1). Classification (NCBI taxonomy): domain Eukaryota; kingdom Metazoa; phylum Arthropoda; class Arachnida; order Uropygi; family Thelyphonidae; genus Mastigoproctus; species Mastigoproctus giganteus. Next base: position 4,485,050 of record NC_143580.1, read on the forward strand.
TCTAAATAAATAAATATCAGTTTATTAGTCAACTAGCTCAATATATACAAATATATATAAAATGAGAGATAAAAAAAATGACAGAGGTAGAGGGGGAGATAGAAGGGAAATAGAAGATAACATATAAAATATCCATAATAAGAGAAAAATAATTACAAAATAAGGATGTTGCCACACAACTTACAAAACCGGCCTCTCGTCAGGTGTCAACAGCCAGAATTGCAAGCAAAATAGCAACATGTGTCTTCATTTCTGCTGTAAACCACAAGTCAAAGGGTAAAAAGCATAAACATCAATAAAAATGAGAATAAATTTTGTTACCAAAATAAATGAAAATTAAAATAAAAAATTTTATAAACAAAATAAAAAACTTACAGGGATTAAACGGGGGTTGTTTTGAAAATAGTTTGTGACCTTTACAGTTAACACTATAAAGATGAGAAATTAAAACTGAATTGACAACAGCAATTTCTAGAGACAAAACTTATTAGTCTAATCCAAGTTAAAGTAAAGAGATTTGAAATCATTAAAAAGCAAGTAGCCTTAAAACAGAACAAGAGATTTGAGATAACACTTAGGCAAAGTTACAAGTAACAGCTTGAAGAAAAAAGTGAAATACAAATATAAAACTAAACAATAGTGGCACCTGGAAATTTTAACCAGAATCTAGAAATTTCTAACTGTAAAAAAAACATGTTAAGTGAACAAAGACATGGAAAAAATAACTTACATCATAGAGATATGTGAGGAAAGGTGGTAAAACTGTATACAAGATAAAACTAAAACTAAAAAAATATGCAGTAATGATATATAGTTATATGACAGTGGTGGCTAGTGATAAAATTTTTTTCAATACTAGAAACTAGAAATTGCAAATATATATATATAAAGTGAGGGGGGGAAAAATGAGGGAGATAGTGTGATAGGAGTGGGGCAGAAGGTAAGAAATAATTACAAAATTGACAAAGTAATTGATAAAATTAGTTAGCTTTTTACATCCCTTGCTTTTTTTTAATCAACAATTTCCACTTTCTTGTTATTCTATTCAATATATATATATATATAAATATATATAAATACATATATATATATATATATAAATATATATAAATACATATATATATATATATATTAATAAAATAAATAGAAAATATGCCAGTAGCATAGCAAACCAGTAGAGTGAAAGTAAAAATAAACCATACATAATAAAACAAAACAAAATAGGAGTGGCAGGGAGGAAAGAGAAAGGGTATTTCAGAAAGAATGTTAGAGAGAGAGAGAGAGATAATCTTTATTACCCTTCACGGCCATAAAGCCAGGGGCTTACAGTTTCCCAAACTTCCGGGAAAATTGAACAATTATTTACAAAAGGTAATTTTACAAAGAAAACATTATAATACAAAGGAGAGAACTCCTTACGAGAGTTAAATCTGATTGAGCTGGCTTAACATCGAGATAAGAGCACCAGCTCAATTAGACAGGAACAGATGCAAGGTATACATCAGTCATTGCCGATTAGTCCTACTCGTCATAATTTTTTTCCGGTAAGTCCGGTCAGCAGCGAATTTGTTCAGGTCGGCGTCCAGTGCCTGGGTTTGCTTGAGCATCTGCTGAGGAAGGAACCTGTCCGAGAGATGGAGTCGTGCTGAATGTGAGTGGAGCTCGGGATTGGCCCTAAGGGCAGCAGGGGGGATCCTCCAGCCACAGGTATCCCAGAATGAAGGTGTTGCCATTATGCCTGTTATCATCCTGACTGTTGCTAGGAGGCGTTGGTCGTCGACTAAGGTGGGAAGCCGTGGAATTCCGAGAGAGTTGGCAAGCTGTGTGGTCCGAATCAGAGCTGGAAGGTTGTGCTTTCTGTTGGCCCACTTTAGGAGCCAGAATTCTGTGGCAAAGAGTGGTTTCTTTATTGATGGTGCCGCTGACGCCCAAATTTCAGCAGCATAGAGTAAAGGTGGAAAGATAACTGTTCTTATGTACCTCACGGTTATCTTTTTATCTGTGATATGAAGGAGATGTTGTTTTGCTATCCACCGGAGTCTTGAAGCACGTGTGAGGAGCATATCCATGTGGGCGTTGAATCGAAGTTTTGGGTCGAATACAACGCCCAGATCACGATGGCTGGACACAATTGGGATGAGGGTGTTGCCGACCGAAGGCTGGAGAGAAGAAGGAGTTTGCTTCAATGAATACACCATGAATTCGGACTTAGCAGGATTGATCTTGAGCCCAAACTGGCAGAGGTAAGATGTGACTGTGGTGAGAGTGTTGTTAATTTCCACTTTTACCAGATCTAGGTCTTGACCGGGGGTGATGGGAGTGAGTATCTTGATATCGTCCGCATAGCTCAGTAGACATCGAGAATGTGCAACCAGTGGGAAGATAATGGATGAAAACAGAAGGCCCGAAAGGACCCCTCCTTGTGGGACTTCTGCGGTGAGGGATCTAGTAAGGGTGCGATCTCCTGTATGAAGCTTTATAACTCTGTTATTCAGAAGAGAGGAGAGAAAGCATAATATGTTCCCTGTGATCTGGAAGTGGCATTCCAGGAGAGTGAGAAGTTGGTTTACTTGGACGGCATCAAATGCAGCTTCAATGTCTAAGTAAGTCACAGCTAGTTCCTGCCTATTCTCCAATGCTGACAAGATAGTATTTGTGGTGGCTAGCAGATTGGTGATCGTTGATCTGTTTGGAAGGGAGTAGTGAATTTGGGCTGGATTACTGGGCAAGATCTGCTTAGTGAGGATGGGGAGTAAGGCCTTCTCCAGGAGCTTCAGCAGGCTGGAGGAGTTGGAGATGGGTCGGAAGTGTTTAGGTTTCGATGGCGACTGAACTTTGGCTAAAGGTTTGATGAGATAGTTTTTCCATTGCTGTGGGAAAATTTTGTTCGAGAGTAACTTAGAAAAGCTAAAATATATGATACCAAATAACCAAAATGATTTAGAATGTACCAATTAATTGAAATTTAGTGCACCCATTTGATAGCACCAGGTCCAAATTATGTGAAATATCACTAAAAGTAGAGAAGAAACTAACTACAATACTGGACAAACAAAACTATAAATAAAAATAAAATAAAATAGACTGACCATTATGCCCCATCTCGACAGAGGACCACAAGGCCAATAATGGTCAGGGAACCACTGCATTTCGAACATTAGACAAATCCATGCATAGACGAACTGACGCACTGATCAATCCACAAATGCAATGGATTTGAATAATGGTGGCCTTATGTAGTGAAAAATTATAATAGAAGAATAACCTAGCACTTACATGGCAACATCATACTACTCACAAAGTCATCTTCCGTAATACTAATGATTATCTTCAAAAGGTAGATGCCAGCGAAGTATTCTTCCAACCTCCTCACAAAGTTATGTACTTCCATAAAAGAAAAAAGCTATCAAAAGGTGTGCCCCTACACATTCCTCATGTGCTGTAGTGAAGTGTGACCATGATTGTGGATTTGAAATATTGTTGCATCTTGCTTATTCCCAACTCTGCGCCCTTGGATGGATTTCATCCTCTTTCCCGCCCTGAAGTCCTTTCTTTGTGAAAAACATTTTGCTGCTGACGATGAAATGATTTCTGCTGATAAGTCGGGATTTGAAGGACAGTCAGTACTTCTACAAATTGGCCTGCAGAAGTGTATTGAGAGGTGGCAAAAATGTGTCATTTTTTTGGTGACTATGTTGAAAAAGTGAAATACATGGTGTTTGTTTCAACCTTCTATCACCACTACTTGTAGGTGATTACAAATATTTTTGAACCCCCCCCCCTTGTACACACACAACAAAAGAGCAAGAGAGACACCCATCCTATATGATACATGGCAGAGAGACTTACATCATGATAAAAACTTTACAATATAAGTGGAAACAGATCTTGATTTCTCCCAATAAGTGAACTGATTTTGTCATTATTCAGGTAATATGAATTTACAGAACTTTCCTACACGCAACACAGACCAGTTTTTATCTTGATGTACGTCTCTTTGCCATGTGCCATACAGAATGGATTACCATTCTTAAATCTTCCCATTCCAATGTTTGCTCAGATAGTATCAATGAAATTATTCTTGCAGGGATGAAATCCTTTATTCCACTACCCCAAAATCTTGTCCTTTTTTTCTAAACCGGTGGTTTTCGAACTTTTTTTTTAATAATGGCACCTCTGAGTAATTTATTTTATTTTGTGGCACCCCTACTCAATTTTCTGCCTGTTAGATCGGATCCTCTCTCTGTATGTATATATGTATATAGACATACACACATATATATAATTTTATTCTTTATATAGAGGTACTACTAAATAAACATCAATTATGGATCACAAAATTAAAACGATACCATACACATTTTTTTTTGTTGTCCTCGCCTTTTCCCATTATTATATGGGGGTCAGCGTTTTTATTGTTTTGGCATGCAATTTTTATGGCCGGATGCCCTTCCTGACGCCAACCCTCATCCTTTATCCGGGCTGAGAATATGCAGTGGTCATTCCCTGACCTACCGCATCCTCCGTATTTGGTGGGTTCGGGCTCGAACCCCGGTCTAATCAAGAAGCGTGTGCTATGCACTACTGCTCCTGCCCACCTGGCTATGGAGGCGCCACTCCCATACACATTTTTATAAAATTTTTAAAAAAATAAGTTTAAGTAACTTAAACCCAAATTACGTGGCATCCCTGGAATGTTGTTGCAGCACCCTGGTTAAAAACCACTGATCTAAGCCTTAGTTTTCCAGTAAATGTGTTTCAACTGTTCAAATAAGAATGCAGAATATCACAATTGGCTTGCATTCAAATCTTCAGCTTCATTTTCTACCTACACTAAAGCTAACAACTGTAAAACAGTTATTAATCAATTTAAACTTGATTTTGAAGAGGATAAGAGTAGAAAACCCGCTTCTTGTCCAAATAGTAGTTAGGCATTCTAGTCTCTTGACAAAGCTACCAGTCATAATTTCTGTCCATCCTTATGCCCACCTCTGCTGCAACCTGATGATCCATCTCTACTGCATACTTAGCTAAAGAGGAAGCAATAAAACCTCTCTCTCTCATTGTACAGATAAAAATGACTCTAGCACATCATTCAAATTTGATCATTTTGTTATAGCGAAATTTTCAACTTGTAGAAAACTATGAAAAAATATATTAATATACTGAAATGATGCAAATAGAAAATAATAAATAAATAAAAAATACTGTTATATGAACTGTGACTAGAGCCAATCAAATATATTAACTTTATTGGCATGGAAGTCAAATTTTTTGGATATTCAGCAATTATAGCTATAGGACCTACTACATAAAATAATATATTTATTATTCCAACCCATCCATGCAAATTTTGTAAAAATTAACCTTGGTCAAGATTTTAAGGAAATCCTGGATAGTTTCAAGAATAACATAAAAAGCAAACCTCATAATAAATGCCATCAACAAGTTGCTGACCAATAAGAAAAATGCCAGATGTATCGATGTAAGCATCTTCACTCCTTGGAAGACTTGCTGTAAACTGTTCGCCACACTCATTTACTAAAGTTGCAGAATCACCCTTGATACTGATGGCTATGCGATGCCAACTGCAACAAAATAAAATATGCTCATGTTAACAGAAAATCACACTTAATCATATAAGTTATGCATACAAATTAATCTGAAGGCTTTTAAGATCTGCAGTGACCAACACATATACTGTTATAATCTCTCACAGATTCCAAAAATGAGATCCTTCCCTAAAAAAAAGTGCTTCAAAAGATGGCTTCTCCTATGGGCCTTTTGATAGAGCCTGCAGTCATAGCCGTTAAGTTCCCAAAAACAACCAGCATAAAGGAACAAGTACAGAATCATTCAGAAGTGCTGATATTTCTTGAAATATACATGAGGTTTATGTTTATCATGCTATTTGAAAGACTAAAGAATCATGCTACTTCAATTAGCCATTCCGTATTAATTGGTTGAAGTAGCATATGGAAGGGGGAAGGTTACTAGGCTTCAATACCTCCCAAAGGGGCTCAAAATTAAAATAAAAAACAAAAAACTGAGAAATTTTCTCTTTACCAAATTGGTAACTCTAATTGTGAACCTTTCCCCAAAGAAAAATCCTGGGTGCCCTAGAATAATTATGGTATAATATAGACATTTTCATTTAAATCTTTCCAGATGCAACAGAAATGAAGGCTAGGAAGAATAAATGGGTATAAATAACTGAATTTGCTTCACATTTCTTTCAATGTGATAAATTCTGATATTTCAATCTTGTCCAATTAGCATTAGCAATACAGGAACTAAAATTACTACAGAATCCAGAGCTACCTTTTAGTAGTTAAGTTCTCCCCCCACCACTTATATATTCTGGTCTATAATGGACCTGTAAAAATGAGCTATAAAGGGATGGTTCTTATAATTCGACCATGCTCCTGGCTCATGCAAGCAGAGGACCATGTCCACATATAGTAAAAGAATCTTTATAGACCAAATAAATGAGAACATTGAAATAAGTAAAAAATAATAATAAATAAAAAAGTAAATAAATAAATAAAAGTATTTTTAAAAACTGATATTACTTCTGTTCTTATCTATTGAAAAGTTTTGTCCCTATATCAGTCTGTCACAACTAAGATCATATATATGGGATTATCCATCTAATTAAAATACAACACTTTATATTAATGCACTTAAAATAGATGATAATAATCTAATTAATAAACCATCCCAGACTGCAATAATCCAATTAAAATATCACTAAATTTGCAATACAACAAAATTTTATATAAAAACTGATACCCAACATGCTGGAAGATCCAACTTGTTTGTGTAGAGGTGCAACTCTATGAACAATGTGTTCAATAGAAGGAATGTGTTCTTAAATATTTTGCTTCAGTTGGGTTGCTTGCATAAACCCTATTCTTAAAAGCACCACAAGGATAAAAATAATGTCCTCTATCTAAAAATATCTCACTCGTATCAGATGCCACTGTTATCTTGGTAGACACCATTAACTAATGGGATGCATGATAAATGGATAACATTATAAGCAGCATCCCACCTTTCATCTTTTTTTTCTATAAAATGAGAACCTGAAGGCAGGCTTTACACATACAAAATGACAAATTTTCCAAAGCAAAAGATGGTTAGAGATTATTTTGAAGTATGCGGCAACTGTTCTAAGTTCTTCAAAAATCATTAACCTTTTAAGCCATATAGAACTACAGTAGATGGGTTAGGGTGGCACCTAAAACTGTGGGGGGTGGCCTTGCTCCCAAATGTAAATATTTACAGTCCACTACAAAAGGCTTACCACATTTCATTTTCAAGCAAAGAGAGCAACATAAATTGTTTTTTTCCCTTTTTTCTTTTTTAATATTCAAATAATAATGAACATTGAACAAAAGCTATATTTTGAAATTTGTATAAAAACTCTGCCTCTTCTTGGATTTCAGACAGAATATACTTTAATGCAGGATTAAACTCAATTTCATTAGAGGACTTCAAGGAGCTAACCTTGTGTTAAAAAAAAAAAAAAAAAAAAAAAGTTGAAGTAGGTGTACTCGTCCACGTTACGATGCTGTTACAGCAAGTTATACTGGTGTTGTATGACAAAAAAACAGCACAAATTAATTATTTGAAAGACAGATATTTATTTCTATCCAACAGAAAATATCCAAAAAATACTAGGATAGATATTTATTTTATGCAGTGGTACCATCCAAATGATTACTGCCATCTCATAGAGAAGGAGACCGCTGATGAGACAACAATAACTATAAAAACAGCCATCTGGTAATAGCACTTAAGAGTGCTTGCATTAAGCTGAATTTTTTTTATTCGTTTTAGAGGGAAGTAGCTGTTCACAGCTTAAATAACTTTGCATAAAATTCACTTCTTTATTACTAAAATTAAGCAATATTTTTGCAACAAATGAATAAAACAAAATAAGTTTGTGCTGATTTATTATAATAATAATAATAATAACAATATTAAATATAGGCCTGTAAGGCCTATATTCTTGAAGATATCTGCAATCAACAAATGCATGATTGATAAGCTTAGAGGGAGCTACGGTAAAAAACAGGATTAGAATCTAGGTTGCAAATACTTTTATATAAAGTATATTTTGATTACAAAAATTGAATATCTGTAATAACATAACTTACAACATGTTCACACAAATGAATATGTTGTTTAATAAAAATTAAAGCAATTTACAATACACAAAAAAGGACAATTACTCATACAACAAACACAAGGATTAATAAAAACCATAGTAAAGTGAATTTGATGATCATTAAATGAGAGTCCAGTTTAAGATTCATCTAGAGAGATGTCTGGAATGAGTGTAGTGATGATGGGGGGCAGAGTATCACACTTCTGAAGGGATCTGGTGCCACTGGATTGTGTTGCCTTCTTTTGTAGGCTTTTATACATTTCCCTATAGGGATTCATAACAGAGTGAAGCTGTTGTTTGAATGTCAAGCTCCTCTCCATAAAAGGGTCTATCTCAAATATTTTGTCAGCAAGCATCTCTGCCAACTGAAGAGCTTCCGACAAAGATGTTGCTGTGAGCTGAGGTTTGACTACCACTTCCTCATGATTGTCCTCATCACTTTCATTAAATTGTAACAGCTGTAAAAGTTCCTTTTCTGTTAGCTCCTCTCTATGGGACTCTATGAGTTTTTCAATCTCCTGTGCCTTGAGATCCTCGAATCCCTCACCTCCAACTTCTTTGGCCATCCTGATGATATTCTCAGCTTCCCCAGAAATGGTGGGGAAACCCTGAAAGTCTCTAACAACACCCTCCCACACATTTTTCCAACAGGCATTAAGGGTGGAAGGTGCAATTTCCTCAAGAGATTCCTTAATGTTGGTGATGCAATGTGCTATGTTATAACTTTTCCAACACTCGCTGACATTTGTGGAAGGATCGGTTTCCATTGCATTCAAGATGTAACGGAAAATACGTCTGGTGTAGTAAACCTTGAATGTTGCTATCAGTCCTTGATCAAGTGGCTGAAAAAGGGATGTTGTAGCAGATGGCAAAAACAACACTTCAACATGTGGATGTGCATATTGGATATTCTCTGGATGTCCCGGGGCATTATCAAGGAGGAGGAGAACCCTAAAATCCAAGTTTTTCTTCTTTAGATACATCTCTACTTCATGCACAAAACAGTTATTGAACCAGTCCATGAACATTTGAGAAGTGACCCAAGCCTTTTTATTAGATCTCCAAAAGACTGGTAAATGTTGCTTATTTTTCCCTTTCAATGCACGAGGATTACATGCCCGGTAAACCAACATTGGTTTGACCATGAAGTCTCCTGAGGCATTACCACACAAAAGAATGGTTACCCGGTCCTTAGCTGCTTTGAAGCCAGGTGCTATTTCCTCCTCCTTCGTGAGGAATGTTCTAGGTGGCATCCTCTTCCAGAACAAGCCAGTCTCATCTGCATTAAATACTTGCTCTGGCTTGTATCCCCGTTCCTCGATTATATTAAGGAATTGAGTTGGGAACTCTTTTGCTGCTTCACGGTCAGCTATCGCCGATTCTTCCAACTTGACACCATTAAGCCCGAATCTCTTCTTAAAATTTTCGAACCAGCCCTTACTTGCACTGAATGTGTAGGCACTGAATGAACTGGCGCTGTCTTCACTCCTATCCCACGCTAAGTGATAATACAGACGCAAGGCCTTTTCTCTAATCACTGGTCCACTAAAAGGAACGTTCCTCTGCGCTTGGTCCTCTATCCACAAACTTAACGCCTTTTCCATTTTTTCCAAGATGGGATCACGACGACTGACATACGATACTTTAGCACTTTTCGGAGTACTAGCTGAAACACTAGCTCTTATTCTATCTTCGTTTTTTTTAATAGACCGTACGCTCGATTCGTTTATGCCATAATGCCTTCCTACGGCCGCTATACTTTCGCCACTCGCGAGTATATCTAGTAATTCCACTTTTTCTGTCAGAGATAATACTTTCCTCTGTCTCTTCACACCAGAATTAAAACGAATTACTTTTCTTTTAGAGGCCATAATTATAAACTTAATAAGGACACACACGACGTGAAAAAGATATCAAAACATTGAACGCGCCTACCAAACTTACATAATTACAGCAAAACAAACTGTGGCGCTGTGTGCACCCACAAACTGGCGCCCATGTATGTTTCTCCGGTGGCAATTCCATGCGCATTGCGGTCTGCGCATTTATTGATAATAGTGAGCGTTAATTTTTACTATTCCAGTGGATGACTTAAAAGGCTCGGCACGTTTTATCGTTTCTGGAGCTAATTATTATTTATTTTTGAAATTCGTATGTGCCGCTCAGGCAGTTTGTTGTATGTATCAGTTTAGGGGTTTGCTCATTAGTCACGCCCCTCGACAACTATACTCAAGCACTGCATTTTCATTGGTGAGATTTGAAATTGACAAGTTAGATTGACAAGCACACTAAGTACACGTGTTCACAGCAACAAATGAAAACGTAACTCTCTCAATATTAATACTATACCATCGTAGTACAAACTGTAGTTTCTTTTTCTTTTTCCTACATTTGTTCGCTATCTCCTTCAGCAATTCATCATTTAAAAAAGGTGAATCAATGGATGACTGAGAATAAAGTTTATGTGGTTATCTAGGATCAATTATTTTATGATTACTTAACTGAATTTTTGATTATGATTATTAGGATTATCAGATCTAATATGATTTATATAGTTTATATATACATTCAAAACACACAAAATTTTGGCTATACAACTAAGATGAATAACTATCAAAGGAAACGTTTCTGGAAGTTATTTATTATTATTATTATTATTATTATTATTATTATTATTATTATTATAGACCAATATTGTTATGTATAGATCAATAACCCCAGAGGCTCACATCTGGTGAGTATGGGTTTGGCACACCCATAGTCCTCTCTCTCTCTCTCTCTCTCTCTCTCTCTCAGGGTAACTCAGATTTTTTTTTTTTTTTTTTGCCTGGTGCAGCAAAAGCCTCAGAATTCCTTGCACCATATGGCTGATAATGATAATAATGAATAACATTATTCATTATTATCATTATCATTAGGACTAAATAAGATAATATAAAATTATATTTTCTGTGATATTAGCAAGTACTTACATCAATATGGACTGCTAAACAACTCTATTCTAATATCAGAAAGGTAAGCACACACAGACCTTATTAGAGAATTTAACAGATTCTTTTAACTTACATTTAAATAACAATAACTTCATCATGATTTTATTTATAGATCTGACCAAAGCATATGACTTAATTGATATCCCAGAATTGCAAAAAAAAAAAAAAACTGAAATATGGTATAAGGGGAAGAATCAAACAACTTTTAGCATGTTATTTAACCAAAAGAAAAATAACAGTTGAAGTAGAAAATAAAAAAGGAAAATCATATATTGTAAAGAGTGGGGTACCTCAAGGCACTCATGCAGGGCCAATAATGTTCAATATCTATATATAAATGACATATTTGAAGTAATTAAGAGATCTTTTATAAAAATTTATGCAGATGATATAATCTTATATATAGTTGGAAAAAACTTAGCAGATATGACTAATGATTTACAGCAGGTTCTTATTCATTTGCAGAGTTGACTAATTAGCACTCAGCTTTGAAAAAAACAAAATTTTTGGTAATTAGACCTTCTCATCAAATCTTAAATAGTCATCCTTTTATAAAATTACATGAACATGAATGCCTTCATGATCAGAATTTCCAGAATTGCAAATGTCAAGCTGTGGAAAAAGTTTCGAATCATTGTTACCTTGGATTATGGATTGTCTACAGTCTAAGTTGGGCAATTCACATAACAAATTTGTACAAAAAAAAATTAGATTTTATATGTACTTTTTTTACTACATTAAGAATGACTTAACTCTTAGAACAAAAGTTACCTTATATTATGCGTTAATAGATTCCCAACTCAATTATTTAGTCAATGTATGGGCATGAGCAAATATAACTGAAATAAGGTAATAAACAACTTAACAGAATTTTGAGACTGATAATGGCAAAAAAATATTTGGAATGACTTGAATAAGAGAAGGCAATTTTTATTAAAATATAAAATATTTTATCCAGTTCAAAAACTGAAGTTAAATTTAATTTTGAAAAATCTGAACATTATTTTTGAAGAGTTGAATGAACAAAGGAATTTCTCACATAATTTAAGGAACCTAAAAGTTTTGCCTCACCCTAGGGTACTAAATAGATTTGGAGCCAGGCACACAATGAATATAATACACAATTTGTTGGCTAGTGTGGATTTCAGACTTAGGAGAAGTTATCTATTTTCAAATTTAAAATTTTAATAAGAAAATTTTTGATAATTAATGATTCAGTAGATTATAGTTGCTATGCATAAAAATTACTATCTCTGTTTGTAGTGTGGAATATATTATGAGTTGTAATTTCTTTATCTTTTCTGATAAATAATAAATTTGTATGGAAAACTATTTTGTGATGAATAACAACTTGTTGTCAAGAAATTAAATTTTATTAACAAGTTTATTTATTGTAAACAAATTCTTTTGATGAATATAAATTGTATTGTATTATTATTATCTCTCTATCCGTTAAAAAAGTTTTCCTCTAGCGATAATAGGAGAAGAGAGTGGGGCAATTACATCACTACAAATGCTCAGATAAATAATTACATTGTTAAATAATTACATCACTACAAATGCTCAGATAAATAATTACATTGTTGTCTTCCATTGAAAGACAATTGCCTCCATAACGTTCACCAACCTCATACACGTGCTTCACTGTCTAATACATGACCATACCGGGCATCATTTGATGTTCCATTGTAATGCCAACTGATGAAGGAACCCAATACAGTTTGTATATTTGTAAATAGTTTAGTATTTTGTAAATATTTTAAATATTTGTATAGTTTGTAAATATTTTAGTCCTGCTCATTTGGATACAACAGTATTCCTCATGCATTATGGAACCTGAAGCAAAAGGTATTTTCCTAAGTGACCTATGTAATTGCAGATAAATAATTACAGAGTGATATTTATTCCACCTTGAGAATGCCCTGTGGTAGAGTAGCCAATGGGAGAAGAGGGATGTGGGTCACGTGGTACAAGTGGGTGGGGCAATTATGTCACTACGAATTCCCAGGTAAATAATTCCATAGGTCATTTCTTGATTAGATATCAATCAGTGAGTTTCAACAGTTGTGTCTTTTACGTAGAAAAGATTTGACTTACTCCATCATACCTCTACATTTTACATAGAAAAGCTTTATTGGGGGTTGGTGAGCAAAGCGAGCAGGGGGCAAAGCCCCCCAGCTATTATTATTATTACTATTGAAATAACTGAGGACAAAAACAATTTGCTCAAGGTGACCTTAATCTATTTAAGGTAAATTAAATTGATTTAAGATCCCACACTTCAATTTACGTATTGTGCACCATATAAAGTGCAATAAAAGAATTGGGATCTGTAGTTTACCATTGGAAGCACGCATTGACTTTGCATAAATTAATTCAATTAAATTAAAACAGGCGTGCAAGCAAAATTACATCGCTTCAAATGGATGAGGCATTCTTCAAAAGAACTACCATTTCTGTTTATCAAGGTTGTCTATGTTTATATTCTATGTAAACTATTAATTAGATTAATACATGTGCTGATGATATCATACATTTAAATACATCAGCAGATAATGTTGTTACTTAGGAAAATCTGTTATAAATATCATCAGTGTAGTTCTTGATGCTTCTTTGAATAGTTGAGATAAAGTATTACTCAAAGCTTGTGGTGTTTCAGATGATTCTACACTGAAAGGACAGAATTCGTGGGATACATGGTCCCGGGCAACATGACACTGTCACTCCTCTCACTAGTGGACGAACGTGCTGCTTGGCAGGTACATAGGTATACTGCATCACTGCATTCACGTAGAAGTAATTCGATGTCAGTATGGATAAATGTCATGAGTTAATCGACTTTGAAAGAGTGGGAGCCCGATGCATGGGTCACTCTATCGTGGATATGGTACAGAAATTGCACTATCGCCTTTCAACAGTATCAAGAGTGTATTGGGAATATGCCATTTCAGGAATAACATCTCATCGTGGACGGCGCTGTGGGTGGAGAAAGGTGGTGGATGAACATGGCCATCAACATCTATCTCGCATTGTTTCAGCCAACCGGAGAGTGACAGTGGCACAAATCACTGCCGACTTTAACTGAATGTCAATGATTTGATAATGGTCTGGGGGCATTCAACTGGCACATGTTGGAACCTCTGGTATATCTAGACGCATCTCTGAATGGTTCGGGGTTACATATCCATCCTTTCAGACCATCTGCATCCCTTCATGCTCATCATGCACCCACAGGGTGAATGATGAGCATGGAGGAATCTTCCAGCGGGACAGTGTACCTCCCCACAGAGCCGTAGTGACTAGAACATGGTTCGAAGAGCATTCTGCAGATTTCACCACCATGGAATTATCTCCCTGTTTGCCAGACATGAACCCTGTGGAGCGTCTTTGGGGTGCTGTGGAAAGGTCCGTTCCAGCTTTGGATCCTCCACCCAGGAATGCGATGGAATTATGGACAGCGGTGCAACAAGCATGGATGGAAATACCTGTAGAACACTTTTGTGAATTAGTGGACTCAATGCCTCACCGTATAACTGCCCTTATCTGAGCGAAAGGTGGAGCTACCTGTTACTCGGTAGGTATCCTATGATTTCTGTCCACTCAGTGTACACTGTATCTATATTTATGTTACATTAGTTAAAAAAATTAAGAATGAAATAAATTTAATTTACAGCAAGAAGGGGCAAATGAAGGTTTTATTTTTTATTTATTTATTTTATTTTACTTTCATGTTTGAATAAGCTTTGCAATTTTGCTATCAGTATTAAAGAAGGCCAGGTTTGCCTTTCACAAAGTAATATTAACTGGAATGAGAAGTATTTCCATTTACTTTTTTCTTTCTTTTTTTTTCTTTTTTTTTTTGACACAGTCATGGTAAGTTGTGATTGCAGTTTCTATGGATATACTGTTGTTTTTTTTTAAATTCAAACTATTGTGCACCATATACAGTGCAATAAAAGTATTATGGATCTGTAGTTTACCATCATGCAAAACCTTCATCCGAATTGTACCAGAATTATCCCTAACATTTCCAACTCTACGCAGGCAGCCTAATTCTCCTAATCCTCTGATCTGAATCAAATTGAGAATGTCTCTGACAGGTATTAAAGGGCAGTTCAGCTTAGCAGTTCTTCACTGACTGCAACAACAGATAACAAATATCCTTATGAAGGAATGGTGAAATCTGGAGCTAGACTCCCTGAGCCGTACACATCATGGCATGGAGTCTACTATGTATTTGAGGTGGCCCTAGTAATGATAACACAGTAATATTTGCCATACAAAAATACAAATTATATGTTCCCTTCTCATACAGGTAACTATCCATCCAATTTACCTTTGAATTTATTCAAACTATGAGCCTCAACTACCTGCGAGGGCAACTTGTACCAGCCATCAATGACTCACTGGCTAAAAGAAAACTTTCCTACAATCTAATCTAAACTTCGACCCCTGTAATTTGAATTCATGGCCTCTAGTTCTGGAATTCTTAATAACATTGAGGTATTGAATAAAGGTTTATAACTAACTTTTGTTTATAACACTACCAGATATTGACTAAAGGTTTATAATTTTTTTGCCCAATGAGTGTATATAATTTCAAGTTAAATTCGAGCCAAATTCAACCTAAATTCGAGCTTCATTTTCAATTACTGTCAATGGGACATATCGTCACCGTTATATCCCCCTCCAGAAAAACCATCTAAATCCGTTAGTGTTTCTGGGACAGTCATGGGAAAAAAGAAGGAAAAAAACACTGTTTTCACATACAGTTTCAACAAGGCAGCAAGAGACCTTCTACACTGCTCGACAAAATTAACAGAACACTTAGAAAAAAAGTAATGTAAGTCGTGCAACTTGTGATGAAGCGGGAAAATTTTGGTACGGTGGTGTACCATAAAATAACGATGAAATGAGGTGATGGCGAGAAACTTCGAACAGGTATAAGGTACATTTATAGGGGTTGTATAAGAATTATCAAAACGGTCACATTACAGCAGTCGAAACAAGATGCTCGCAAATATGGTTACGTGACATCAGTGCGGCATATGATCCCTTCCATCTGTCGTTGTGGAAGTTAACAGCATTAATAAATTCAAAGTTGAACTAGACAAACTTTTAGAGTGAATGGGTGAGTGAAACAGGAAAGGGTTTTTTTTTTGGCTGGTACTAAATAAGCTTGCTTTTTTGAATCATATGCCTCTACTAATGCTAATTCTTCGACGTCTAAACAGCCCTGGCAGCGGGAAACCATGCTCGATATGAATTTCTGTGGCAACAAATCCCAGTCTTCCACCAATGCTGAACCTAGCTCACCCAGTGACCGAGGAGTTGGCTGTGGGCGAACCATGCTCGAACGTCGTGCAATGCGACGTCCTTTCGCGTCCCATTGCACGATGTTCGATCGGATTGTATTCTCTTGATCGTGTTGGCCACGGCAGTCGTTGGGTATCTTCAGTTTAAAGATATTCCTCCACCACTGGAGCTCTGCATGCAATGGCGTTGTTGTGCATGAAAAGAAAATCTGCGCCAACCGCACCCTTAAATATCCGCACATAGGGTTCGAGGACCTGTTCTCGGCAACTCTGCTCAGTTATGGTCACACCGGTTGGAAAAGGCCTGGGTTCGCATTCCGTCGATGACACAAGGAACTTTTGAGGGTTTTTTTCACTCTGTGGCTGGGTTAGTCGGTCTCAGGCGTAGACAGAAAGGCTTCCCCCCCCCCCCCAGAAACTGGGATTTTTTCGTCCAGCAAACAGGCAAATCGAACAGAGAACACTCGCAATTTACAGACAAAATAAATATATGGATAGACGTAATCATTTACGGAGCACCCTAATCTCATAATTTGTTTTGCTCAGTTATAATACCCCTCTCAAAAACGTTGATCATTATTCCGCCACACACGAGAACACGGCCTCCACTTTCTCTGATGTTGGAGGGATTCTACCGCATTCCCATAAAACGGCACTCATCATAGAACATGCCGGTATGCTATTTTTCAGGGCTCCAAGTCGCATATTCACTGCACCAGTTTCGACGAACTGTGCGGTAATTTGGGGTGAATAGGTTACAAACTAGTGCCTTGGAGTCCACTTGAATTAACCTCACCAGGACATCACCATAACACAGTCCGGTTTTCATTTGTGGCCTTTACATGGCATCGTAGGTTTCGTCTTGCTGTTAGAGCCAGTTAGCGTTCTGTTCTTGTTGACATAGTCCTCTGGCGACCTTGGCCAGCTCTTCTTGTAATGGTTCCTGCCTTCTGAAACTGCATCCACAGTGCCGAGACGACACTGCGTGACACATTAAGCTAACGTGCCACCTCCACATAAGACTGCCCGGCTTCAATACCTCCAAGGCCTTCCATCTCAAAGAAAACGATGATTACTTGCCACCCTGAATACTGGAGATGTGACTGAGCAAGCCACTACCAATATCCTGAGGCTCGACTTCTCGATGGGCCTCAATGACCTCCGAGTTATCTAAAAGAGTTCAATATATAACAAAACAGTAAATAATTTAAATCCTTGACCAGTTTTAGCTACCCTAGGTAAATTCTATTTTATCTTTCGTTACTCGTTTTACCCCTTTTCGTAAATTTATAGCATTCCCTTTGTTCCATTCACTAATCTTGTTGCCCTTCTCTGCACTCGTTCCAACAGCTCTACATCCTTCTTAAAATGAGGCCTCCAGACCTGTATACAGTACTCAAGGTGTGGCCTGACCATTACCTTATACAAGGGGATATTCACCTCCTTGTCCTTGCTAGAAAAATTCCTGTATAACATTGACAAGACACCATGAGCTACTCTTGCAGACCGTCCACACTGCTCAGAAAACTTCATATCTGCCTGCACAATTACCCCCCAGATCCTTTTCATTCTCTACCACTGTCAGTATGGTACCACAGAGTTGATACGTTGCTCTGGGATTACTGCTTCCCATATGCAGCACTTTACATTTGTCAATGTTAAACTTCCTTTGCCACCTTTCAGCCCATCTGCTCAACTTTTCTAGATCCTGTTGCAGCAGCGTACTGTCATTAGTGTCATTAACACCCCCCATCCTTCGTATCGTCTGCAAACTTGGATATTAAGCCTGATATACCATCATCAATATCATTTATAAATACAGAAAACAACAATGGACCCAACACTGAACCATGAGGGACTCCACTAATAACATTAGTTCACGAAGAGCAGTGTCCATTGATTACCACTTTCTCTCTTCTCCCACCACCCCTTTATCAATAGCAGCAATTTGACTCCAATGCCACACTGCTCCAATTTGTGCAGCAGTCTTCCATGTGTAACAATATAAAGGGCCTTTCTAAGATCCAAATATATGATATCAAAATTATTCTTTGCATCCAGTTCCTTTGTGACTACATCATAGTATCCAATCAAAGTGGTCAAACAAGACTTTCCCTTAACAAACCCATGCTGTGTCCGAGCTCTAACTGAAGTCTTGTCTAGATGATCCTGCAATGCTTCTTTAACCAGTGCCTCCATTAATTTCCCCTGAACAGAAGTTAAACTAGCATGTCTGTAATTACCTGTCTCCCTTTAGCATTAGTAGAGGCATATGATGCAAGAAAGCAAGTTTATGCAGCATCAGCCAGGAGAAAAAAAAAAAAAAATACTTCCACTTCATCCCTCCGTTCGTTCGAAATACCTATCCAGCTGAGCCTTAAATTTATTTAGGCTATCAACTTCCACAACAAGGGATGGAAGCCTGTTCCACCAACCAACTACCCACTGGCTAAAGGCAAATTTCCGGACATCTATCCTACATCTGTCTTTCCTCAATTTGAATTTATGCCCTCTCAGGTGATTATTTTCAGCTAGAGGCAGAATCCCATCAGCATTGAGCATGCTCAAACCATTCAAGGCTTTATACCCCTCTATCAGATCACCTCGCCGGTGCCTAGTCTCCAGACTGTAATTTGCAAAACTTAAGCCTTTCTTCGTAAGAGCAACCCTTTGTTCCATTCACTAACCTTGTTGCCCTTCTCTGTACTCGTTCCAGCAGCTCTACATCCTTCTTGAAATGAGGCCTCCAGACCTGTATACAGTGCTCAAGGTGTTGCCTGACCATTGCCTTATACAAGAGAATAATCACCTCCTTATCCCTGCTAGAAAAATTCCTGTATATCATTGATAAGACACCATGAGGTACTCTTGCAGGCCGTCTGCACTGCTCAGAGAACTTCATATCTGCCTGCACAATTACCCCCAGGTCCTTTTCATTCTCTACCACTGTCAGTGTAGTACCACAGAGAATGAAAAGGACCTTAAATACAGAAAACAATAATGGACCCAACACTGAACCCTGAGGGACTCCACTGATAACATTAGTCCACGATGAGCACTGTCCATTGATCCTCCTTTGTGAATTAGGGTCACATTTTCTCATCTCCAGTCCATGGGTACCTCCCCTGAGTCCAAGGAAGCTCTCATAATTAGGAGAGCTTCCTTGGACTCAGGGAAGCTCTCATAATTATGGCTAAGGGTTTGCTTACTTCCTTTGCTGCCTCCTTTAATATAACTGGATAGATCCCATCAACTCCAGGTGCCTTTCTTATGTTTATCTTCAACCATTTCTCCTCCACCTTACTCTTAGTTATTACAAGATTATCTAGCTTACTGCCAGAGTTTAATACACCTCTGGCATTCCCCTCCCTGAATGTGTACAAATAAATAAATGTTTGGTATTATTTACCTGTTTTTTATGCATTACAAAAAATAATCTAAACCATCTTTATGTGACTTTTCACTGGATCATCCCTTGTTCTTTTAAAATTTGCAATGCTGTTTAAAGAGTAATTTAAAGCAACTATTTAGCTTTAAATTTCTTCTTTTCATCCAAGAAAGTATGCATTTTGAGAAACACTTTCGGTTATTCCCTAAGGAAGTCAAATTCCCGTGTTTGAAAGAAAAAAAGAAGAAAGCTACAGAAAGTAGTAAAATTCTCTCCATCAACATAAAAATAATGCGGTACAATTTCCGGGAATAAGAGTCCGTGTTCGGAGAGAAAGAGAGAATGACTGATTAAACCGTGTCTGCTTTGGCAGCTGCTGGCATCAACCACTAAGGATGGAATGTAATTAACGGTACAGGCAATACATCCTACCGCTAACCATGCCCAGTGCAATGAACTTTCTTAGATTAAGTGAGAACAAAATCTGTTTGGAGCTTATTATCGTGACCTCTGTTTAGATGTCAAGGTTGATGTTTGACACAGCTGTTTTCTTCTCGGCTGCACTCACGAAAAAAATAGTTCATAAAATGCGTAAAGAAATCTTTACTGGAAAATTAAGATATGATCAGTTGAAACTGAATTCGTGAAATTTTAAATGATTCAGTTAATTGAATTAAATGATTTGATTAAAGTAATGATTAAACTTCGGTACTATATTAAAATTTAATCAATAAACGTAATTAAAAATAGAAAATAATTTTAATATTAACTAATGTTACATGTTCAATATTAAAAATAATACAACACACTTCTCCTTGCAACATACAGGTAATGCACAAAAAAAAAAAAAATAAATAAATAATAAATAAATAAATGGAAACACCATGGTTTTCTGAAAGGTTAGGTTTATGCTAAGCAGCGACGTCCACGTGCCACTGATGAAGACGTGACACGTGCAAATAACATCCTAGCATTCTTAGCCTCCTCTCTGTAAAGGCAAACCCGGCCAACTGTATGTAATTATTGATACCATGTCGTCAAGAAAAGAGCTTATCAATTTCGAAAGTGGCATGATTTTCATGTCTGCTGGAAATCTAAAGGGAAGATATCATCTACAAAAAGTAGCAGTGGGCGATACTCCAGAACCGGGACGTTCAAACATTGCGCGATTTGAGAAGCTCAACTGGCGAGCAACAGATTATCAGTTGTGCAGGGATTTTCAGCGCGATAAACCACTTTCGTCAAAAAGATTAAGTCGAGAACTCCACAAAGCTTTGTTTTTCTGAACAAAAAACTCGAGTTTCCGGGGCACAAAAAAAAAAAAAAAAAAAAACCATGCTATCCTCGCCTCAGACTAACTCAGCCACGTTGTGAAAAAGGCCCATAAAAATTCCTCACGTTATTGACGGGGCTCGAACTCAGGACTTTTCCGCGCGGCGTGGGGAGGGTGGCGATCCTATCAACTGTGCTATCCAAAAGGGCATCATGTCCAGTGGTGGAAAGTGTCCAAGCAGTGGACTCTTCAGAAGTGCGATATGGTCCGACGAATCCTCCTACACCTTGCGGAAATTGGACGAATTGTGGAAACCGAAGGAAGCTTACAACTCTGATTGCTTGTTTCCGATTGTTAAGGTTCTGGCAGTTCTATAATCTAAAGTCTGTGTGAAGTGCTTTCTCATATCAAGTTTGTGTGTATTTATTCAGTTAGAAGGCAAGGTTAATGCCAATTGCTATTTAAGAGTCCTGAGTGATCATCTTCATCCAATGTTCAAGCATTTCTTTCATGAAGAAAGCTGTCTTTAAGGATTTCTGTTGATTGGACACGTGACAGTGTCCAATCAACAGAGCACAGGTGGTCATACACAGAGGTTTCAGGAGTATGAGACTGAACCTTTTCACATACCATGGTCATCGCAGTAACCAGACCTAAACAAGATAGAAAATCTATGTGAACTTCTGAGACGATGTCTCAGGGGCGTTTTCCATCTCTATCGAACAAGAAGGAACTGGTTACTGGCCAAAAAATTAGGCACGAAGTTTTATGACTGGTACTGCATATGCAGTAATCGCAGAATAACATCAGTTGTGTGGTACCACACTTAAGCTGGTCAAGAGCTAAAAGGAACGATGGCTAAATAGTCCGACATGAAGTTTTAGTAACAGTTCATGGGGTTCTGTCAATGAAATACAGCAATTTTGCCAGAAAGGACAAGGAAGTGGCTATTACTTGTATTAGGCAATGCTAATATCGCATCTTAAGTACTGCATACAGGTCTGGAAGCCTCATTTTAGGAAGGATGTGCGTCTGCTGGAACAGGTGCAGAGAAGGGCAAGGAGAATGGTGAGGCGAACAAAGGAGTGCTCTTACCAAGGAAGGCGACAGTTCTCCAAATTGCAGTATCTGGAGACTAGGCACTTGCGAAGTGATCTGAATGAGGTGTTTAAGACTTTGAATGGACTGAGCAAGTCCATTTAAAATGACTCAATGCTGATGGCATTCTTCCTCTTGCTTGGACTGCAAGAGGAAGAATACCATATAAGGAAGGGGCATAAATTGAGACTGAGAAAGGATGGTTGCAGGATAGATCTGCAGAAATTCGCCTTCAGCTGGTGGTTGATTGTTGCAACAAACTTCCAACTGTTGTTGTGGAATGCGAAGTTTGAATAAATTCAGGGAAAAAAGTAGGCAAATTAATAAAGATGATGAACAGGTGGTGTGGGAAATTTTTTTGGCTGATGCTTCATAAACTTGCTTGCTTGCATCATTTACCACTACCAATAATAATACCAATACTAATAACCTTTTTTACTCCTTTTCGGATAACATACACAAAGAGAAGGACATAAATTTAAAATTTAAAAAGGATGGCTGCATGGGAGATGTGTAAAAATTTTCTTCTGCCAAAGAACAGGTAAGTGTTGGAACAATCTTCCATCTGCTGCTGTGGAAGTGGGTAGTTTGAATAAATTTAAAGATGAATTAGATAAATTACTAGAGTGGATTGTAGACTTTTTTTTTTTTTTTTTTGGATGATGCTGCTTGGTTCCTCGCACCATTATCCATTACTCATACTAAAGCTTGATGAGGCTGAATTTGGAGAGAAGACATAAAGAATGATCAGGTGGCACAACAGGCTACAGCAATGACAAAACTACAAATAAGAGTCCCACAGGCATCTCGAAGCCCATCGCATCAGAACGTGTAGATTAAGACGGAAAGCAAAGCAGCATTTACTTCAAATTCGAGAGTTTCAAGATTTGGGCTTCAACTTTATCATCGACACTTCACAGAATTCAACCAGACAAATACTGTCAAGTGCAGGGCTGGATTTAAATTTGTTCTGGCCCTAAGCAACAACACGTATGAGGCCCTTCACCAATTCACTTTGACAATATTAACAAAGAAATTTAAGATGGAGCGAGGCCCCTTGTAATATAAGGCCCTAAGTTGTAGCTTGTTTAGCTTATGTGTAAATCCAGCCCTGGTCAAGTGGCTTGCACGCAAACATAACCTCACCCCAGTGATATAAACACTGCCACCATTAGAGCAACCTAAAAGTACAGAGCTATAAAGTCAAAGACTTAAGAAAGAAGATTGATTGCCACCATAAAACTTATTCCACGTACATCAGCTCACCTTATTTCTGGGATATTTGTCATTGGAGAACCCTATATCAAATCTGCAGAGCCCTTTCCGCACTTCTTGAAAACTTCAAGAGGCTCCACCTATCTGATCGCTTCTTCCCCACCGACATGCTTGAGTTAGTCCAGAACCTGAACTAAGCATACAGCGATTATAGAGCTGAGGACTTGTCTCATCATGTAATAGTCACTGTACGTCCATTTGAAAGCTTTGGTTATCCTACTGTCAATTTATTTCCAACTGCTTTGTATAATTTCCTTTTTATTTTTTTCCAACAAATTGATATTTTTTAAACCAGAAGACTAAGATGCTTGAGATTTCGAAGTGAGCCCTCTAGCTTTAATTCGTTTATTCTCTCTTTTTTTTACGATGTAAAACCCCTGGCTGTAAAGGGTGCATTATAATATATATTTTTTAATAATGCTAGAAACCACCTAAATAAATACGTAACGCCATCCACATGATTCTTCATTCCAGTTCTGTTTTGAAATCATGGTTTATTATTGTTAATTCGATTTCAAATTATAACTAATTTGACTGTAATTATAATATACAATGAAACTTTTCAAATGGCTTTTCTTCGATAACATTTGATAACGAATGAATAAATACAATATCGCCATCCATAAGTTAAAATTCATTTCGTGTATATCAGTTTTACAGTACTTACCTTCCAACTATTCGAACAACAGATTACAAATTAATTACGATAATTTTATCATTTTTAGTGCTCCTGGATCGATACAAACCATGTGGAATCAGAGGTAACTGGAAAGACCTTAGGTTAAAAAAAAAAATAGTCCAGTTATTTTTTGAAGGTAAAAAGTAGCAAAACGTAGCACCTACCTTTTCTAAAAAAGGCCAATATCTAAAGAAGCACACTATATGACCACTTACTGTGGTGAAACTCATTTTAGGAAGAAACCGAATTCTTAGTGAGAGGGTGCGAGGATAATGGCCACGGGAAACAGAATTCGACATTACTAGAAAATTGTTGTGTGAAACTACTTCACTGCTACATTTTCAGACATATCAAACGTCAGTTTTGTAGTGATAAAGCAAAATGTAGAAGTACGGAGTACAGAACTTCTCGTGCAGTGCTGCTTTCCCAACTTTTTTGATGCCGACACACCACGCACTCACCAAAAATAATTGACAACCTGCGCAGAATTTTATAATTATTAGAAACACCCCACCCACCCTTCCTGTTCCTTATCTTTAAGATGGTAAATGCAACAGAACACAACTTCCTTTGTTTCGGCCCAAAACAAAAATAAGAGGGAAGAAATATTCCGTCTTATTTTTGAAATCATTCATTTTAAATCATCGAAGGCTAACTGAAATCGATTAAGTCACTTTTATTAGTTTTCGAAAAGAAAGAACTGTCCAGAACTCACCGGCAACCGAGCAGAGGCGTATTGCTAAGAAAAAAAAATAGTACCGGAACGCTCGTTCTCCAGAAGACTATATGATACCGCCACATCGACTGTACAATAACTGAACACTTCACGGTTCATAGAACAACCAGTTCTAGCGTTCAGCTCATGGCGAAAAAAAAAAATGCAGCGTTCGGTCGCATCATATCTCATTCGCTGGATCGCTTTATCTAACACATTGTACTTTAGTACGAAACGTTCAAGTTGCATTGCGAAATTTATATTTTTGTTTTTAAATAAATTTTTAAAGAAATCTATCAATTTTAAAGATTACTATTAATAAATTTTTAGTACCAATGGGTAAAATAGATATTTCTACCTCCTCTTTGATTATGCCATTGTTTCATAATATTAGGTGTATAAATTTAATGATTTTCCATTATGACATTTAGAAACAAGTACCGAATACACCACTGCAACCGAGTATGTGAATTTTCAATGTATTACTCAACAACTGTATTTTACATCAATGTCTGCAAAATATACAATTACAAAATATGGCGACACTTTGGAAAGCACTTCTTTAGTGAAAACCGGACTTCTACAATGTCTACAATCATTTGCACTGATTATAACAGTGAATTCAAGAGGATATCTATCTTTCAATTTTAATTCTTTATTATCTTAAATTTTAATTCTTTATAATTTAATGAAACTAAACTACCTACTTACATACTTTTGTCCGTTTTTCTCATTTCAGCATGTGAGTTTCTAAAAGTGTCGTTATTATACCCATGTGGATACAATAAGGCCATTTGACACTTTTTCTTATTTTATTTTATTTTTTAATTATTTTTGATTAATTTTTAAATTTTTTTATTTTTAAAATTTTTATTTTATTTTATTTATTTTTATTTTTAATTAATTTATTTATTATTTTATTTTATTTTATTTTAACATTTTTTAAATTAGTTAATTAATTTTTTTATTATTTTATTTTATTTTCATTTTTTTTCTTTTTTTTTATCATTTTATATTTTTTATCATTTTATATTTTTTTTATATTTTTATTTTTTTTATTTTTATTTTTTTATTATTTTATATTTTTTTATATTTTTATTTTTCGTTTCTTTTCGCAATAAACAATTAAAACTTGCTAAGGAATTAAAATTAAAATAACAGTCATATTGTTATTACCTTAAGATATTTTCAATCTCGACATTTTAAAATTGAATTTAAAAAAAAACTAAAATATATAAAATAT
Organism: Mastigoproctus giganteus; assembly: GCF_048544385.1. Lineage (NCBI taxonomy): Eukaryota > Metazoa > Arthropoda > Arachnida > Uropygi > Thelyphonidae > Mastigoproctus > Mastigoproctus giganteus. The sequence continues at coordinate 4,511,202 of NC_143580.1, forward strand.
TAAGGTTTTTTAAACTAAAATATATAAAATATTAAGATTTTTAAAAATGTTTTCTCTCTCTCTCTGCTCAAAAGTAACGTAATGAAAGTAGTGGCCTTTTTTTTTTTTTTTTTTGGGGTGCCTTTACCATATATATATATTTTTTATTTTAGATGTGAGCCCCTGGGGTAATTCTACCCCAGGGGCTCACATCTGGTGAGTATGGGCTTGGCAAACCCAGAGTCCTGAGCTGGATATCATCATTCTTCTTTCTTCCTTTCTTGGTGATTCCCTTCTACTTCTCTCTCTCTCTCTCTCTCTCTCTCTCTCTCTCTCTCTCTCTCTCTCTCTCTCTCTCTCTCTCTCTCTGTCTCAGGGTAACACGGGACTTTTTTTGGCTGGTGCAGCATAAGTCTCAGGCTTTCTTGCCCCTTATGGCTAATAATAATAATAATGAAAATCTCATTTGCAAAATGAGATTTTCAATTCCTTATTTGCAAACACGCAATTAACAAGTCAGGTCAATGTTACGAAAAAGTCATGAGTCAGGGTTAAATTTGAAATGGTCTGCAATTCTGTCCAGACACGATAGGAGGGAATACATGATGACAGCCTTCTCAATCAATTCGGCCCTGGAGGGAATGTGCAAGGGTAGAATTTTTTTCAACGTGGTCTGTGCTTGTTAACAGGAGAGACTGCTTCTACAGGGATGGGATACACTTAAATAGAAAGGGTGCAAGAATATTTGCTGATGCTATCGAGGCAGTGTTAGGTGGGTCGGAAAACAGCTAGCTTGGGGGGGATTCACAGACTAAAAGTTTAAAAGTAGCCGCAGGCAGAGGTGAAGGTGATTCTTGCACAACTTCTATTAGAATAAGTAGCGACCAGGAACGAGGGGTACTGGGGGTTTCAGGGACGGATGGCAGTCATCGTGAAACAGGTTAGGGTAACTAATAATAAGGATAGGTACAGTACATGTATATTTGCATGTACACCAATGCTAGAAGTATAGTAAATAAATTTGATGAATTTGAAGTGTTGGTCAAGACATCAAAGGCGGATATTGTTGGGATAGCAGAGACGTGGTGTCACACAGATATAAGGAATGCAGAACTGGAATTTGGAGAGTACAACGTCTACAGAAAGGATAGACTGGATAGGAAGGGAGGAGGTGCTATGCTGTTAATTAAGAAAAACATAAAATCAAAAAACGTGCATCCAGTTGATATAGATGAACAGTGCACTGTTGAGTCAGTTTGGTGTGCCATAAGCACTGCGAAAGCAAAAACAAGAGTAGGAGTGTGTTATAGACCTAATGACTCGAATGAGACAGAGAGTGCGCTAGTAAATCAGAATGTCTTATAATGGTGGATTTTAACTTCCCAGATACTGACTGGAACTTGTGGGTTGATCACTCGCGCACTAGCAAGACTTTTGTGGATTTATTGGATGATTGTTTTCTGCAGCAGCATGTTCGAGAGGCAACCAGAGAAAGTAATACTCTTGATCTGGTAATCAGCAGTGATCATTCGTGTATTAAGAATTTGCAGATATAGGAACCACTAGGTGGCAGTGATCACAATGTACTGATGTGGGATTTACTTAAAGATTTCATTACCATCAGGGGTAAAGGAAAGGAAAGGGTTTTTGAGAGAGAGAGAGAGAGAGAGAGAGAGATAATCTTTAATGCCCTTCACGGCCAAAAAGCCAGGGGTTTACATTTGTACAACTTCCCGAAACTTCCGGGAAAATAGAACAATTAATTTACAAAAACAGGTAATTTTACAAAAGAAAACATATTTTATACAAAGGAGAGAACTCCTTACGAGAGTTAGGTCTGATTGAGCTGACTTAACATCGAGATAAGAGCACCAGCTCAATCAGACAGGAACAGATGCAAGGTACACATGTCAATGCAGATTAGTCCTACTAGACATAATTTTTTTCCTGTAAGTCCGGTCAATAGCGAATTTGTTCAGGTCGGCGTCAAGTGCCTGGGTTTGCTTGAACATCTGCTGAGGGAGGAACCTGTCCGAGAGATGGAGTCGCGCTGAATGCGAGTAGAGCTCGGGATTGGCCCTAAGGGCAGCAGGGGGGATCCTCCAGCCACAGGTATCCCAGAATGAAGGTGTGGCGATTATGCCTGTTATCATCTTGACTGTTGCTAGGAGGCGTTGGTCTTCGACTAAGGTGGGAAGCCGTGGAATCCCGAGAGAGTTGGCAAGCTGCGTGGTGTGAATCAGAGCTGGAAGGTTGTGCTTCCTGTTGGCCCACTTTAGGAGCCAGAATTCTGTGGCAAAGAGTGGTTTCTTTATTGATGGTGCCGCTGACGCCCAAATTTCAGCAGCATAGAGTAAAGGTGGAAAGATGATTGCTCTTATGTACCTCACGGTTGTCTTTTTATCTCTGATATGAAGGAGATGCTGTTTTGCTATCCACCGGAGTCTTGAAGCACGTGTGAGGAGCATGTCTATGTGGGCGTTGAATCGAAGTTTGGAGTCGAATACAACGCCCAGATCACGATGGCTGGATGCAATTGGGATGAGGATGTTGCCGACCGAAGGCTGGAGAGAAGAAGGAGTTTGCTTCAATGAATACACCATGAATTCGGACTTAGCAGGATTCATCTTGAGCCCGAATTGGCAGAGGTAAGATGTGACTGCAGTGAGAGTGTTGTTAATTTCCGTTTTTACCAGATCAAGGTCTTGACCAGGGATGATGGGAGTCAGTATCTTGATATCATCTGCATAGCTCAGTAGACATCGAGAATGTGCAACCAGTGGGAAGATAATAGATGAGAACAGAAGGCCGGAAAGGACCCCTCCTTGTGGGACTCCTGCGGTGACGGATCTAGTAAGGGTGCGATCTCCTGTATGAAGCTTTATAACTCTGTTATTCAGAAGAGAGGAGAGAAAGCATAATATGTTCCCTGTGATCTGGAAGTGGCATTCCAGGAGAGTGAGTAGTTGGTTTACTTGGACGGCATCAAATGCAGCCTCAATGTCTAAGTAAGTCACAGCTAGTTCGTGCCTTTTCTCGAATGCTGACAAGATAGTATTCGTTGTGGCTAGCAGATTTGTGATCGTTGATCTGTTTGGAAGGGAGTAGTGAATTTGGGCTGGATTACTGGGCATGATCTGCTTGGTGAGGATCGGGAGTAAGGTCTTCTCCAGGAGCTTCAGCAGGCTGGAGGAGTTGGAGATGGGTCGGAAATGTTTAGGTTTCGATGGCGACTGAACTTTTTGCTTCCGTAAAGGCGAGTGCAGTGGTCTCAGACAGTTTTTAAATTCTGTACAGTGGGATAAACTGACGATGTTAGCAACAGTAAATTCTAAGTGGGAAGCATTCAAGGAATTAATCATGGATGCTACTAAAAGTTTCATACATATTATGAAATATTGTTCAAGGTTTAGGCCTAAATGGTTGTCAAATGAACTAATGAGACTCGTGACAGAGAAGAAAAATGCATGGGATGCATATAAATTATCAAGCGACTCAGAAGCCTATAGCAGATATAAGCTAGTCTGAAATCAGGTCAGAAAGGAGGTTCGGCAGGCGAAGGCAGATTACGAGAAATCCTTGGCAAAATATGCTAAGAAAAACAGCAAGGATTTCTTTACTTATATAAACTCTAAAAGGAACGGGATGAGTCTGATTGGTCCACTTGATATCGATGGTTCGACTGTTGATGATCCTGCTCAGACAGCAAACAAACTGAATGAGTATTTTGCATCTACATTCACACATGAGGAGTTATTAAGGTTTGAAAATGGCAGACCCATGTTTAGTCTCAAGAGCAAAGTTTCCGGCATCCCCCCCCCCCCAAATACTTCTCCTTCAACCCATGCACGGTACTAAGTACTATAGGTTTTGATACCTTTCGTGTTTGGGGTTTTCATAAAAAAAAAAAAAAAAAAAGGTTATCAAATTGTAGCAGGATACTTAATGATTTTGTAATAACTGAGAGCAAAGTGGAGGAGAAATTGTTGAAGTTAAACATAAGACAGGCACCTGGGGTGGTTGATCCCATCAGGTTAATTACCATCAGGGGTAAAGGAAAGGGTTTTTGCTTCCGTAAAGCCGAGTACAGTGGTCTCCGACAGTTTTTAAATTCTGTACAGTGGGATAAACTGACGATGTTACCAACAGTAAATTCTAAGTGGGAAGCATTCAAGGAATTAATCGTGGAAGCTACTAGACTCTATATACCGATTAAGAAATATCGTTCAAGGTTTAGGCCTAAATGGTTATCAAATGAACTAATGAGACTCGTGACAGAGAAGAAAATGCATGGGATGCATATAAATTATCAAGCGACTCAGAAGCCTATGGCAGATATAAGCTAGTCTGTAATCAGGTCACAAAGGAGGTTAGCCAGGTGAAGGCAGATTACGAGAAATCTTTGGCAAAGGATGCTAAGAAAAACAGGAAGGATTTCTTTACTTATATAAACTCTAAAAGGAGAGGGATGAATCTGATTGGTCTATTTGATATCGATGGTTTGACTGTTGATGATTCCTGCTCAGATAGCAAACAAACTGAATGAGTATTTTGCATCTACATTCACACGTGAGGAATTATTAAGGTTTGAAAATGGTAGAAGGTTATCAAATTGTAGCAGGATACTTAATGATTTTGTAATAACTGAGAGCAAAGTGGAAGAGAAATTGTTGAAGTTAAACGTAAGAAAAGCACCTGGGGTGGATGGGATCTATCCAGTTATATTAAAGGAGGCGGCAAAGCAAATAAGCAAACCCTTAGCCATAATTATGAGAGCATCCTTGGACTCGAGGGAGGTTCCCACGGACTGGAGATGTGCAAATGTATCCCCAATTCACAAAGGGGGGATCGAAGGGTGACACGAGTAATTACAGACTAGTTAGTTTAACTTCTGTTCCGGGTAAAATAATGGAGTCGCTGGTTAAAGATGCATTGCAGGATCATCTAGACAAGACTGCAGCTAATTCAGACACAGCATGGGTTTGTTAAGGGAAAGTCTTTTCTGACAAATTTGATAGGATATTATGATGTGGTTACAAAGGAACTGGATGCAAAAAATAATTTTGATATCATATATTTGGATTTCGGGAAAGCTTTTGAAACTGTTGCGCATGGAAGACTATTGTACAAATTGGAGCAGAATGGTATTAAGGGTAAGTTGCTACAATGGATAAAAGGATGGTTAAGTGGGAGAAGACAGAGGGTGGTAATCAATGGGTGCTGCTCTTCTTGGACTAATGTTATTAGTGGAGTCCCACAGAGTTCGGTGTTAGGTCCACTGTTGTTTTGTATATTTATCAATGATATTGATGAAGATATATCAGGCTTAATGTCGAAGGTTGCAGATGATACAAAGGTTGGCAGGGTTGTTAATGACAGTAATGGCAGTGTGCTACTGCAACAGGATCTAGATAATTTGGGCAGATGGGCTAAGAAGTGGCAACTGAAGATTAACCTTCACAAATGCAAAGTACTGAATATGGGTAGAAGTAACCCCAGAGAAACGTACCAACTGTGTGGTAGAAAATGTGTGGTACACTTAAGGTGGTAGAAAATGAAAAAGACCTGGGAGTAATTGTGCAGTCAGATGTGAAGTTTTCTGAGCAAAGCAGACAGGCTGCCAGGGCAGGTCATGGGGTTTTGTCAATGATATATAGGAATTTTGCTAGCAGGGAGAAGGAGGTGATTGTCCCTCTGTATAAGGCAATGGTCAGGCCACGCCTTGACTACTGCGTACAGGTCTTGAGGCCTCATTTTAGGAAGGATGTAGATTTGCTTGAGCGTGTACAGAGAAGGGCAACAAGATTGGTGAGGGGAATGAAGGGATCCTCTTACCAAGAGAGGCTTAAGTTCTGCAAATTGCAGTGGTTGGAGACTAGGCACCTGCACGGTGATCTGATTGAGGTGTATAAGGCCTTGAATGGGTTCAGCACGCTGAATTCTGACGGGATCCTTCCACTTGTTCAGATTACGAACCTAAGGGGGCATAAATTCAAATTAAGAAAAGACAGATGTAGAATAGATGTGCGGAAATTTGCCTTTAGCCAGCGGGTGGTTAATTGCTGGAACAAACTTCCATCTGTCGTTGTGGAAGTTGATAGGTTGAATAAATTTAAGGAGGAACTGGACAGGCATTTGGAGGGAATGGTGTGATTTTTTTTTTTTTTTTTTTGGCTGATGCTGCATAAGCTCATACATTTGCTTTCTTGCATCACATGCCACTACTACTACTACTACTACTACTGCCCTTTGGCCAGGTCACCCGAACCCCAAAACAGTTATTGCCTGTTAGTCCCCTATACAGACTACAGGCAGTTAATACACGATAAATTACTGTCCCAATGGCAACAATCCTGGCATGAGCAAGTCACAAACAAGCTCTATCAGATAAAGCCTGTAATCGGACATTGGCAGTCTAGTCTGCGCAGGAATCGCAGAGAGGAAGTTGTATTAGCTCGGCTCCGCATAGGACACAGTCATCTTACACATGCTTTTTTGCTGAGGGCAGATGACTGTCCTATGTGTGAGAATTGTGACACCTATTTAAGTATACGCCACATTTTAACCGAGTGTCCACGTTTTAGACACGAACGTGATTTTTATTTTACCGCTTTTAGTCCTCTGGCTGAGCCTTATACACTCAGTCAGATTTTATCCGACAATGACAATATGTCTGCTGTTTTTAACTTTTTAAAATCAGTAAACCTTTTTAATCGAATTTAAAATTCATTTGGCATTCCTTTGCTCATATGTTTTGTACTTTTACTCCTTTTATATCTTGACATGGTGGCCTAACTACTTAGGTCACTGAATATTTTCACTTTTTATATATGACCGGTATTTGGCGCATTATAGCCTCAGTTGCTGATGCGCCAATAAACCCCAAACCAAACCAAACTACTGCCCTTAGCCATAATTATGAGTGCCTCAGCTGTTCTTAATTAATTTGTTGTAGAACCCTTTCTGCTGAAAGTACGAAGCCGAGCAAATTAAATCCTCTTTTGGAACCAGTAATTAACCTCGTGAATTTTTCGTTCAAAGAGGGGAAAATTAAGAAGGACAGAGCCGAAATTAAAGAACAAACTGTTTTCGCCTTTTATCCAGTTGCGTACAAAATGGCGCAGTACAAAAAAATTTCAATACAGTTGGAAAAATGTTAATTATTTCAGCAGCTATTAACATGGTTTCTATTACCTCTGGGAGAGTCTGGTACGAGACAGTTCTTTCTCTAATAACACTGTTTCGACGAACTGTAGGTATACAGCAAAGGATATACACGAACTGCTTAAAAAGATAAGAAGCTAATTGACATTCAGCAACTAAGGACGCTCATGACAAACATTCATTGGGAAATAGTATTTCAATTTCGATCCGTTTAAATTAAGTGGTCCACGAATAATTCTCTAATAATTTTTATCTCAGAGGTTAACCAAAGAGAGGAAACAACGTTGAATTTGAAAGGTACAACATATTTTTAAAATATACCGAAAGTCTGTCGAAGCAACTGTTTTTTTACGCTCTCTCATTGTGGACCGCGTATTTGTGATATATAGGTTCGACGCCACAATCTGCAGGATTGTTGAGTTGAAGGTTACCTAGTTGTCTTAAAACTTTAATTAATGCAAAACTACATTTAATAATAGAATACATATAACAAAGTACTGTACATACTTTCCATCATTAACGATGGTCGGGAATGACACTTCTGCTAAGGTGGGTTTGTCCGCGCTCTCTCGACACATGAAAGTTACGTTATCTCCAACTTCTAATGCCATCTGTTCCTGTCCAACGCTGTTATACATCGTGAACAGATAGGCTTCGGTCCCTTCCTCTGGCCTGAGGGTGGTCAGGACTGAATAATCATAAGGAAATCCAGCTATAAGAAAAGGAGGAGATACAATGGTTAGAGTGCATTTGACATATACCTATTTGTCTAGGAATATCATTAACCGCTACAGCCTTACAGATTAGAGATACTGATACAGAATGCTCTTTGCTACTGAAAAACTCTTAACGTGAATTACCCATGTCATTTTTCTTGAAACCAAGTCCTTACAAATTGCATTCGCTGCGTGTGCTTTCACCATAAGTCTCTGTGGAGACATATAAGTTTACTGCAAAAGCATCGTGTCAATACGCAGTAAATTAACCAAAATTATTATAGTGGCTTCGTTTCATTACATCTAATTTAATTACATCACAACGAGTTTTTCATTCGGTTATACTTCGAATAAGTAACGCTTCCCCAATAGAGAAGACTATTTTTATTTATTCTCAGTGGATACCACCACCAAGACGGCCGTGTCAAGGATATTTCATCCTTTATCGGTTGATGGGGAGATACCCTGATGGTATAACAGCTGACAACCTAATTATGAAAAAAAAAAAAAAATTGTTTCTGTGGAGATTAACTTCTTTGTCTAAACATGTCTTCTTTGCCTCATCATCATCATCATCTATCATCGTTCCGCTATTTCACGAGTCGATGTATGAAGCGTCGCCACCATGTCCTGTCCGTGTACTTCTCTCCGTCGTTGATTTCACTCCAGTTTCCTCCCCTTTTAATGACATCGGTCTTTATCATGTCTTGCCACCTCATTCTTGGTCTCCCCCTTGGTCTTTTGTCCCTTAACTGTAAATCAAACATTCTTCTTGGCAAACGCCTCTCGTTCATCCTCTTGACATGTCCAAACCATTTCAAACAAGACCTTTCAATTCTATTCTGGAGTTTTCCAACCTGAATTCTCAGGTTGGAAAACTCCAGATCCTAATCACGTCATTCCGAGGGGAAATTTTGTCACGTCTTGTCTTTCCGGTTATGCTCCTCAAAAATCTCATTTCTGCCCCCTGCATTCTACTTTCATCCTTTTTCCTCATAGTCCAAGTTTCAGATGCAAACATCATATTTGGTACGTAATAGGTCTGATATATAGACTTCTTACACTTCAGTGGTATGTTCCTATTCCAGATCAGATCTCTTGTCTGCCTATAGAAATTCCCGCCCGCTTGTATCCTTCTACTTATTTCTTCATCTATTACTCTAGCCTTTGTAATGGTGCTTCCTAGATATATCAAGTTGTTAACCATTTTGAGCTCTTTCCCTACCACTGCAATGTATCCGTCAGGCTCGCCACTTTTCTTCAGAACCATTACTTCATTCTCCTCCTGACTGAACACCAGTCCAAATTCATTGGTCATACTAGCCCACATATCAACTTGACGTTCTATTTGTTTCCTACGCTCCCTCCATATGCAGAGGTCATCTGATCTGGAGTGGCAAAACAACCAAGTTGTTCCGCAACTCTACATTGCACATCATTCATGACAGCTGTGAACAGTAGTGGTGACAGGTGTACATATTCTCAATTCTCTTCTCAAGATTTACCTCTATCCCCAAGTTTCTCAAAACTCTCTCTCTCTCTCTCTCTCTCTCTCTCTCTCTCTCTCTCTCTCTCTCTCTCTCTCTCTCTCTCTCTTTCACGGATCAAACGCTTTCTTTATGGTCAAAAACGTCAACCATAATTCTTTATTGTGTTCATAACATTTTTCCATCAGTTGCCTGATGCAGAAAATGATACAGAAATTTATTCCATTAGGCAAAGAGTTGCCTAATGGAATAAATTTTTGGGAATCCTGCTCGATCAAAAAGTTGTCCTTTTTGTCTTCATATTTCATTTGTTTCATTATTCCAACAGTCCTGCAAATCTGTTCCTGCTTTGTACACATTTCTTTCGCGCCGTACACGTTCGCTACAAGAGTGAAGCGAATACTTTTGGTAGGATAATATGTACATGTACAAAGAAAATGAAATCATGATTCAGAAACTGAAGTCATTTTTTTGGGCGGAACACACAAAGTTTGGTACGGCACATCAACTGGCAGCCAGAAGGTGAATAATTTAATGGGAGATCTTATGAACTTTCATTAATTCTCGAACTATTGGGGGAAGACAGGTATGATGTTGGGGGTATTGGTTCTGGTGAACAAAAATGTTTGAGAACCATTGCTCTATTACTTTTTCATGAAATATTTTTTCGTGCTTCTAGTTCGTTGGCATGAAATAAAAAGTAGCATAAAAAGTGCGTAGGCGTCCGTACTTAAAGAGAAAGCTTCCGCCAGCTATGGCATTCGTCTCCTTCCCCCGCTGAAAGATTAAGGTTTGTCACCAGGGTTGGGCTGAAGAGGAAGGACTCCCAACTGCTGAAAATATAAAATTAGAGGGCTTTAGCGAGACCAAGGTCCCTCCTCCCCACTTACTGAGACTTTTCTCAGTACAGACCTACTGTCCCGGTCTTGTCCAACCGTGTTTGCACCCACCCGAACAAATAGGTTTTCGACCTCCTTGACTGCAAACAGTACTAGTAAATGACATCTGTCAGCAGATCTCAAAGAGCAAATTCAGAGAAAGTTCGCATCCCACACCATTTACTTTCTAGTCAGCAGATCTCAAAGAGCAAATTCTGAGAAAGTTCGCATCCCACACCATTTACTTTCTAGTCAGCAGAACTGTTCATGGGATAAACCAAAATACAGTAGTTAATAAAACTGACTTAATAATAATAATACACCTAAGGAGAAGAAAGAGATAGTAATATTTTTATGCCATTCCAATACTAATAATTCATTGATTAAATTTAATTGTTGAATTATATTAAATTTCATTTATCATTGAACTTAATGATTATAATTAAAAGCATAATCATTAAGATCAATCAAGTCAGTTTATTGTAGAATAAATAGCAAAACCAATTTGTTAGGGATTGGTAACACATTACAAGAAATGACCAAATGACCAAGAATGGAGACCAAATGTACCGAAGAATGGCTATGAAACGAGGTGTGCCTCAACAAGTTAATGCAAAATTGATCCTTGAGCAGCTACTCCTCGCACGGTGAACATCCATTCACCTTTCGACATAAAGTTGCTAACAGGACTACCAGTTCTATGATGATAGACAAAATAGTTCAGAAACCGGTCACAATAGTTGAGTTTTTAATGGATAACGGATTCGCCAAATGGATGATTCTATCCGATTAAGAGTGATATTAGTTGTATTACGTAGACAAGTGTAATCATTCCTAAAGAGCTTAAGCTCGAGTGGTGTTACTGTCACTGGATGCACAACGTACCCAGACGATCGACTGAAAAACGCAGAGAAGTGTTATTGAGGAGGCCATTTAAAATTTAAACAAGTTTTCCCAATGCAACCTAGAAAGAGGCGAGAAGGATTTACAGCATTTTGTAGTTAGAGAAAAACATTAAACTTTAATAAAACAAAAACATGATTTATAAGGTAATTTTACAGATAACAGTTCTGTAATATTATTACTTACAAACTATTCCATATTATTATTATTATTATTATGGTTAGCCATATGGTGCAAGGAAGCCTGAAGCTTATGCTGCACCAGCCAAAAAAAATTTCCGAAGTTACCCTGAGAGAGAGAGAGAGAGAGAGAGAGAGAGAGAGAGAGAGAGAGAGAGAGAGAGAGAGAGAGAGAGAGAGAGAGAAGAATGATGATATCCAGCTCAGCATCGTGGGTGCCAAGCCCATACTCACCAGATGTGAGCCCCTGGGGTTGTTATTAGTTAACAGAACACAAGAGGAAAATAGGGTTGCTAATTCAGGATCTCAGATAAACTATTGATTTACTCTTCTGAAAATTGATCATTTGTTGGTACTGAGAATATTCATTAGAGACTCAGCAGAAAGAAGACAGAGAAGTTTAATTGTTCAGAAACACAACCGTTTGGTCCAGACTTGTTTGTAAATAAGTTTTATCTTGAAAGAAGCGTTCAGGATCGATCAGAAGTACAGTATATTGTGAACCCTCAGCAAACAGAAGAGATTATCCAGCCTCCATAGCCTGTTAATTTAAGGTACAAGTTTTGGTCTGATTCTAAAGAGCTGAACAGGCGAACTGCCATCCAATAATTGGCCATAAATTCAGGGCAGTTGACAAGCTCATTAAATAAATTACCGAGCTGTTCAAGGTTTCCTTTGATAACAAAGTTCTTTACAGTTTAATATTTTAACCATTCGATCCACAGCGATTTTTACTGAATCTTCTCCAACCTTCTCTAACACTTCAACGGCTAAGTTTTGTATGTGAGATTTAGCAACTCCTGCATAAACTGTTGTTGTAGGGTTTTAGGCACAGCAGCAACTTTAGGCCATATTGCGCCTATAATATGTTTGTAAATTGCGTGTGTTCTGTGATCGATGTGCTGTTTCTGGACGAAAAAACCCGAGTTTTCGGGAAAGAAAAAAAACCTTGTTGCCCTTGTCTGAGACCGACTTAACTCAGTCAAATTGTGAAAAAATACCCATAAAAATTCCTCGCGTCATTGTCGGAATTTGAACTCAGTTCTCTTCTACCAAGTGTGAGAAGGACTGTGCTTATACTAACTGTGCTACCCACGAGGGTGCCCAAATGGAGGAAGCATAAAGAATGCAGGGATGAACACATCGAGTGGAAAACAAGGCAATAGGGACAGCGTTTGAGACATGGAACAGTTCCTGTTTCAACAGCCAAAAAAATTATTAATTTTCATATGAGAGATTCAACGTGAGGAACAAACTTAAATTTGCAGTCCGAGATTCCAATATCTTTATGTAAATTTACAGTTGGAAACATAAACTTATTAATTGGTATTATCAGTTTGAAGGGGGAATCTCATCAGAAATTTGAAGGTGCTCATGTTTGGCGCGAACAGTAAATTTAATGATTACATTTTACATTTTGATTGAAACATGAAATTAAAAGAAATTAAAAAGGAATTATGAATAAAAGTACAATGTTTATGTATCCAGAATGCTTTTATAATTAAATAATTAATTTGCTTTTATCAAAAAATGACCTGTGGCTTTTATTTTTATTTTCTTTTATCCATATACCATGGGTAACAAAACAAAAAATTGTGTGCTGCGATTCAGAACAATCCGCAAGGGTTTTGAACACAATGATGCTGAATTCAAGACCCCCAACTGCAGTTTTGGAAACGATAAAAGATTACGCGTTTCATATTTAACTCGTATGAAAATATATTGAAGTCTCTTTTATGATGTGTTGGGCAAGCATTAGTTCAAACTGCGAAAGTCTGCAATTAACGAGGGTTTTTGCCCATAATAACTTCCTGGTGTCAGACAGGGCAGTGGCCTGATATCCATGACCTACTTTAACCCTAAGAATATGCCGTTTCGATAAACCCGGCTTCTGACTAACTCCATGTCAGATGGTGATAATAAACAGATAGAATTATTTCCACATGTTCGCGAAGCCCACACCATGAACGGCTCACATAACAGAAAACAATGGACAGCACGCGATGGAATGCTTCAAAAAGTGTCTTCCGGTGGGCCAAAGACGTTAAAGAATGCAGAAGTGATGATTTAGACACGTTTGCATGAGCACTACTGAGGACAACGATTTTCAGTTTCCCTGCAGAGAACTTTCCATGAATCCTGAAATGAATTACTGTAAAATAAAGTCATTATTGTCAACTTACCTGTAAAAATCTGGGAAGTGGTAGCAGTCAAAACTGCTCTCTGTGATATATGATAGGCAATATCGGGTGCCCCATATACAGGTTTTCCATCGTCATCTATCCGTATGGCCCGATTTTCGCATATTCCAACTGTAGTTTCTACGCCTAATGGTTCTTGATCGATGCCAACAGACTTCAAAAGGTCAGCTGATCCTGGAACAAAATAAATGCAAGACAATATAAAATTTCTTTTAAAGAATTTTCAAAGAAACATTTTATAAACATTACAAAGTAAATATTTAATAAACTCGCTTAAGAGGTTTGGATGTGATCAGTACTATTCAGCTGAGAAAAGACCCGGACAGGGTTGAACAAATCCCACCCCCACTTCAGATGGTTGAAAAGTCAATCATCTGAGGAAAATTCTCATTGTGGTAATAATTATTGTTGACTTAAGATAATTAATACAACGTGAATAAATTTATTATATTATATAGAAAGTACTGAATTTTTCTTTTAAGTTGTAGCAACCCATTCTTAAAAATCACTTATCAATTGATTACAGTTAGAGGTTTGAGTTTTAAGACTGATCAACTAAATCCTAAAAAATCTGACCGTAGACTTTCTTACAGTACTTTATGCACTAGAACCCAGAGTGCCACAGACAATAAAATACTTTAAAGTGAAAATCTATTTCATGATAAGGTTGATGAGTATTGTAAACGAAATAAGTTTATTTACCATCGAATTTTTAATTAGTTGATTACAGTGATGGTCATTCAAGTTTATGCAATATTGACGTTTTATAATGTAATGGCATACTGTATAAAGATTTTAATAAAATAAAATTATGAAAATAGGTTAGTAATATCTACGTTTGGACTGACAGCGAAGATTTTCTCAAGACGAATTTAAAAATAAGATTTATGTCTCTAGAAACTTTGGTTGCTCTACATTCATCCAAGAGGTATGGAAGCACAATATTATTTTCTAAAATTTGATGCGCTCTGCATTAACATTTTGAGATTCACCGAACAAGGCTTGTTTTTACTAGACCTGTTTGTTTTCTGAAATCGATTGGGTTGGTTGTTGTTTTGGTTGTTTTAGGCGCATCAGCAACTTATGCCATATTGCTCTGTATATAATATCTGTAAACTGCTTCTGTTCTGTGGTCCTAGTTTGCTAGACGTAAAATCAGTTTTCGGGAGAAAAAGTCATGCTACCCTCGCCTGAGACCGACTAAATCATTCACTTTGTGAAAAAAAGGCCATAAAAATTCCTCGCGTCATTGATGAATTCCAACTCAGGTCTTTTCCACCTGGTGTGGGACGGGGGAAAAGACTACATTCGATTTAATGTCATATTCCTAAACCACTTTAACATAAAGTTATAATTTCTCTCATATGTCGCAGTTTTTAATTCCCTATCCAGTTAGACATCACTTCTTTAAACAACATATAATGGTCTTGAGTATGCATAATAATTTAATCGGGATAATAATTTCTTTTGCCATTTTCACAAGTTAAACATTTGAGTTCCTAACCATCTTTCTTCTTTTTTTTTTTCCTTTCTCTTGTTTCTATGGTTCTTGTTTATACTCCGGCACGACCACCAGGTCAGTGGAGTTTACAATAAATCAATCAATACAAATATTAATCGTATCTGAACCCCGGTTCACTTAAAGAGCGTGTGCTACTGCACTCGCGCTCTTGACCACTCGGCTACGTCAGGTTATTAGTTTCCGGTTTGTTGTTGGCTATGAATAAGTTCATTATATTTTTAAAACATCAACAAATTTAATGTGGAATGAAACGCCTACCAAGAGTTATTAATAATTTAAATAATAATTTAAATGATGCTTGGACTGATGGACTTATTGTACTGGAAGTCACCAGAGAAGTCGAGAGCTAACGCGGGCCCGGTGCAAGGTGCATGACGTTTCTTTCCCTTATCATCGTATTTGAATGTGTTTTATGTGTGTATGTGCGTCCACGTGTAGATGTGAAAATTAAACAGCAACAAGTCAATTCTAACATACAATAAGATAAAAAATTAATAAAATAAAAACATTTTTATTATTTTATGTTCAGATTTTTTGCCGATTATTAAAACTTAAAAAAATAACTTTAACTTTTAGACTGATATGAAAGTTGAACTTTAAAGATAAACTTTAAAAATTTCAACTTTAATTACTTCGTAATACAAGATTTCGACCGGGCCCCTTGAAGAAATGTGGGCCTGGGTGTACCGTAGACTCCTAGTCCCCTACTCCTCTTGTCGGACAATGAAGCCACTTCGTTTTCAGTGGGATTGGAAACTCATTCATCATTTTACTTATGGAATGAACAACGAGCTATACATTTCTAGAAGGGATACTTTCATCACAAATTTATGCAATATACCACAGAAGAAGGAAAATTAAGAAATATAAGCGTGGAAAAAACGTGAAGATGCCTGTTCAGATGGCCTTTCTCTGTTATCTCAGAGTTACCATGAAAGCGATCGCAAATTTTGAAGTGATAATATTAAAAAAAAATTCTAATTAATGTCCTGATGTAGTAATTCAAGAAAGATTGACTGGCAGAAATAGCACGAGTGAAAGAATCCAAAAATGGCTGCTGAGCGTATCTGCCTTCTTTAAAAGGAAAGCTGTTAAAGGCATAGCTGTTTCAAATATCGATATTAGGAAGGCGTAGTCACTCTCTTCACTCTCTTACGGCCTGATCTAGGTCTTCTCTTCACATCACGCTTTAATTTCAGCACCCGGGATACTGTTGACTGGTGGCAGCCTATTTTTTTATCAGCGATAGGAAGGGCTTTCTACACGTGCAACAGCTACACTTTTTTTCTTGGTGTCAACTGAACATATGGAACCATGCTTACACCTCCGCAAAACAGGATACTAATGAGCGTGTATACCCTTCCAACGCCGTATTTATTTATATAAACGGTTGATGCAATACCTTGCAATTACTGTTTGATGCAATAGAAGCGTTATCTGACGTAATACCTTTGCTTTGCAACAAACAAAATGAGTGTAATCAAACAATATCTTATACGTTTCAGTGGGATTAGCTGATTTACGATATATAAGTTAGTCATTTGTGCAAAAGCATCAATTACTTAATTTCCTATTTAAAAATTAATCATTAAATTCTGGTTAATATCATAAACTCGATTCCTGAGACTGTTCGAATAACATACGATTTATCTTAGTAGAAGCAAAACTAGAGATCAATATTGTGAAAAACATATTCAAGGAAGATTTTGATATTATGCAAATATCACAGACTAGTGACTGGTACATACTTTTATTAAATAAAAATCATATTATCCATCAGTTCAATGATTTCATCAGCTTACTGGTTTCGACTATTTAAGGTAATAGTTCCCAATCTTCTGTCAATCAAGTCACACTTGAAGCACATATACGGCACACCTAAGTAGTAATTTGAACTCAATTTGTATAACTTGCTGTACAGCTGCAGTACAAGAAATATATTTATAAATTAAAATTAGTATTTTTATTTATTTGCTTTTGTTCCCTTCAACGTAGTTCTCATGGGCAGTATTAAAAGAAGTCAGTAGGACCTCGGCAGCGTACTGATTATCATCATAGTCCTTCCGCATCTGGTGCAAAAGGTCTGAGTTTGAATTCCATCAATGATCTCAGAAATTTTTAAGAGCTTTTTTCACAACGTGCTGTAAAATTGATGTAAAATTACAATAAATGTAAACTTTTACGTCGGTCTCTGACGAGGGTTATATGGTTTCTCTCCCGGAAATTCAGGTTTTTCGTCTTCCACGCACAGAAAACCGACGTAAAAAACAGATGCAGTGCAGACTTATATAATATAGTGACGCCTCAGCCTAAGTTCTCTTACTTAGGCTGAGGCTTACCACACACGAACTTCATATAGCTGTCCTCGACGGTAGCACAATTGGTTGGATCGCCGTCTTCCAAAAACCGTGTGGAAAATACCTGAGGTCGATGACGGGAAGATTTTTTAAGGGTCTTTTTGACAACCTGGCTGAGTTAGTCGGGCTCAGGCTAGGGTAGCATGGTTTTTCTCCGGGAAACTCAGGTTTTTCGTCCAACAAATAGAAAAGCGATCAGAACATACGCAATTTAGTCGCCGATGCGCTTAAAACCAAACAACCAACCTTTATATAGCTTTACAGGAGTTGGACACAGAATTCTGAATTACATTTAATTGCTTCACCTTTAATGAAATGAAAATATTAGAGAAATAGATTCTCCAGACAATAAACCAAAAGAAAATTTATTTATTTACACATACACGCTCAGTATTACTCATTTCTCCACTGATCTCAATTTTCTCAACCACATTAATTATATTCTTTCTTCACCGATGTAATCTCTTGGCATTATTAAGAGTACCTCGATATTTTAAATCCAATAATGTTTTAATCCGACTTTAAAAGAAATGAGTTCTATTCATCTTAATTAGTTTTGTGATCTGCATAAAGAAGTAATTCTATATTACTTCATTAACCAGTGACTCCATTACTATCCCCGAAAAAAAAGTTGAGCTAAAAGATCTGTAATTACTCATGTTACCCTTTGATCCCCTTTATGTAATGGGGGAGGAGGGAATACATTCCACAACTTCAGTCCTTATGAACCTCCCCTGAATCCAAAGGTGTGCTCATAATCATGGCTAAAGGTTTGCTTACCTCTTTTTTTTTTTTTTTATGAAAACCCCAAACACGAGAGGTATTAGAACCTATAGTACTTAGTACCGTGCATGGGTTAGAGGTTGAGAAGACGAAAGAATATATTTGTTGACATTAGACTTGCCTGTAGACAGTAATTTTCAGGAAATACGTATGAAGGAAGGTTGTTCCAGAAAATGGAAGCTGAGTGAATAAATGAGGAAGAGGAAAAAGTTGGTTCTGTTAGTTTGAAGTTGGACAGTAAATGGATGTTGGCTGGTGGTGGCACGTGTTCGGACTGTTTTGAAAGAGAGAGCAGGAATTATAGAAGCCAATTCAGAAGAACAGTGCCCGTGGAAGTATCTGTAGAAAAGGCATGCAACATAAACAGAACGTCTATGAGACAGAGAGTGGAGAGAGTCTGTTAGAGACGAGTCGTTAATTAACCTACCTGCCTTCTTCTGGATGGAATCTGGAAGCCTGAGAGAGGTTTTGGGGGCACCACCCCCCAGTGGTGGGAACAATATTTCATGGTAGGGCAGATTTGCGATTTGTACAGAGTGAACAGCTGTTTGGAAGAAAAGTAACGCCGAGAGCGAAAGAGAAAACCAAGTTTTTTTAGCTGCACAGGAAGAAAGCAATATTTGTAATGTGCTTGTGCCAGGAGAGATTAGAAGTCAGGGTAATCCCCAAAAGAGATATATCATCTTGCTTAGAAATCAGAGTGTCATCGAAGGTAAGCGTAGGAACAGAACGAATCCTTTTTGCGAGATATAAGACAGTACTGAGTTTTAGGATTGAAATCAACTAAGTTGTCTTTGCTCCACTGGAGAATTGCCTGGAGATCGGCATTTAAGGAATTGGTAGCGGATATTCGAGAAGTTGAAGCTGATTGAGCAGGGTAAGGTTTCTCAAAATGGAAAGTGGAATGCAATGTGCTATCATCAGCAAAACTATGGATAGGATTTCCGGTCAATGGAAGAAAGTCATTAATATACAACAGAAAAAGAGTGGGGGAAAGAACTGAACCTTGGGGGACACCAGCATTAGTGGAGAAGTCAGAAGATAGAGAGCCATCTACCATCACCCTGGCGCCTCCGTGGCCAGGTGGGACGGAGCAGCAGTGCGTAGCACATGCTTCTTGATTAGACCGGGGTTCGGGCCCGTCACCACCAAATACAGAGGATGCGGAAAGGTCAAGGGAATGACCACCGCATATTCCCGGAGCAATATGGCCTTAGTTGCTAATGCTCCTAAAAAAAAAACCAAATAACAAATAACAATAACCATCACCCTCAGTGAGCGGTCAGAGAGAAAACTAGATAACCAATTACAAAAAACAGTTGGCAAAACATAATATGGAAGCTTGTTTAGAAGACCTTTATGCCAAACACAATCGAAAGCCTTTGAGATGTCAAGACCAACTGCTTGTGTTTCACCGAACTTTTCCCTTGAATTTCTGAGTCAGAATATCACCTGCGGATCGACACTGATGGAAACCATACTGGCGATCGCTGATCAGACGGAAGTTTTCTAGATAGTTTAAGAGTTGGCGGTTAATTGATTTCTCCATTACTTTAGAAAGAGTAGAAGGAATTGCAATGGGACGATAATTGGATGGGAGGGACTTGTCACCCTTTTTAGGAACTGCTGGATATGAGAAAATTTCTAAGCAGATAAGAAAGTGAAAAAAGGCGGCAAAGAACAGCAGTAAGTTCAGGAGAACAAGTTTTGATAAAGTGGAGAAATACCATCAGGATCTGGAGCTTTCTTAGCATCGAGATTCGTCAAAATCATTCTGACATCCTTATGACGGATGACTACAGGAGGCATTGAATGGAGCGTTCTGGGAATGGTGGGAGGTGTTTTTCTAAGATCACTAATAAATGAGTTGGAAGAAAAATGGGATGCTAGCAGGCAGGGTCACTGCGACCCTATGTGCCGCCAGTAAGCGAAATTCAATTTGCAGCTCAAAAATATTTCGCTTAAAAAATAAAATAAAACGTAAATAATTAATTTATTGAAAAAGAAAAGAATTACAACATATCTCACATATAATATAATGAAACAACAAACGAAAATAACAAAATAATTCTGAAATTCTGGAAACGCACTTTAAATTCTAAATCACAGTAATCGTACTCGATCACAATAATAAAAGAAAAAAAATTATAATGTTAAAAAAATTTACAAATCTGTTTCCTTGTTTTAAGAGATGCGAATTTATTAATTATTTCATTTATGTTTATTTGTCCCAAATGATAATTTTCCATTGAAATTATTAACGAATTAGAGAGTCGTTGTTGACACATTGTCGATCGTAAATAATTTTTCATTAAATTTAATTTCGAAAAACTCAGTTCACCTGAGCTAACTGAAATGGGAAAAATTATCAAAAAAATTGGCATTAGTATTAGTAGTGGCATATGATGAAAGAAAGCAAGCTTATACAGGACCACCGAAAAAAAAAAAAAAAAAGGAAAAAACCCATTTCCCATTCACCTCCCCATCAGCTCCAAAACTTTGTCCAGTTCTTCTTTCAATTTATTTAAGCTATCAACTTCCACGACAGATGGAAGTTTGTTCCACATTCAACCAAATTTCCGAACGTCTACAACTGTCTTTTTTCAATTCGAATTTATGCTCTCGCAAGTGTGTAATCTGAGCCACAGGAAGAATCCCATCAACATTGAGCCTGCTCAACCCATTCAAGGCCTTATACACCTCAATCAGATCACCTCGCAGGAGCCTAGTCTCCAGAAGCTGCAATTTGCAGAACTTAATCCTTTCTTGGTTCCCCTCATTTGCATACATTTTTAATACAACTGCTACATTTGAAAAAGTATCTGTAAAATTATTTTTAAAAATATATTGTAACGCTTCAAATGGAGTAATATTGTCTTTAATATAAATTTGAAGTACTCTAAGTTCTTCAAATAATGCTAATCCAGCAATATCAGACTCATTATGATCAATGTCACTTAATTTATTACATAGATATTTGCAAAGATTTAAGAAATCGTTATATTACTATTTTTTTTTTAATTCAGAAATATAAGATATTTAAAAATTTCTGCATGTTCTTTCATATTTCTAAACCTTTCAGTTAACGGGAAAATTGTTGTGTCCATAATTTAAAAGAAAATATTAATTTTGAAATTTCGTTGCGGATGCTGAATAGCTTTCTCTCTACTTTCATAATCGAAATGACGTCTTTTCAACCTTTTGCTAGCAATGCTTACTTCTGGAAACGAAGCGGAAATGCCAGTGATAGTAGCCATATTATTAGCCGAATCGAGAATTTTTTGGACTGCTTCCTCTGTTCTATTTTCTTAAATATTCCGTGATTTCCCATTGGTATGGATGTAAGGCAAGGATATTCCATGTTCCCCGTACTATTTGATTTATACGTAGAAGCACTGATGAAAGAGTTCAAACAAGAGAAGAAAGGAGGTGTAAAAATAGGAAGGGTGAAGATAAAGACAATAAGATTTGCAGATGACTAGATATTGATTGCTAATAATGAAGAATTACAGAGCTCCTTGGACATTTTGAATAGCACAATAAAGGAGTAAAATATGAAGATTAACGGCAATAAAACCAAGATAATGTTAATTTCAAAGTGGCCAGGAAGAAAAATCAATCCAAAATTAGATGGAGTAATATTGGAACAGGTCGACAGATACTTGGGAAGCTTATTGAAAGAAATTGGGAAAAACCCGAAAGAAATAAAAACAAGAATTGCAATGGAAAAGAAGCAGCATTTAGTAATAGAAAAGAACTATTGAGAAGAAAGCTTTCGAGATGTGGGTGTGGAAGAGAACGGAAAGGGTGAAATGGGTGGACAGAGTGAAAATGGGATTTTGCGGAAAGTAGAAAAGAGAACGTTTGTAAAGAATTAAAGAGACAAAATAACTTTATAGGACATGTATTGAGAAGCGAAAGCATGCTGAGGAAACGGATTGAGGGGTAGATGTGTGGGAAGAGAACCGTGGGGAGAAGGAGAATTGGAATGGGTTGGACGGTAAGAGGAAATTATGCAGGAATTAGCATTAGCATTAATAGAGGCATATGATGCAAGAAAGCAAGCTTATGCAGCATCAGCCAAAAAAAAAAAAAAAAAAACCACTTCCACTTCACCCCTCCTTTCGTTCGAAATACCTGTCCAGCTGAGCCTTAAACTTATTTAGGCTATCAACTTCCACGACAAGGGATGGAAGTCTGTTCCACCAACCAACTACCCGCTGGCTAATCGCAAATTTCTGCACATCTATCCTACATCTGTCTTTCCTCAATTTGAATTTATGCCCTCTCAGGTGATTATTCTGAGCAAGAGGAAGAATCCCCTCAGCATTGAGCATGCTCAAAACATTCAAGGCTTTATACACCTCTATCAGATCACCTCGCTGGTGCCTAGTCTCCAGACACTGTAATTTGCAAAACTTAAGCCTTTCTTCGTAAGAGCACCCCTTTGTTCCATTCACTGATCTTGTTGCCCTTCTCTGTACTCGTTTCGTTCCAACAGCTCTACATCCTTCTTGAAATGAGACCTCCAGACCTGTATACAGTACTCAAGGTGTGGCCTGACCATTGCCTTATACAAGGGAACAATCACCTCCTTATCCCTAATTAAAAGTATAGCACGAGATAGAGAAACATGGCGTCAATGAAGCCCTGAACCTGCTTGAGGGGAGAGAACTGGAAGGAAAAAAAGATTTTATAACTGCAAATTATAAATATGAAACACAGATCCGGATAAGCAAATTAATGCCCCTGCAATTTCATGTATTTATTTCAAATGAATTATTTGCCTGCCATGTTGAATACTGGTAAATGATGGAAGTTGCGCTGATTGTATAAAACCACATCAGATGACCAACGCGACTTCTGGGTATGTGGAACAAGCGGTTGGATAGGTTATAAGAGTAATACTAAATTGCAGAATGGTAATCCTTTTGGCTCTTAATTCGTGCGTAGCAGCAGCACTGATTTCCTTCGTTCTACTGAAATTATTACAAATGTAATTACCCAGGGAAATTTTAAAAAAATCGCTAAATATCAGATTTCTCTAAAAAGAAGTTCGTTAAACAGAGGTCCTATTGTATATGTCAAAAATGTTTTTGGCGCTTACCTCGCCTACCGACTTGCGGCGACCCTGCTAGCAGGTCAGCTTTAACCTTGGCTGAAGTGACAAAAGAACCAACTGATTTTGACAGAGATGGGCAAACGTTGCGGCCAATAGCTTTGGCAAGAGACCAGAATACTCGGCTACTATTAGGGCAAGAAGCGAGTTTTCTTCTCTTACACTATTCAAAATCTAGTTGGGACTGATTAATAACTGCTTTACAATTGTTGCGAGTTCTAGTTTAGGCAGAAAATGAAACTGAAGAACTGGAAACAAGCCAATTACGATATGCAACATTCTTCTCTTGAACAGCCTTAGCACATTTATTGGAAAGCCAAAGTTTAGATAAAGACGAGATTTTAAAGTGGGGTGTGAAATAAAGGATTCCATTCCTACAAGAATAATTTCACTGACACTATCTGACCAAACGTTGACATCAGAAGTTTTGAAACAGTAATCCGACCAAGGAAAAGAAGAAAAGAAATCTCGCAGGTCATCCCATTTTGCATTCTTGTAATGCCAAACAATATGGGGTTGGGAATAGCCATGAGATAAAGGTTCCATTGGAGAAGAGACCAATCACCAAGTTGTGATCTGAGGTGCCTAAAGGACCACTCGCTTCAACCGTGTACTTAGAAGGGTCGTTTGTGAGAAAAAGATCAAGCGTGTTGGCTGTATGGTTAGGATTGTCCGGTATTCTTCTAGGTAAATGAACAATCTATGCAAGGTCATTAGTAATTGCAAAAGCCTCAGCATCTCGACCAGCTTGGTCCGTGTGACTAAAAAAACGGAAGTCAGCTGGAGTTGTGAACATTAAAATCACCAAGGAAAATTACCTCACTGGTAGGAAAGTTGGACTGGAGAAAGTCAAGTTGCAAAGAGAGCAAGTCGAAGAGCTCCAAGTGATTAGTGGAGTTGGGAGAACGGTAGAGACAACACATGAATTTGACAGAATGAGGTAGAGAGATTTTAAGCCAGAGAAGATAGAAAAGAGGAGGTTCTAAATTACCAAGTTTCTGACAGTGAATATCGGAACAGGCATATGCACGAGTACCACCTCTGAGGCGAAAGGAATCATACAGCGAATAATTTGGGCAACTGAGGTGAGCAGTAGTTGAATCAACCGATAACTGAGATTCTGTCAGATAAAGTACATGGGGTTTGGCAGACTGCAAGTGGAAGTGAACATCATTGAAATTAGTTTTGAGACCACGTATATTTGTGAAATGAACTAGGAAGTGTTTGTAAAGTTCAGATCTATTCGCATATAAGTTTGCTCTATTAGTTTGACAATTCATAGTGTATTCAATAGTAAGAAAAAATGTTTGGGGGGGGGGTATGCTGTATGAATTAATAAAATTTTTGGATAAGGCGTACACATGTTAAGAATATACCCAGATCCTTGACATAACGTGGCCTCGACAATGCCCACCCCGCACAACACTACTCAGACTCCCTCCAGTCCCTAACTAGCATAGTAGAGGCAGCAAGATTATACACTAGCTGATCCGGAAGCCTCCTAGAGAGTTACCAACAGGTTCAGTCTGGTAACTCTCTAGGAGGCTGGCCTGCAAACACCGTTTTAGAGCTGTACCCTCGAAATGTAAAAAAGTTTGGATCTCGCCAAGGTATTCACCATAACCTCAAAGGACATCAATCATACTGTATGATGGAAGAGATGGGGGAGGGTTGACCAGAATTTTGCTCTGGAGACTAAACATGGGTTCCACCACTTCAAGCCTCCAATAAGCAAAGTGGTGGTAATGCACCGGTGGATGAGTCATCTACCACCTAGTATTGCCTGGTAACACAGAGGGACGGCATTCCTCCGTGTGGTGTGAGCGCCACACCTCGACCCGGCTGGGTGGTCACCCACAGTGCGCTTGCCCATGTAGGTTATATCCAGGATTACTAACAGTTCCACCATCGTGAAGGTGCAAGCAGAGGATTTGGATATCACGGACCGTCCGAACTTCGTCGAAATTAGATCCGTTTGACTTGAGTGTCACCCGAATATCAGTTCCAACAGAGTTTTAGACTCCCAGGTTGGAAGCACAGCTTGTCTGGCATATATCTAAGAGAATGGTTGCGATGACCTCAATAACCAAAAAGCTGCATCCTGCTGCGTCCCTAATATAACTCGATAGATTACATCCCTCAGGTGCCTTTTTTACGCTTAACTTCGAAAATTTTCTCCTCAACTTTCCTCTTAGTTATCAAAATCATTCAGCTCCCAAAGAATGATTTTGATAACTGATAACTAAGAGAAAAGTGACAAGCAGGTGCAAAATACCTTTCCAGTTTATCAGTAACCTGAACAGAATCATCAACAATTAAACCACTCATTTATAGTCAACCAATGTGACTCATCCCATTCCTTCACAACATAAATGAAGAAATCATTCCTCCTTTTCTTTTCAATCTTAGTCAGATTTCTCGTAATGTGCCTTATCACACCTAACCTCCAGTTTGACTCGATTACAGACTAGTTTATATCTACCATAAGCTCTGTATCACCTGATAATTTATATGCGTCCCATGCATTTTTTTGTCTGCGAGCTTCATTAGATAATCTGACATCTATTTAGGTCTCACCTAAATAGTTCTTGAGGTTGTCACAGATATTCTCTCGAGTATGACAAGATGGGCTTACTAGATAGGAGTTTAAAACGTTGATAGAACTGATATTCGGCTGACACTCAAATCAAATGGACCAAATTTCGGCAAAGTCGGGCCGTTATGCAACAAAAAGTCCTCTGCTTTCACCTTCATGATGGTGAGACCCTTAGTAACCCTTGGTATAACCCCTATGTGTAAGTCCTGAAACAACGCACCTAGCATACTGGAGGTGACCATCCAGATGCGAACCAACGTGATCAGGGGTTGAGATGAGGGGTCCACACCACATGGAGGAATGCTGCCCCTCTGTGTTATCAGGCAATATTAGGTGGTAGTTAACCCTCACAACTGGTGCAATACCACCACTTTGCTTATTTGAGGCTTGAAGTAATGGAACCCATGTTTAGAGCAAAACTCTGGCAACACCCCCCCCCTTGCCCTTCATCTCTTCCATCTTGCAGCTTGATTGATATCATTGGAGGTTATGATGGACACCATGGCAAGATCCAACCTTCTTCAAATTTCGAGGATACAGCTCTAAAACGGGGCTTGCAACCGGCCGCTATTTTATCCACCGGATCGAACCTATTGCTAACGCAGTAGGAGGCTTCCGGATCAGCTAGTGTATAATCTCGCTGCCTCTACTCTGCCAGACTGGAGGAAGTCCGGGTAGCGTTAGGCCACATTATATCAAGGAGCTGGCTATATCGATGCGTATGGGCTTGGCAAACCCAGGATCCTGAGCTGGATATCATCATTCTTCTCTTTCTTGGTGATTCCTCTCTCTCTCTCTCTCTCTCTCTCTCTCTCTCTCTCGGGGTAACTTGAGAATTTTTTTTTTTTTTTTGGCTAGTGCAGCATAAGCCTCAGGCTTCCTTGCACCATATGACTAATAATAATAATAATAATAATAATATTCTTTGCGTGTGTACGCCATATCCAAAATTTTTATTACTTCATACACCATATCCTCCCCACCTTTTCTTACTACTGAAATACATGAATAGTCAAACTAAATGAACAAACTTATTTGTGAAAATATCTAAATCTCCCAATCATTTCCTCGTTTATTTGACAATATACGTGGTCTCAGATCGAATCTTAAGAATGTCCATTTCCACTTACAGTCTGCCAAACCCCCACGTACCTTTCCTGACATAATCCAAATTATCCGTTGACTCAACCACTGCCCATCTCAGTTGTCCTAATTATTCACTGTACGATTCCTTTCGCTTCAAAGATGGCACTTGGGAATATGTGCACTCTGATATTCCCTGTCAGAGACTTAGTAATTTGGAATCTTCTCTTTTCAATCTGCTCTGGTTTAAAATCTTTCTACCGCATTCTGTGAAATTCTTCTGTTTCCTCTATCGTTCTCCCAACTCCACAAATCAGTTGGAACTCTTTGACGTTCTCACTTTGAAACTTCACCTTCTCCAGCCCAAAATATCCTTAGTGAAGTAATTTTCCACGGTGATTTTAATGTTCACAAGCTGTAGTTGGCTTCCATTTTCTAGTCACACAAACCCAGCTTGTCGCGATGGTGAGGTGGTTGCAATTACTAATGACTTCGCATAGATGGTTCATTTACCTACCAGAATACCAGACCATGCTAAACACACGACCAACGCTCTTAATCCGTTTCTCACATTTCACTCCGTGGCTGAGTTAGCCGATCTCAGGCGTAGATAGCAAGATTTTTCTCCCCGACAACTCGGGTTTTTCGTCCAACAAAAGAGGCAAATCGGCCATACAACACATGTAATTTACAGACATAATACACAATGCACGGCAGATGAATAAAAATATTCGGATGGCCTAAAATAATTTAATTTAATTTAATCCGTTTCTCACAAACAATTCTTCCAAGTACGGTCCAGGTGAGTGGTCCTCTAGGCATCCTCTGATCACAACTTAGTGATGGGTCTCTTCTCCAGTCGAGGCTTTCTCTTCTGGCCATTCTCTGGCCATTGCACTTACTTCTACTCTTTCTAAAATAATGGGGAAATCTATTAACCGCTAACTCTTAAACTATCTAGAAACCTTTTATCTGATCGATGATCGGCAGTATGGATTCCGTCATTGATCCACTGGTGATATTTCTGTCTTATGTTACCCATCTATGGATAAATTCAAAGGAAAAATTTGATGGACTTGGCAGTTTGCTCTTGACATATCAACTTCTCGAATATCCACTGTCCACTTCACAAAGACAACTTATTCAATTACTTTGATTTTGTGCTTCTTAACTAAGAGCACAACGCTCTTAATCCGTTTCTCACATTTCACTCCGTGGCTGAGTTAGCCGATCTCAGGCGTAGATAGCAAGATTTTTCTCCCCGACAACTCGGGTTTTTCGTCCAACAAAAGAGGCAAATCGACCATACAACACATGCAATTTACAGACATAATATATCCCTTATTGTTGATGTAGTATTTCAGGCGCATTAGCAACTTAGGCCATATTGCACCGAATATAATATATCTGTAAATTGCATATCCATTTTGTGAAAAAAAAAAAAAAAAGATAAAAATTCTTTGCGTCATTGACCGAATTCGAACTAGATCTTTTTCAACCCGATGTGCGGAGGATGGTGTTAATACCAAATGTGCTAACCACAAGATCGCCTTCCCTCTCCTGTCCGATCTACCCTTTCTGTATTTATTGTATTTCCCAAATTCAAATTCTGAATCTCTTATATCTGTGTGACACCCATATCGTTGATAATCCCTCTTGATGTCTTGACCAGTTACTATGTTCTTAGCAATAGTGCACGTGTAATTATACAGTACTTGTTCCATGGATTACTAAGAATAAAAAGAGTTGCACGTACTCTATACTTACATGTGCACTATTACTAAGAGCATAGTAGCTAAATTTGATGGTCCTGAAATCCAGAGATATGGGTGTCATATCAAGTTTTGAAATACCCGATACCTTGCTTTCTAGGCTGTTTTATATTCGAATCGAAGCAGCGCAAGAATTATTTTCACCTCTGACTGCGGCTGCTCTCAATCTATTAGTCAGTGTAACCCACCTTCCCGTCCCCAGACTTGCATTTTCCATCCACCTAACACCGTCTCGATAACATCAGAAAATATTTTTGAACCCATCCCTGTAACAGTCTTCCGCGTTAATGAGTACAGATCTCGCTGATCAAAATTCAACCTCACGAGCCTTTACTGTCTCCCCATGGCCGAATTGACTAACAAGGCTCTCTCATCATATACTCCCTCTAATCATGTTTGGGCAAAATTCACTTTCAATATCAAGTAGAAAAGCTACCTAACAAGTAGCTTTTTCTGAACAATGCACTGTACTTGCTAATTAAATCCTCAGATTTATTCTAAATATCTTTAGTACCAATGCGCACAACATCACCCTTTATGTCCAAAGCTGAACAAGTGAAACGAAATAATTTTAACTATCATTAAAAGTTTGAAAAGTCCAACGGTATTTAATCTTATTTAGTTGAAATTTTAATTCAGTTTAAATATAATCGAGTTTTGAATATTCACAAATGAACTACATTTAAAACTAAAATCAAATTACTTCATGGAATTTGTAGGTTGCACAGTAAAATTTTACTAAACTCTACTCTAAATCTCATCTTCAAAGTACTCAGGATTTCTAACATAATAATGTGGCAATAATGAATTCCATCTTAGAAGGATTAAAGTAAATGGCTTTCCGCGACCAAGAATTCTTGAACTTGAACTTTTCTGTTATTCAGAGTGTAGAAAACTATATTCGTCTTTGACTATCACATTATTGAAGATGAATCTGATAGGGATTCATAATCCCTATCAGATTCATCCCTATCAAATAAATAACTGATAGGGAAAATATAACTGAGGAGGCCCTTGCGCCAATAGACTTCAAAGAATAACAACAACGGCAGCAGACATTAAAATCAAGTAACAGAGTAGCCAAGGGATAAATCAGAACATCATTTACATTAATGAAAACAGAGGTAAAACGAGATGCCTGATAAAGCAACCATTTACAAGGGATGGAAATTAATACGGTCTATGACATCACTTTTTCAAATCACTAAATGTGAATATCAGTGCGAGAGCGGAATTAAAACATACATTTCTACTTAAGCGCTTCTTTCAGTAGCACAAAGTCGATGATCCTTTTTAAATTCTTTAATGTCTCGCATGTGTTAGGGTTGTTGCAAATTTCTTCCCACTACTTCCGCATATGAGCGACTGATTCCTCACTGCTTTCCTGACGCCACTCTTCTCCCACATCTTGCATTCATTTTGCACTCTTATCAGTGGCCTCTTATTTGGCTCTTAGTTGTGCACGGATGCATTCTTCAACGCATTGTCTGCATTTTTTTCACGTATCATAAATAAAACTTTTGCACTAATCACTTTGAATAACCTTAAAGTGATTAGTGCAAATGTTTTATTTATGATACGCGAGGGTGTCGGATCAGCTAATTCCCTTTCCATCCCCCTTTCCCTCAGTCGAAAATCATCTGCTTACTTGAGGTGATAATGCTTTTCCTAATAAATACTCTTCCTATTTTAAATTTATCGATCTACGCCCTCCTTAACAACGTGATAAACAGTTACATTTTGCTCTCGCTCTCTCTCTCTCTCTCTCTCTCTCTCTTTCATATGCTAAAGCGAACCACAGGAGTTTGGATTCTAATGTGCCATGCTGGTTCTTTTGAAGGACTTACTCGCTTTGTGTGCCCTCTTGGGTAGCACAGCTAGTAGAATAGCCGTCCTCCCCAAACCGGGTGGAAAACACTTGAGTTCAAGTCCCATCAATGACGTAAGGAGTTTTTAAGGTTTTTTTTTTTTTCACAACGCTCAGTTGGTCTCAGGCGAGAGTAGTATGGTTTTTTCTCCCGGAAACCCGAGTTTTTTCGTCCAAAAACAGGAACTTTACACACAGTATACATGGAGCATATGGCCTTAGTCGCTGATGCTAATAAAACCCTAATACAACAAAAACTCTTTGTGACTCAGGATACTGTGAAATTTCAAATAATTTTTACATACATTAATAATTGTTTTTATTCCGAAGAAACTAAGGCTACGAGGGGTCAGTGTATTCTGTTCACATTCCACTGTCCATTTCCTAATTTGAAATGCAGCGTGATAAAAACCATAAAAATATTTGTCTTGAGGGGACCGTAACCAACCATTTCCACGTGATATGGAGGAACAGTGTTGTATGTCATGCGCCAGGGTTCATAAATATTAATTACACACTTAGATGCCTAAGGCAATTTGCAATTAACCTATTAATTTAAAATTCAAGTATTTTAAATTAATAATAAATAGGTTAATAAGTTTAAAAGCTGAGAGAATTTCTGTCACTGTGGTTATCACGTATACTCATTTCATAGGTAAACAGCTTTATGCGAGCGTTGCATCAATGTTTTAATAAGATATTGTGTCCATTTTAAATTAACTGTTATATTAATCGGGAAAAAGGCATATTAATGGTAAAAATTAGCTTAGGCATTTTCTTTCCTTTTCTATTTACTTAACAGACGCATTTTGCTCAAAGATATTGCTGATAATTATTATTATTATTTTTGTATACCAGTATTAACCCCAGAGGCTCACATCTGGTGAGTATGGGCTCGGCACACCCAGGTCCTGAGCTGGATATTATCATTCTTCTCTTTCTTGGTAATTTTCTTCTCTCTTTCTCTCTCTCTCTCTCTCTCTCTCACTCACACACACACACACACACACACACACACACACACACACACACACACACACACACACACAGCTGCTCTTTTATTATTTCTTACTGTAGATTTATTTTTATCGGCTTTTTTTAGTTCAGGCAATATATATTCGATGCAGTAGGTTGTTGTAGTAGTACACTGCGCGACAAAATTAACAGAACACGTACAAAACGTGGTGTAACTCGTGCAGCTTTCAATGAAGCAGGGACAAAATTTGGTATGGTGGTGAAACATAGAATAACGATGAAATAAGGAGACAGTGAAATTTTCAGACAAGTATAGGAACATTTATAGGTGTTCTATAAGAATTACCAAAAAAGGTCACATTATAGCAGTCGATACAATATGCTCGAAAATATGGTGCGGCGTATGATCCCTCCAACAGCGAAACATGCCTGGCAGGTGAACCATGCTCGATATGCTCGATATAAGGGTGTCTATAAGATTCTGCGGCAACAAATCCCATTCAACCACCAGCGCACACCTTAGTTCACCAATTGACCAAGGCGTTGGCTTTCGGCGTGCAATGCGATGCTCAGGGGCGATCGACACATGTTCGTTCGGATTTAAGTCTAGTGATCGTGCTGGACATGGCAGTCGTTGGATAACTTCAGTTTCAAGTTATTCCTCTAGTATTCGAGCTCTTTGTGCAGTGGGGTTGTCGTGCACGGAAAGAAAATCTGGGCCAATCGCATCCCTAAAAAGTCGCGCATAGGGTTCTTCCATCTGTTTCTGGTATCTCTGTGCAATCCAAAGCTGCGCGGGTATCACAGTGGTATCGTCACCGTCCTCCCCACACTGGGTGGAAAAGGCTCGGATTCGAATTCCGTCGATGACGCGAGGAAGTTTAATGGGCTTTATTCACTCCGTGGCTGAGTCAGTCGGTCTCAGGCATAAATATCAACCACCCCCCTAAAAACTGGGTTTTTTTCGCTCAGCAAAACAGACAAATCGACCATAGCACACACGCAATTAACAGACATAAGACACACATAGTGTGCATAGTATTAGGGTGAGACGGCACCTGTGGTTTCCCACATCTGCGCCTTATG
Organism: Mastigoproctus giganteus; assembly: GCF_048544385.1. Classification (NCBI taxonomy): domain Eukaryota; kingdom Metazoa; phylum Arthropoda; class Arachnida; order Uropygi; family Thelyphonidae; genus Mastigoproctus; species Mastigoproctus giganteus. Next base: position 4,543,869 of record NC_143580.1, read on the forward strand.
TTCACTGTGAAGGAATACAGTACATATTGCATTAGGTTCTGTTGTGTGTCCGGGAATTTGGCCGCAGGGCCCCTGGTAGACTCCACGTTGCCCGCACACACCACTAGGAGGTAAAAACACACAGCACGGCAGATGAATTTAATTATTCGGGTGGCCTAAAAACAATAATAGTTTGGTTGTGCACTCCAAAACATGAAGAGGGGTGCGGCCGTTGATCATTATTCCGCCCACACGAGAACGTCGCCTCCACCGCAAATGTTCCTTTCTCTGATGGAGGAGTGGTACTGCATTCCTCGTTGTTTCCAAATGAAATGGCGTCTATAATCTATTTGTAGGCTAAAACGGGCTTCATCATGCCAATATGCCAAGTCACATATTCACGGCACCAGTTTCGACGGGCTCTGCGATGTTTAGGGTTAATGGAATAGAAAGCATTGGCTTCCTTGCGTAGAGTCCACTTGAACTGAGCCTTCTTAACACAGTCCGGTTGGAAATGTTTTATCTTGGCCGAAGAGAAGAGACAGTTGTTCACAGGACATTGTAGCCTTTTGTCTTGCTCAGACAGAGGACTGTTCTGGTTGACGTAGCCTTCGGGCGACCTTGGCCAGCTCTTCTTGTAATGGTTACTGTTTCCTGAAACTGCTTCCAATATGCCTAGACGATACTGCGTGCACATTAAACCAACTTGCTGCCTCCATCTGCGAGTCTGCGCGTGTAGCACAGTGGTATCGTCACCGTCCTCCCCACACCGGATGGAAAAGGCCTGGGTACGAATCCCGTCAATGGCGCGAGGAACTTTAATGGGCTTTTTTTCATTCCGTGGCTGAGTTAGTCGGTCTCAGGCGTAGATAGCAAGGTGTTTTCCCCAGAAACTGGGGGGTTCTGTTTTCAGCAAACAGACAAATCGACCATAGAACACACGCAATTAACAGACATAAGACACAGCACGGCAGATGAATTTAATTATTCGGGTGGCCTAAAAATAATAGTTTGGTTGCCTACATCTGCGACTGTCCGGCTTCAAGTGGTCTATCTGAAAGAATTATCTAAAGTTTAGATTCTAAACGACAATGACTTACCATCCTGAGTACTCGAGATATGGCTATCCTACTGCGCAAGGCAAAAAAAGGGGAATGAAGTGATGTAGTCGCAACCCGTGTGATCATTCTGTAGGCATGAATGATTTGCATAATGTGCGGCTCTGTAAGCTAGTAGGTCGATTTTTGTTGGATACTCGGAATTTGCATGTCAAGATGACTATTATATGAAATATTCGCTTTCGGTGACACTGTTCACAATAAAATATTCACGAAAACATTTTTTTCTATTAATTTTGTTGAGCAGTGTAGTTTGTTTATGTAACATTACATAGTATGACCAGAGCTGTAATGCTCAACACGTTCTACGTTAATATCAGTATTCGTAAAATAATAAGAGAAGTTTACCTCAATATAGTACGTAGAACACTTCCGTATGATACTCTCCAGAAATTAAAACGAAAAAATCGAAAATCTTACATTAGAGTAACAAATAATTAAAAATCGATTTATTATCTTTGGCCCGAGTATCTTAGTGTAAATTTGTACCAAGCTGTTCAAAAAAATCCCCCATAATTGTGTGTATCGATAAGTTATACCTGGAGAGAAAGGAAGTGAATTAAATAGTCAATAGGAGTTAAAAAAATGAATTAGATAGCATGACCAGAGCTGTAATAAATTGATTTTTAATTATTTGTTACTCTAATGTAAGATTTTCGATTTTTTCGTTTTAATTTCTGGAGAGTATCATACGGAAGTGGTCTACGTACTATATTGAAGTAAACTTCTCGTATTATTTTACAAAGTAACATTACAGTTTATTTAAAGTTAAACAACTAAACAACATAACAACACACACTGCACAAACATAATATTACACACATTTCTGGCCTTCTACAGTGCTCAGTAATCATCACAGTGTACAAAGGGGGAGTTGAATTATCATTCAGGTGCCGTCCTACATAAGATACTATACATGTCTACATAGTTTACTTAGATTTTAATAAGGCTTTTGATACAGCATTGCACCTCTTCGCCGAGATATATATTTATAAGAGTAGCAGTCTATATTTTAAAATATTCTAATTTCAAATTTATTGAAATCCAATGTCAAGGCCTGAATCTCATTAAAATATCAACACTAACAGTTTGCAAAAGTGGAATACAACTTTTAATTATCTATTGAAGAAAAGACAGAAAAACCATCTTCCTTGGGCAGCGAAACATCTTGCTCCACATTTAAGGCCAAAGCTTAAGCTGTAGGATGAAATTCGATATAACTTATTTAATACTGAACATGCGCATTTAAACATTTGAAACCGTTGCCAGTGCGCGCGCCCATGCTCTCCTTGTAATTAGGGATGTCTCATTCATTTTCCCATGTTATTTATTTTATTTGAGATTTATTTTCATTTATTGCACAATAAAAGAGAAATTTTTTATTTCGCAATTATCCAATATTTACAAACATACCAATATTTCACGTTTTGAAATATCTTGACATTGTTATAAATATATATTTATAATCATTTATTCAAGTACTCAGTGATGCCATGGCATTACTGAATTATAGGCACATTATAGGCACAATGGCCTCACTGAGCACTATAATTATAATTGCATATGTAATTTTTTATATAATCGCAATTTTAATATAATATATACTTTTATATATTCTTACATAAAATATGTGATATTTTAAGCTTTGCAGCTGATTATTATTTGGAAATATATTATATTAAGAGCATATATATAGGTGGCGCTTGTACGAATGTTTAATATGATTTTCGATGTTGAACGTCACAACGAACAAATGAATAAAATAATTTTTAAAAAAAGAAGAAAATTTCTGTTTATTTCTGAAGGTGACCCAGCAGGTCAGAGGAGTTCACAACTGTAGTACATCGTAATTTTCTTTTTTTTATCGTATTTTGTGGCGCCACGTGGAAGTGCAGTGATCGTAAATTTTTCAAGTGACAAAGAAGTCTGAAATTAGAAGTACATTCCCGACAAAGAACTCTTAAAAATAAAAAGATATAATACCGATAATATTACATTTCAGAGAAATATAATTAAACTGAAAAAAGTAGAATTGATTGAAATGAATAAAAATAAAATAATAAAATAAATAGAAATTTTCGATGCGCAAACTACAGACACTACCCCTGTGTATTTGTAAGTACCATAAATAAGCAATTTTTAAGTATTTTGTGGCGTCAAGTGTAGATACGTTTTTGTAAGTGCCAACAAGGAAAGAACATGAAATATCAAAAAGAAGTTTACGTAAAATTTATAACTAGGACTAAACGACTAACTTTCTAGCGATGGATGAAAATAAGCTGTCTGTTATGGATATTATTGGAAAGGATACGAAATTGACCTGTTTATCTCCTGTAGGGTGGCAACTCACCTGAAGGTAACAAGGCTTCCGTCGGAGGTAACCTGTCCATGAGAGTTATCATCAACAGTCCCGCCGAACACAAAACAAAAATCCATTTCGAATTAGTCCAGAGCTTTCCAGTTCTTTTTGTTATGCAGTTTACACAAGTCCGTAAATTGCAGCACTTTTCCTTCCGTGCCATCCTCTTACAGGAACGCGCAAGGCTCAGACTTCCTGTTGGTCCTTCATCGTCACCATCCCATCATATCACCAAATGGCGACGAAGTTCGGTGCTGGCTGCCACATCAAAAAGTACGCACATCTGGGAACCATCACGATAACCTCCGTGGCTTTTCAACCGACGAGACGACGAACTTCCATCTCACACCGCCTATAAATGAGGCGGCCGTTGACGTTCTGGTAAATGATAACGGTCGGGGGGTTGGAAGGGGAAGTAAAAATGAATGAAAAAAAAAAACAGAAGAAGAAGAAGAAGTGGGATCGTAAACATTAAAGGAGCTGCATTGCCTCCCGGATTGCCGACTCCCACGTGGACACAGCGGGGAAAGGAATACATAAGACGCGCGCGTGATTTATGCGAGATATGAGAAAGTGACGGACAAACGAGATATGCACTTGACTTAGATTTCATTCATGCACATAAATATGTAAATTTGGGGCTAATTTCCTATCAAAGTCGAAGTTTTAAGCACAATGTCTCTTAGTAACTGGGTTATAAGAATAAAGTGACGTCATCTTATGGATTAAAAATAACTCTTACAGGCGTAAATGAAGGGTTAACCCCTGACATCATATGACTGCTCCATCCAGCTGGCAGACAAGAAAAATCCTTTAAGATTGACGTTGCTCATGGTGCAACACTGGTCAGTTTTATGCTTTGTGACAGGACTCCTCAGATTTTTGTAAACAGCAGTAGACAAGGTCTTTTCTTGCATCTGCAGCAAAAATAAGACAAATGAGTTGGTTCTTATTACAAGCATCAAATGAAGTGCGTTACTGTGGCATTCGTTGGCAACTGCCTAGCAGGATGGGTGAATTTACCGTTGAGCGAGTAATCACTGCTATTGAAAGCATAATAAAGCAGGTATATTAAATTTTATTCATTATTTATATGATGCCTGGTCAAAATATTAGAATGCATACCTTAATATCGAGTACAGGTGTTGTTTTGTTTTATTTTATCCTGGATTCAACAAGCGTTTGAAAGATATCAATACGATTTTATTCGATTCCTTCATTTGCTTTAGAAACCGTAGTTTCACGATGGTAATGGATGAACTGCTATATATTATAATAAAAACCGAATGTTGTTAAGATCTGGAAACTATGGCTGCCGTGCAAATGGATAAAGTCCTCTGATTCCTTTGTGTGTTCATTAAGTCTATTGATTTGATTTATGGAATTATCGCTTTGAAAGTAACTATCTCACATAAGCTAGAAATGGCGTTGCATGACTTACCATGTTATTTAAATGTATCAAATCAGATGTACACGATTTAATATAATATATTTAAATAATTCAAGAATGCTGGTCTCGAGAATGCATGAACACTTCAAATAAAAATCAAGAGGGTATAAATACTTAAGAATGTCTCGCCTGTTTCTTCAGACAAGCCAGAGAATAGATTTCATGGCATGATAAACATTTCCCACATAATTATTTCGACCGACCGAAAGCACACGCAGTTAGATATCATACACATCATAGCCTTAGTTGTTCTGGCGCTTACACAAATCTAACGAAACCTTCTAACCATGTATGCTTTATTCCATCGAAATTAAAAATTGAAACTTTTAATTCAATAATGTTTCATCAGTCAATATTTTAAACTATTGTATTGCGGATTCATCATAATTAGTAACATTCTCAATCTACAACTCTGTTCTTTCCACACAAGTTTTCCCTGCTCAATGGAATGAATACTCTGTGAGGCCACTGCCCAAGGTTAAAGCGACAACAAGCCTAAAAGATTTCAGACCAATCTCAACTTCTTATACCCTCCTCAAACTTCTTGAAAAGGTACTCCTTCCAGCATTAAACAAACAGCTGATGTCACAGAAGCCGAAACAGTTCCATTTCGTAGTCGAAAACAGATCCACCATAATAAACCTCATCGCCGCACAGACATCAATTCTTCAGGTCTTCGAAACTAAATCCGAATTAGTTATTGTGTACACCGATATTGAAGCTGCTTTTGACAGCCTAGACGTCACAGCCCTTCTCAGTCTTCTGCAATTCTTCTTCAGGATTAATGGAGATCTACTAGCTTTCTTCACCGCCTTATTGAGGAATAGAAGTGTTCACCCACAATGAAGACGACCCACTTTACAAGAAAAATCAATGCAGGAGTTCCACAAGGTGGCGTCCTGCCTGGCCTTCTCTTCTCAGCCATTATAATTCTTTTCATGAGTCCCCGTGATGATGCTCTAATATATGCCGACGATATGAAGTTTCTTACCTTAATCCCACCGTCTGCAAACCCAATGGCAATTACGTCTTCCATCACAGAGAACTGGACCGCTCTTTCAACTTACTTGAAGATGTTTGGATTAAACCTTAACCCTTCAAAAATCTGCAATAATGATTTACTCATTGAAACAGCAACCAACAGTAATTCAACCATCAGTTTTGGGTACTCTCATCCCAGTGGTTACCTGACATAAGGATCTCGGTGTCTATTTTGATCCGAAGCTGAAATTTAATGTTCACACAGAATACCTCCGGAAGCGATTTAAAACCCTACGCTGGAGAGCAAAGCTACACTTACTTCATTCCAACGATGTCGCAACCACTACTAGATATCTTCAAACTACTGTTTACCCGTTTATTTTATACGCTGCTGAAATTTGGGCATCTGCGTCGCCCTCACTTCAAAAACCGGTGTTCTCGTGTGAATACTGGACCCTGAAATGGGCCACAAATAAGCACCACCGACCCCCAATTGAGAACAACTGACATGGCTGAGCAGCTAAATGTACCCAGGCTCCCAAGGTTAATTGACAGCAGGCGTTTAATGACTACATTAAAAATGTATATAGGAGTCATAAACGCCCCAAACATCTTGGATTTCTGTCAGTGGCACAATCCTCCGCCATCCTTGAGGTCAGAGACCACACTAATCCTCAAATACAACCAGTTGAAACTATGTAGTCGGTTCCTACCTGCCCAGGCACTCCCCAAAGTTGACTTTGGGGAGTGCTCTGTTTTGGAGTCAACCTACAGAAAAATGGCTAACGACTACAAATACCGTCACATGCTCCTCGAGTGGATTACATCTATGAAACTGGGATACATTCCTACAAACTGGGTTACGATGTTCAGTTCCTCTTTATATTTTCCTATTATTATAATTTCATTTTTTCATGTTTAATTTTGTCACATATATAATGTAAAACTCCTAGCCATGTCGCTGTGATGAGAATTATTGTCACTAATACATGTACCGTACTTAGCAGCAATAAAGAAGTTTAATTAACATCGCTGGCCTTACCAATTTTAAAACTGAGTCTTGCTGCTGTACACTGAGTTGGCTTTGCATTATTAGTAAACATGCCTTGTGCCCTCGTTGGTAGCACAGTCAGGGGCGGGCGTCCCTAGGGTGAAAGGGGTAAGTGTGTGTTGTTGTCATACGGCACCGAGTTGTTTTCATTGTGGGTGAACCAGTTCGCTGGGAAATGCCAGAGTTTTAAAAGTGTGTGGGAATTGTTTATGTGTAGTATCTTGTACCATTGTTCATCTGGTCATTTAGCCGTTGAATCCCTACTGGGGTCGAACGTTGCCCCACTTACGCCCCGTGGAAGCAGATCAGGAACCCAGTAGCCTTAGATCACTCTGGCAGGTCCTGCCACTAAATTTCCTGGGATTTCGGCGGCTAGGACCTAAAAAAAAAGGGGGAGGGAACAGAGAACGGTCCTCCCCAAGGAAGTGGGAATAATAGGTGAAGAGGGCTAGGGTGCCCTCTTCAGATCGCCGTCAAGCTGTTTGCAGCTGTGCTGCGTTTAGTCAGTTCTCTTTTGTCACACATGGGGCAAGCCCAGCCCTTGCTTTTCTTTTCCGTGTGATTAGCACTTTCCTTGTCCCAGTACTGGTGCCCGGGTTTAAGTTTTCTGTCACATTTGGCGGCGATGGGTGAAAGGGGTGCACTGCACCCGGGCGCAGACATTCAAGGGGCGCCTGAAAACCTGAAACTTACATACACATATGAAGAAAAATTTAAAGGGGGGGTGCCAAATTTCGATTGGCATCCGAGCGCCACATACCCCAGGAATGCCTCTGAGCACAATTAATACAATCATCTTCGTTCTCTCCACACCAGGTGGAAAAGACCTGAGTTCGAGTACCGTCGATGACTTGAGGAATTTTTATGGGCCTTTTTCACAACGCGGCTGAGTTATTCGGGCTGAGGCGTAGATAGCAAGGTTCCCCCCCCCCCCAGAAACTGGGGTTTTTTTCGTCCAGAAAAATAGCCAAATCCACTTGAGAACACACGCAATTTACAGACAAAATACATATATGGGTATATGTAATAAATTACGGGTGACCCTAATATAATAATAATAATAATTTCCTATACTTCGGTAATTTACTACGAACTAAAATAATTTGAACCAACTTTGTCTAGTAAACTGATGAATGTAGATTAGAGAGCAGTAAGTTGAGGTCTCAGCTAAGAACTTTCAAGATGCCGAGATGGATGAATACAGAGCTGTCCAGAAAAACAACAATAGTGGCACAACAAATTACAACAGTTTCTGTAACAGAAAAGGTTCGGTCAGCGAAGACTTAGAATGAGAAATCACTCTCTAAGAGAAAGCAAAGAACATAACAAGGAGTTCTTCGTGTATGTGAATATAGTGAAGAAAACGAATCAGATCAGACCCATGAGTAATGGGTGTGAAAATGTCTAAGGTAACTCAGCTAATGAATTTAAACAGGTGCTTCTTATCGATCTTTAGAGACGAAAGGCTCTTCACAGTGAGGAGAGGTTCTGCGAGTGAGCTGAGCAATATGAAACTATTTAAGTTATTACAGATGATTGTTAACTAGGTAAAACTTTCTACCTAAAGGCAAGTAAGGTTCTGGAGTTATTAATAACATTAGCCATATAGTGCAAGGTAGCCAACGGCTTTTGCAGTCCGGCCAAAACATAAAATTAACAATAAATTAGTAAACATAAAACATATAAAAATTAATAATAAAAATAAATATATAAGTTTAAAAAAATAAACAATCTATACGTTTCCCTCCTCACATTCATAATTGTGCAACTGACCTTTGAAGTTCTCCAAGCTGTCAGCCTCAACTACCTTTGGAGGTAATTTATTCTAGTAAGTAACAATACTTCGAATAAAAGAAACTTTTAAAAGAAACTCCAGTCTAAATACCTTTCCTCGAATTTATGGCCTCTAGTTCCAGGAATCATTTTTTAAAGTGAAAATTTCGTTTTCATTCATTCATTTTGCTGCTCTCACAGCCTTATGCACCTCAATCAGGTCCCCAGGCTATATAGCCTACCCACATATGCGAAGTCTTTCCTTATACGGGTTCCCTTTTGTAGTCTCACCATGCAGGTTACTCATCTTTGGTACCTTTCAAGAAGCTCAATGTCTCCTTCAACACAGTGATCCAAATGTGATCTCACAATTGCCTTATACAGTGGGATTATGACCACCCTATCTCTACAAGAAGATATTCGATAAATCACCAATTGGACACCGCCCTCATCGCCTGTCTACATAGCACTCCAAGCCATGTAGACAGGACCTTATGGATATATGACGTCAACTCCAAGAACTTACTTGCAAGTAAGGTCCTGAGAAGATAGCATATACCCAGAGGACGTGATGGACATCGAGTATACTAGCTCACATACCTAGAATATGTGAGGTCAAAATTTGTAGATGATGCGAAGGTTGGAAGAGTGGTTATTAATTAGCGCCAAGCAGCGCTTCTTCAGGATGATTAGGATCACAGATTAATAAGGAAAGAAAGTCGACTTTCACAGACTTTCATTAAGGGAAATCATAAGGGTTGAAGATAAACCGGTGGACTCTGAATTTACGATCGGTTGAATTTACGATTGGCTATTCATACTGAAGAATTAATTCATTCATACTAACGTGTTAGCTGTTTTTGGGTTGAAAGTTATTGGTATTGAAATTGCAATTTATATAAGTTATATTTGTTGAGGTTACTAATAAAAATAATATTATTGGAATTAACAGCGAGGAACGAGGATTGCTTAGTTTGATATAATGGAAGGAAAAAATACAAGGGATGATAAATCTTCAGCAGGATCGGAGGCGGGGGGGGGGAGAAAGTTCCCCGTTACTTCCTCCTAAGATAACCCAATTTATGATGGAATTTAGTCAACTAGGGGGATTTGTGTATTCAAAGGAGATAAATATGAGCAGGTTCGGCCTCTCAGCAGTATTTTGGCACATAAAACACCTAATAAGTGGAGCAACAAGTAGAATTTTCGTGCGGAGATGTTGTTTGTTTGTTATTTGGTTTTTAGAAGCATTAGCAACTAAGGCTATATTGCTCCGGGGATATGCGGTCGTCATTCCCTGACCTTTCCGCATCCTCCGTATTAGGTGGTCACGGGCTCGAACCCCGGTCTAAACAAGAAGCGTGTGCTACGCACTGCTGCTCCTGCCCACCTGGCTACGGAGGCGCCAAATGTGGAGATGGAAATGTTTTTACTAACGAGATTGGTACCATGACAGAGGTAGTGGGGGATGTTCAGGATGCGTCGTTCATGTACGGAGAAATATCTAAAATGCAGAAAGATATAATGAATTTCTTATTAGGAGAAATTTCTTATAATGGACAAATGGTCAAATTTGGAAACGGTGGCTACTGCGTTACTAATAGAGAGTGAGAAGCTTAGACCAATTAATAAGGAAGGAAGTAAATAAGCGTGCCTAATTGTTGGAAAAAGTTTTTATTGATTTCTCCCTTTGTATCAGCACAGGGACAAATAGAATCTAATTTGGAATTTAGTGCGCAAGATCGCATATCATATGAGTTACCTGAAGATACAGACAAATTGTTAACAACTCAACAGAGAGCTTTCGCCGATGTTGTTAAAAAAACAATTTCAAGTAAACAGGAGAATAGTATAATAATACTTAGAGCTGCTGATTCTCGTGACTGTAAGTCTAGTGTTGAAGTAAAGAATTTAGTGACCAATCATGGGGTGTTGATTGAGACAGCTTCTAAATCTGATGCTCAGTCTATTTCAGATTCAAAGTCTTTAAGTTCTGCAGGGTTATCCTCTGGAGTTCCGCGTAAGGGCAGCCATTCAATTTTACTGTATGACATTCCAAAGGATCTTGGGAAAGATGAAATAATCGATAATTTATATACGGTATGAAGAATTTTTGGTTGATTGTTGATTTACTTTAGAGGAAATAAAGCAAGGGACCAATTTTTGATTTTCTACTAAAGCTAGAGTATCAGCTAATGTTCAATGGATTTCACCCAAAAAAATTTATAAGCGTATTTCATTTCTTGAACGATTATATGTATGATCTGGATTTCTCACAAATTAGACCTTTTACAACAGTTACACGCTGCTTTTTATGTCTTGGTCATTAGCATTAGTAGAGGCATAAGATGCAAGAAAGCAGGCTTATGCAGTATCAGCCAAAAAAAAAAAAAAAAAAACCCTCACATTTTATCCCTCCATTTGTTACAAATGCCTGTCCAGCTAAGCCTTAAATTTATTTAGGCTATTAACTTCCCCAACAAAAGATGGAAGTCTGTTCTACCAATCAACTACCCGCTGGCTAAAGGCAAATTTTCGCACATCTATTCTACAACTGTCTTTTCTCAATTTGAACCTGTGCCACCTCAGGTTCTTAATCTGAGCAAGAGAGAAGAATCCCATCAGCATTCAACTTGCTCGACCCATTCAAGGCTTTACACGCTTCAATCAGATCACCTCGCAGGTGCCTACTCTCCAGGCGCTGCAATTTTCAGATATTAAGCCTTTTTTTGGCAAGAGCAACCCTTTGTTCTCCTCACCACTCTTGTTGCCCTTCTTTGTACTCGTTGTAGCAACTCTAAATCCTTCCTAAAATTAGGCCTTCACACCTGTACACAGTACTCTAGGTGTGGCTTGACCATTGCTTTGTATAACGGGATAATCACATCCCTGTCCTGTCCCTGCTAGCAAAATTCCTATATATCATTGACGGAATCACTTTCCACTTCCCTGAGTGTAGTACCACACGGTAGGTTTCTCTTCGGTTATTGCTACCCATATGCAGTACCTTGCATTTGTCAATGTTAAACTTCAGTTGCATTTCTCAGCCCATTTGCACAACTTATCTACATCCAGTTGGAGTAGCATACTGTCTTTACTGTCGTTAACAAAGTTATGGTCATACTAAGCAGTAGTATGACCATACTCATGAGTTTCTGTGCTCCTGAATCTCTGTGGTCACTGTGCTCCCAGTGGCTATGTGTTTGCGGAGTGTCCTAAGGAAGAAGCTAGTTGCATAAATTGTAAAAGAAGTGGGATTGGCACCATTCAGTTGGGGACAGTAACTGCCCCGAATATTTGAGAGCTCTAGAAACTGCAAGATTATGACCGTAAATGAGTAGCAATTGTGTACAATTGAATGAGTGGATCTCATTCAATTGAACACAATGTAAATTTTCTTTCTAAGGAGAATTTTGAGCATTGTAACGTCTCTTATTCATCTGTACCTAGTGTGAATATCAATTTCTGTGATTTCGCTAACAGTGGATCTGTGGAAAGTTCTATCAATATTGACTTTAATTTTGGTTTTGGATCTTCTGTTTCAGATTGTTGTAGACTTAACATAATGCAAATAAATGGGCATAGATCCAGAGCAGTTTTGGATGAAATTAGGCTTTCGGCTGAGAAAAATTGTATAGATCTAATAACCATACAGGAGCCCTATTGCACTAAAGTGCAATTTAGTACGGACTCGAGGGTCATGGGTTTTTTCTTGGCAAGTAGAGTCGTCCAGCCTTTTAAACAGGATCCCAAGAATTGCATTGCTGTTTTGAATAGGCGTCTAAAAATCACAGTTATAGATGGTTTATGTAGTAAATACGCTACTTGCATACATGTTACTTTTAAGTCGCTGAGCCTCTTTCTAATATCCTTGTACTGCCCACCATCTAATGATTTTGAAGACTCACAGAATTATTTAGAACATGCATTAAATGTTATAACTGCAGAGAATGTTCTTATTTGTTCTGATGTCAAGGCTAAATCACAAATGTGGTACAGTAGTTACCCTGACTGTCGGGGTCAGCTGCTTATTATAAGCAAAAACCTTAATATTTTAAACAGACCACAACCTTGTTTCACCTTTTCTAGTCATTCAGTGAAACGAATATTTATGTCTACCTGGTAAATTCAAGTTTTTCTAACTCCTGCTCGAACTGGACTCTCCAGCCTTCTTGGACGTTTAGTGACCATTGTGCAATATCCTTTCAGATTTCTCAACAGTACAGGTCCACAGCTACTTCGTTACAACCAGATTTGATCCGCTTCTCGATTAAAAATGTTGACTGGTCTGTATTCGACTTCTCTATTAATACTGACCTCCCTGGTCAGAGTTCTTTTCCTGGTGATATAAATGCCTCCGCTTTGGCTGACATTATTCAATACTTAAAGCATCGTGTAAAGCATCCAGGAAATAATGTATAACAACAAGAACGTGCCCTCGGTGCTCCTCTGACATGTCGGACCTTCGGAAGCGAGTTCATCGAGCGAGGAGGGCTTATCAGAGACATAAATCGGCACCACACGACGAGGTTGAAAAGTATTATTCTGAATTTAGAGAGATATAAGAAGGCGTTATGATAAAGAAACTGCAACTTGTAGGAGAAATACCTGGATTGATTTTCTTCAGGAAACTGGTAATGTGGATCCATGGGATCTTTTATACACGATCTCTAGAAACTTTTCATCTGAAAGTCTTTTCATTCTGAAATCTTTGGAACGGTAACAGAAAACTCAGTGGAAACACATTAAACAATTTTTTTCAAGATGATGATTTGTCTCAGGATCTTGAAACTCATAAAAGAATTCGCCATGCTAACTCAATATGTCTCTGATTCTGTGACTGATCTTTATACTGAATCTAAACTTTTCTGTTCTCAAGAAAATTAACGTGGAAAAAATGTCCCAGCCCGGATCAAATTGAAAACATCTTCATCATCCGTACGGCTAAATTAAAACCTGTAATTATTTTGCAATTAATGAACAAATATCTTCTGGAGGGACTTTTTCTTTCTTGATGGAAAACGGCTCTAGTTAAACTTATCCCTAAACCAAATAAGCCTGCTTCTGATCCTCGTTCATTTAGACCAATCACTCTATTGCCAAAATTTGGAAAGTTGCAGGAGGGACGAATGTTACTTCGTCTTGATAGTATTTTGTATGATAATAAGCTTCGTTCTCCTTATCAGTGGATATTGTCATGGACGGTTTACTGAGTATGCTTTGATAGATTTTGTCTATAACATCGCAAATTTATACGGTAAGTATACTCTTGCTCTTCATTGATTTCGAGGGAGCGTTTCACTCCCTTTGGTGGCATGGCGCCCTCGATCGGCTTAGACTTGCTAGCTGCTTCAGTCAGTTATTTCTTATATTTAGAAGTTAACTTACGGATCGAGCTATCTTTGTTAAATCAAGTTACAATCAAGTACAAAGGAAGGTTTGTACTTGATTGTAACCAAATATGGAACCTTGTATTGCCTTAGTGGATTTCAAGACCATTTGAGGATGTAAAAATTATCGCATACGCCGATGACCTAACGATTCTTATTCCGGGAAATACTCGTTTGGCACTTGAATCGAAAGCTAATATTATCCTGGCGGATCTTTTTGATTGGATGGTAAAACTTAAGATCTTAAGATTGAACTTAAGAGTAGTTCTACAAAATCTAATATGATGATTTTTGGAGGGAAGCTGAACGTTAACAGACAGCCGTTAGTGAAAATACATAACATCCGACTTCCACTTGGTCACTGAGACTAAGTTTCTGGGTGTCATCATTGCCAGTAATCTTTCGTTTCTTCCTCATGTCACAAACTTAATGATAAAAATCAGGAGATTTTCTGGAGCTTTCATGAGAATATCACGCACCGATTGGGGACTTTCAAGGAAAACTGTGCAACTCTATTATAATGCAGTCTTCCTCCCTGCGGTAACTTATGCATCTGATGCGTGGTTTCATAGGGTGGGAATTGTTCCGATACAGAAAAAACTTGCTCGCTTCAGAGAACTAGGCTGTTATTTTTTTTATTATCATTAGCTAGCCATATGGTGCAAGGAAGCCTGAGGCTTATGCAGCCAAAAAAGAATTTCTGAATTACCCTGAGAGAGAGAGAGAGAGAGAGAGAGAGAGAGAGAGAGAGAGAGAGAGAGAGAGAGAGAGAGAGAGAGAGAGAGAGTCAGAAGTAGAGGGAATTCATCAAGAAACAGAAGAATGATGATATCCAGCTCAAGACCCTGGGTGTGCCAAGCCCATACTCACCAGATGTGAGACTCTGGGGTTGTTATCTATGTTGAGAACGTACCGAACTGTTTCTACAATGGCTCTGCAAGTTATAGCTGGCCAAATACCTCGAGATCTTTATGTGGCTTACAGGGGCCTTTGTTACCGTATCAAAAAGAGAATACCTAATGACGTTTTAGGCATAACGCTAAATTTACAGATGGATGTTAAAAACGAACGATCTCGTTGCAGGAATGAATGTGTGAACACTTGGCAGACCTGTTGGGATACTACTACATCCAGGCTGGTGAAAAGAACATTTATTCCCGAGGTTTCCTTTCTTATTAATAAGAAGCAAAATTGTTGGTTTTCTCTTGACATCAACTTGTCTTACATCATAACAGGGCTTGGATCTTTGAACCAGAAACTTTTTCACTTCAAACTTTCCAGAACGGACTAATGCAACTGTGGAAAAATCGAGAGCTGGGAGCACGTATTGTATCATTGTCCTCTGTATAGCGACTTTAGGGAGGAATTAAGATTCTCAATAAACAGATCGTCGTCGAACAGATTTGCTCAGGGCAATGAATATCTGTTCATTCAGGATGTCGGCTCTTTTCGGTCTTTGCATACTTTCGCCAGGGACACTTTCCAGGGTAGGTATGCTTCTCTGGTCAATACAAATGACATTGGTATAACTAACGAGGTGTAATAAAGTTACGTTGCATCATAAGCTTTAAGTAGATTTTACCTCTTGTAAATAACTGTATATTTCATGATTTTGTCTTACCATTTGTACCCGTGCACTCAATTCAGCTGCCGGAAAGTGCATAAAGGATGTAGGCCTTTATGATTGTGCAATTGATGGCTATGTATTCACAATTTGCGTAAATTAGTATTAGCATTAGTAATGGCCGCATGGTGCAAGAAAGCCTATGGCTTATGCTGCACCAGCCAAAAAAAAAAAAACCGAATAAAACAATGATAAAAAAACAAGAATAAATATATAAATAATAATAATTAATAAAAGAAAAGGAAATTAAACCTATCATCCTATGCGCTTCCCTCACTCGAAGGTACTATCCAGATGACCTTTGAATTTTCCCAAACTGTCAGCCTCTACCACCCATGAAGGCAACTTATTCCAGTAATTTATAACTCGCTGGCTAAAATAAAACTTCCTGCAGTCCAATCTAAACATTTTCCCCCCGTAATTTGAATTTATGTCCCCTAGTATCATTTATAATCTTGAATATTTCGTCCTCATTCATTTTACTGATGCCTCTCAGAGCCTTAAACACCTCAATCAAATCTCCTCTGAAGTGTCTAGTTTCCAAACTGTGCAACCCACATATTCGAAGTCTTTCTTCATAAGGACGCCCTTTTTCCGATCTCACCAGGCGAGTTACCCGTCTTTGCACTCTTTCAAGAAGCTCGATGTCTTTCTTTAGGTGCGGTCTCCATATTTGAACACAGTATTCCAAGTGTGGTCTAACAAAAGCCTTATATAATGGGATTATCACGTCCCTATCTCTACTTGCAAAAGATCGACAGATCATCGTTAGGACACCATGGGCCTTCCTTGCAACCTGTTTATAATGCTTAGAGAATTTCATGTCTGACCGTATCGTAACACCCAAGTCCCTTTCCTCCAGTACTGGGTTTAGTTGAACTCCACCAAGTGAATAAGTTATTTTGGGATTACTGTGTCCCAGGTGTAATACCTTACACTTTCTTGGATTTAAACATAGCTGCCATTTTTCTGACCATTCCTGAAATCTATCTAGGTCTCTATGAAGAAGCTCAGCTTGACAGTAATCATTAACTACTCTACCAATTTTAACATCATCTGCAAATTTAGACATCACGCCCTCTATCCGTTCATCGATGTCGTTTATGAAAATTAAGAACGACAGTGGTCCTAATACTGATCCTTGGGGAACACCACTTCTTCCATCAACCCAATCTGAGGAATAGCCATTTATCACAACCCTCTGCCTCCTGCCCTGAAGTCATCCTGCTATCCATCTAAGGATTTTTCCAGTGATTCCAACCTGTTCCAGCTTATAAAGCAACCGCTCATGTGGGACTGAATCAAAAGCTTTGCTGAAATCTAAATAAACAATTTCGAAATTATTCCCTAAATCCAGCTCGTGAGTGACCCTTTCGAAATAGCGAACCAGATTTGTTAAACATGATTTTCCCTTTACAAAACCATCCTGAGTATCCTGAAGAATTTCAGTTCGATCCAAATGATCCTGAATTCCACCCTTGACCATTGCCTCCATCATTTTCCCTACCACTGAAGTCAGACTGACAGGTCGATTACTTCATACTTCACTCTTAGAGCCATCCTTATGTATGGGAGATACATTGGCACTTTTCCAATCCAAAGGAATCTCCCCAGAGTTTAGTGATGCTCGCATAATTAGCGTCAATGGTTCAATGCACTCACTTGCCGCCTCCCTTAAGATTATAGGGTATATTCCATCAACTCAAGGAGCCTTACTGGCCTGTAGGCTCGAAAGTTTTTTCATTAAATAATCTTGCGAAATTTCAATATCATTAATTACATATTTTTCAACTTCGCTCCCACAATTTCCCATTGCCACAAAAGGTTTTTCATTTGTAAATATCGATGCAAAATAACTGTTGAGTTCATCTGCAACGGAAGCTGGTGTATTTAATACTATCCCCTTTCCCTTACATAAAGGTCCGATCTGGTTTGTCCTGCTCTTCGTGGCATTTATATATGTGAAGAATTTCTTACCCCCCCCTCCTTGCTCTGTTTGCTAGTGATTTCTCATAAACTGCCTTTGCCTGTCAAACCTTTTCTGTGGCTCTATTACAGATCATCTTGTAGCTGTTATAGGCTTCAGTACTTTTTATTGCTCTGTATCCTTTCCATGCCAACTTTTTCTGCTCAAGTAATGTGGCAACTTCACTATTCATCCAACTTGGAACCCTCCTCGTGCAGTATTTTTTTTTTAATGGTAAATACGCATTCAAGGCATCTGTGATTAATGTTTTAAAAGCATACCACAGTTCAATTAAATTCATTCTCTGCGCGATATCTACCCAGTTAATAGAGGCCATGTAGTACCTTAAGGCATCGTAATTTCCTTTTCTGAAATTAAAACCCATTCTTTTGCCTTTTACTACTGCTACCTCTCTTATCATCATCCACCGTAGAAGGGTTATTTGGCACTAATGATATTAAGAGTAGGAGACCGGCGGAATTACTTAACAAGTACAGGTCACTGTTGAAAAAAAAGGCGTGAATTAGGGTTGAATTTGAAAGTGTCTGCAATTCTGCCCAGACACGATAGGAGGGAGTATATGATGAGAGCCCTGTCGATCAATTCGGCCCTGGAAAGATTGTGCAAGGCTCAAGGGGTAGAATTTTTTTCAGCCTGGTCTGTACTTGTTAACAGGAGAGACTGCTTCTACAGGGATGGGATACACTTAAATAGAAAGGGTGCAAGAATGTTTGCTGATGCTATTAAGGCAGTGTTAGGTGGGTCGGAAAACTGCTAAATTGGGAGGATACAAGGACTAATAGATTAACAGTAGCCACTGGCAGAGGTGAAAGTGATTCTTGCACTGCTTCTATTGGAATGAGCTGCAGCCTGGAAAATAAGATGCAGGATACTTCAGAGACTGCTGGGAATCATTGGGGTACAAATAAACACATAGGTTGTGTTAGGGTAGCTAAGACAAAGAACAGGTGCATGTATGCTTGCGTGTACACCAATGCTAGGAGTTTAGTAAATAAATTTGATGAATTTGAGGTATTGCTCAAAACATCAAAGGCAGATATTGTGGGGATTTCAGAGACGTGGTGCCACACAGATATAAGGAATGCAGAACTGGAATTTGGGGAGTACAATGTCTACAGAAAGGATAGACAGGATAGGAAGGGAGGAGGGGGTTATGCTATTTGTTAAGAAATACATAAAATCCAAGGAAGTGAAGCCAGTCGACATTGCTGGACAGTGCAGTGTCGAGTCAGTTTGGTGTGACATAAGCATTGGGAGATCAAAATTGAGAATAGGAGTGTGCTATAGGCCTAATGACTCTGATGAGTATAATAAGAAACTGTACGGGGAAGTAGAGTGGACCAGTAAATCAGAGAGTCTTATAATGGTTGAATTCAATTTCCCAGATATTGACTGGAATTTGGGGGCTGGTCACTCACACACTAGCAAGGCTTTTGTGAATTTATTGGATGATTGTTTTCTACGTCAGCATGTTCGGGAGGCAACTAGAGGGAGTAATACTCTTGATTTGATTATCAGTAGTGATTCTTCATGCATTAAGAATCTGCAGGTAATTGAACCACTAGGTGGCAGTGATCACAGTGTGCTGAAGTGGGATTTACTCAAAGAGGTAACTACCATTAGGGGTAGAGGGAAGGGTTATTGCTTTCGTAAAGGCGACTACGATGGACTGAGACAGTATTTAAATTCTATACAGTGGGACCAACTGATGATGTTACCTACAGCAAATGCAAAATGGGAAGCATTCAAAGAACTTATCTTGGAAGCTACTAGGCTTTACATACCAACTAAGAAATATTGTTCAAGGTTTAGGCCTAAGTGGATGTCAGATGATCTAATGAGACATATGGCAGAGAAGAAAAATGCATGGGATACATACAAATTAACACGTGACACAGAAGCCTATGATAGATACAAGTTGATCTGTAACCAATTTATAAAGGAGGTTAGGCAGGCGAAGGCAGATTACGAGAAATCTTTGGAAAGGCATGCAAAGAAGAACAGCAAAGAGTTCTTTACTTATGTAAACTCTAGAAGGAAGGGGATGAATCAGATTGGTCCACTTGATATCTATGGGTCAACTGTTGATGATCCTGCTCAGGTAGCTAACAAACTGAATGAATATTTTGCATCGACATTCACACATGAGGAGTTATTCAGCGAGGGGAATGCCAGAGGTGTATTCAACTCTGGCAGTAAGCTAGAGAATCGTGTAATAACTGAGAGTAAAGTGGAGGAGAAATTGTTGAAGATAAATACAAGAAAGGCACCTGGGGTGGATGGGATCTATCCAGTTATATTAAAGGAGGCAGCAAAGGAAGTAAGCAAATCCTTAGCCATAATTATGAAAGCTTCCTTGGACTCAGGGGAAGTACCCATGGACTGGAGATGTGCAAATGTGACCCCAATTCACAAAGGAGGATCAAAGGGCGACACAAGTAATTATAGACCTGTTAGTTTAACTTCTGTTCCGGGAAAATTAATGGAGGCACTGGTTAAAGAAGCACTGCAGGATCATCTAGACAAGACTTCAGTTATAGCTCAGACACAGCATGGTTTTGTTAAGGGGAAGTCGTTCCTGGCCAATTTGATTGGATACTATGATACAGTCCCAAAAGAACTGGATGCAGGGAATACCTTTGATATTATATACGTGGATCTTAGAAAGGCTTTTGATACTGTTACACATGGAAGACTGCTGCACAAATTGGAGTAGTGTGGCATTGGAGGCAAATTGCTGCTATGGATAATGGGGTGGCTGAGGAGGAGAAGACAGAGAGTGGTAATCAATGGACACTGCTCATCGTGGACTGATGTTATTAGTGGAGTCCCTCAGGGCTCAGTGTTGGGTCCATTATTGTTTTCTGTATTTATAAATGATATTGATGATGGTATATCAAGCTTAATGTCCAAGTTTGCAGACGATACAAAGGTTGGCAGGGTTGTCAAGGACACTACTGACACTATGCTGCTGCAACAGGATCTGGAAAGGTTGAGCAGATGGGCTGAGAGGTGGCAAATGAAGTTTAACATTGACAAATATAAAGTACTGCATATGGGATACAGCAACCCCAGAGCAACGTATCAACTCTGTGGTACTACACTGACAGTGGTAGAGAATGAAAGGGACCTGGGGGTGGTTGTGCAGGCAGATATGAAGTTTTCTGATCAGTGAAGACGGGCTGCAAGAGTAGCTCATGGTGTATTGTCGATGATATATAGGAATTTTTCTAGCAGGGATAAGGAGGTGATTATTCCCTTGTATAAGGCAATGGCCACACCTAGAGTACTGTATACAGGTCTGGAGGCCTCATTTGAAGAGGGATGTAGAGATGCTGGATCGAGTACAGAGAAGGGCAACAAGATTAGTGAATGGAACAAAGGGGTGCTCTTACTAAGAAAGGCTTAAATTTTGCAAATTACAGTGTCTGGGGGACTAGGCACCGGCGAAGTGATCTGATAAAGCTTTGAATGGTTTGAGCATGCTCAATGCTGATGGGATTCTTCCTCTTGCTCAGAATAATCACCTGAGAGGGCATAAATTCAAATTGAGAAAAGACAGATTTAGGATAGACGTGAGGAAATTTGCCTTTAGCCAGCGGGTGGTTGGTTGGTGGAATAGACTTCCATCCCTTGTCGTGGAAGTTGATAGCCTAAATCGAGTTGATAGCCTAAGAGTATTTGTAACAAGCTGGACACTGTCGAACAGCTTCTGCTCTCTAAAATCTTTGATATTCTCTGCATAGCCGAAACGTGGCTTGGGAATGGGCGGGACTCCCTTGCCTGTGCTCCTCAGGCTGGGTACCAGATGCTCAGTTCCTCCAGAGAGGATCGTAGAGGGGGGGGAGTCGCAATATTCTATAATACCACTATCTTCTCATTGGCACATTCTGTGGTAACCAAATCCCTTGCATTTGAAGCTGCTATGGTATCCCTCAAGCTCAATGCCAACCTGATAGACATAGCAACAGTATACATTCCACCAGGCCCAAACAGTGACATCATTGAAGATGTGATCCACTGGCTGGTAAATCACCTCCATGCCTCTGCTAGGCACATTATTTGTGGAGACTTCAATCTTCCACCTACTCTCGCACATATTAGTAGGAAACTCATTAGAAGTATGAATTCATTGGGTATCGCCCTACTTAATTGGCACCCCACGAGAGGATCTAATCTCTTGGATCTGATATTCTCCTCAGCACCATGCGACCTCGAAGACAGTCCTCAAAACCTATTTCAATCCGATCACGAACCGATTGCCTTACTCCTGCACTTAGCCGCACCTAACTTTGATATCCAAGGCCCAAAAAAGAAAAAAGACATCACAGCACCCAAATTCATTGATCCACCACGATGTCTCGAAGCTGCATCCTCGATACCTTGGGAGGCTCTCAATAACTGTGATCTCGAGCTAGCTGTGGACCTCATGACTAGGTGGATTCGAACCACTGCAAGTTATGGTGCTACAAAGACTGTCTGCATCACTCCCCGTTCGAGAGCTTGGTGGACACCAGCACTGAACAACAGCTTTCAAGAAAAACAAAATCTGCATAAGAGATGGAAAGAAACAGGCGCTATACAAGATCGTATTGCCTTCTCCAGAGCCCGAGCAGTTTTCAACCGTCAGAAAATATTTGCAATTAAAAAGCATGTAAATTCAACCCTACGAAAAGGCAAATCGTTTTATGACTCTCAGCACACAGGAATTCCTAAGACACTGGACCTTGAACTGTGGATGGACCACGTTGCACGGTTCTCAAACACTGTGGCCCCGATGCATCTAGGCAACTTACCCATCAACAGGAAGCAGCTTATAACTGCTATAAATGGATTGCCACCCACTGCAACTGCAGGCCCCGATCTTGTGCCACAATTCATGATTAAATGTCTTAGCTCGTTTATCATCAATCCGCTACTATCAATTTTTAACCGTGTATTAACGCAGCACTACTTTCCCCCTCTCTGGAACAGATATGCTGTGAGGCCACACCCTAAATGCCAATCTGCAACCCTCATTAAACAGTTCAGGCCAATCTCTCATTCCTCCAGCCTCTTGAAGCTCATGGAGAAGACATTACTTTCCACCATCACCAATCAAATCATGCCTCACAAACCCCCACAGATTCACTATGGCATTCCAGGTAGATCCACAGTCACCAATTTAACATCGATAACCAACACCATTCTCAGTGCACTAGAAGCTAAAGCAGAGCTTTCTGTCACCTACATCGACCTGGAAGCTGCTTTCGACTCCATCAGTATCCCCTCACTTGTTCACCTCCTAGAAAACTACTTCTACATAAAAGGTGACATGTTGTGGTTTATCACAGCCCTGCTCTCTGAGAGAACCATTCTTCTTAAAGCGGATCAACACACAATCCGGAGAAAGATCACTGCAGGAGTTCCCCAAGGCGGAGTTCTCTCCGGAGCATTATTCACCGCAGTTATTCTTCCGTTTGTGCAACAGAGAGAAGACATACTCTGCTATGCCGATGATATTAAGATATTTACTCAGATTAACCCCGGCGAACATCTCTCAAACATCAATAAAAAGATCTGTGAAAAGTTACATAACTTAGGATCCTATCTCCATCAATTTGGCCTCCTCATTAACCCTGCCAAATCAGCACAAATTGTCTTTTCTCTGAAGCGCCAACCCACTGAAATCCAAGCCTCTCTAGACGGCATTCCCTTCCCAGTGGTCAAGATGCATACAGACTTGGGAGTCGTCTTCGACTATAAACTGAGCTTCAACCCCCACACTGACAAGCTCACAGCAAAATTCTGTCAAATGCGCTGGACCACAAAACAACAACTGCTCCACGTTAAGGATCTGGATGTGACTCGTCGATACATATACACCTCAGTATACTCCGTCGTACTGTATGCCTCGGAAATTTGTGGGTCCGCGGCCCCTACCAACATCAAGCGCGTGTACTCCGCCGAATACTGGCTCCTCCGTTGGATCACGCAAAAACATCGTCGTCCACCCCAGCAAAGGACAACTGCGATGGTGACGTCACTTCACTTTGCCCGACTTCCAGATCTTGTATTTGAAAAACGCCTTGTTCTCACTGTTAAGATGACAACCGGAATGGTCTCGGAGCCAAGCATCTGAGAACTGTGTGGCTGGAGGATCCCTCTACCCGGACTCAGGTCAGCTCCCACGCTCACAGCTCACTATAACAGACTGTCTCTTAGCGACCGCTTTCTCCCCAGGGTGATGCTCCCCACAATTGTTTCAATCGACGGCGACCTCTGTAGGTTTGTGAAGGATCGGACGTGCCGAAGACAGATCCTTAAGATCCCTGACCTTGGCCAGGCAAAGTGCACATTGATAAGGGCAGCATAATAATGCCCAATGTATTGTAAATAATGTTCAAAGCACGTCTTTATGAATGTGTTGTAAATAAAGTCAACAATATCTTTATGAATATAAATATTAATATAATATAATGTAAATATGAATATCTTTATTATTTCATTGTAAATACTGTCAAAAGCATAAAATGTCCTGTAAATAATCTGACACTGATTCTATTTTATTGTTGGCTCTGGGGGATGAGCCCGAACTTCGATGTGGGCCCCGTTCCCCCAAGGCTATTGTCCACCAACCAATGTAAAACCCCTGGCATTGTTGCTGTGAAGGGTCTATTGTATATACCATGTTTGTATACAATAAAGATTAAAGATTAAAGATTAAATAAGTTTAAGGCTCAGCTGGACAGGTATTTCGAACGAACAGAGGGGTGAAGTGGAAGTGGTTATTTTTTGTTTATTTATTTATTATTATTATTATTATTATTTTTTTTTTTGGGCTGATGCTGCATAAGCTTGCTTTCTTGCATCAAATGCCTCTACTAATGCTAATGCTAACTCCGTGATCACTGCCTGCTACTGGTTCCTCTACTATCATCTCAAGTAATGTTATGTGATCTGATTCATGGGTGATGATGAGGTCTAGGATATTCTTTTCTCTAGTACTTTCCCTGACATGTTCATACAAATAACAGTCGTCTAGTTGATTTAAAAAATTTGTTCCCCATGTCGAGTTTCCTTCCCATTTACTCCAATCAATTAGCGGCAAATTGAAATCATCCATAATAAGACATTGCCTCTTACTTACCCATTCAATTTGCATGTAGAGGCTTTCGTCATAATCTTCACAATCACCTGGTCTGTAGATTACTCCTACTCGCATTATTCCTTTGTTTCCAACTATCTCACACCATACAGACTCTATCCTAGCATGTGAAACGTCTGAATCCGGGAAAGCTATCGTCGCACTCAGGCTGCTTGTGATGAGAAGCATTACCGCACCACCCCCTTCTATCTACCCTATCCTTTCTAAATACATTATACAAGCCGTACTGAAACTCATCATCCCCAATTTCCGGGTGGCACCACGTCTCCCTAAGCCCTATTATGTCCGCGTTCCTTGTTTTAACCAGCAGTTCGAATTCGCTCGTAAAGGTCAGATACACTGATGAAATCAAATTTAGCTTTGATTTCAGCACTAATTTTGTTAATAGTCATATATCTATCTACTTGTAAAATTTGGTAAAGTTGTAAATAACAATGTCAATAATGTTAAATTTAAAGAAGTTAATGTTACAACTTTTTTTTTTTAAGTTAACTTTAAAATGTTTGGTTAATAGTACTACATCGTAATTTTGTTCTCTATTTATAGGATTACATCGTATTGGTTGCTGATAACTATGTCATTGCTACTGCTAAATGTGACGATTTCGCTATTGTTATAGAGATTTTATTTATTTTTGAAACAAGACAGAGTTGAACTAACATTCTAGGAGCCGCCCTGTCCTAAAACAGACTTACTAATACTAAAACATACTTACTTACTTTTAGATCCTTAAATATTGAACATTTCAAATATATAAGAAATGTTACCAGAATATGATAGTTCTTACTACAGACCTTCATTACCGAATTAGCCTTTCTTAGCCATGAAATTATAATATTTTAGTTTCGAAGCTAAGGGATAATAGCTATAATTGAGTTCTATGTAAGTAAACACTCTGTGGATAACAAGATCTCTATAAAAATAGTTAGCATTAGTAGAGGCATATGATGCAAGAAAGCACGCTTATATAGCATCAAAAACCTTTCAGTTTCACTCATCCATTCACTCCAAAAGTCTGTCTAGTTCAGCCTAGAATTTATTTATGCTGCCAACTTCCACGACAGAAGGAAGTTTGTTCCAGCAATCAACCACCCGCTGATTAAAGGCAAATGTCCACACGTCTATTCTACAACTGTCTTTCCTCAATTTGAATTTATGTTACCCTCACGTGCAAAATCTGAGCAAGAGGAAGAACCCCATCGGCAATCAGCCTGCTCAACCTATTCAAGGCCGAACACAACTCAACCAAATCACCTCGCCAGTGCCCTGTCTCCAGACGCTGCAATTTGCAAAAATTAAGCTTGTTCTTGATAACAGTAACCCTTAGTTCCACTCACTAATCTCGTTGCCGTTCTCTGCACTCGTTTTTGTAGCTCAACATCATTCTTATGTGTGCGGCCTGACCATTGCCTTATAAAAGGGAATAATCATCTCTTTAACCCTGCTAGAAAAAATCCTAAATATCATTGACAAGATCCCATGAGCTACCATTTCAGCCTGTCTACAGTACTCAGAAAACTTCATATCTGACTGCACAATTACCCCAATTTTCTACCACCGTAAGTAAAGTATCACACAGTTGGTGTGTTTCTCTAGGGTTACTGCTACCCAGATGCAGTACTTTACATTTGTCAATGTTACACTTCAGTTGACACCTCTCAGCCCATCTACTCAACCTTTCCAGATCCTGTTGCAGTAGCGTACTATCATTACTGTCATTAACAAACCTGCCAACCTTCATATCGTCTGGAAGCTTAGACATTAACCCTGATATACCTTCATCAATATCATTGATAAATACTGAAAACAACAATGGGCCAAACCAGAACCCTTGGGGGGCTCCACTAATAACAGTCCATGAAGAGCAGTGTCCATTGTTAAACACTATGTCTTCTCCCACTGGACCACCATTTTATCCATTGTAGCAACATGCCCTTAATGTCATACTGTTCCAATTTGTAGAGTAGTTTTCCATGTGCAACAGTATCAAAAGCTTTCCTAAAATCAAGTATATGATATCAAAATTATTCTTTGCATATCTTGCATCCAGTTCCTTTATGACCACATCGTAGTATCCAAACAAATTGGTCAGAAAAGACATCCTCTTAACAAACCCGTGCTGTGTCTGAACTATAACTGCAGCCTTGTGTAGATGATCCTGCATTGCTTCTTTAACTAGGGACTCCATTATTTTCCCTGGAACAGAAATTAAACTAAGAGGTCTGTAATTACTCATGTTACCTTTTGTTCTCCCTTTGTGAATTGGAGATACATTTGTGAATCTGCAGTCAGTGGGGACCTCCACTGAGTCCAACGATGCCCTCATAATCATGGCTAAGAACCTGCTAACTTCCTTTGCTGCCTCCTTTGATATAACTGGATAGATTACATCAACCCCAAGTGCCTTCCTTAAGTTTAATTTCAGCAACTGCTTTTCCACTTTGCTCTTAGTTATTACAAAATCATTTAACTCCCTGTTACAGTTTGATAAGCTTCTGGCCTCCATTTCCCTACAGAATTCCTCATGTATGATTTCGATCTTGTCTGTACACATTATTCTCCCCAAATTCCAATTCTAATTCTTTATTTCTGTAACACCACACCTCCGATATCCCAACAATATCTGCCTTTGATGTCTTCACCAGCACCTGAAATTCATCAAATTTATTTATTATATTCCTAGCTTTGGTGTAGATGCACCTATTTTTAATGTTAGTTACCCTGACACAACCCATGTATTTACTTGTTCCATGATGACTTTGCATATCTTGCATCCAGCCAGGGCCGTGCCGAGTCATTTTACTGCCCGAGGCAAGAATGAAAAATTGCTACTTACTGTTAATCATGGCAACGTTGGCAATTATTTAATCTTTCTTTTGGAGCCCCTTTCAGCTTTAAATCTGAGGCAAGAGCCTGCTGCTCATTCCAATAGAAGCAGTGCAAGAATCGCTGTCACCTCTGCCTGCGGCTACTGTTAATCATTTAGTCTGTGAACCCTCCCAAGCTAGCAGTTTTCCGACCAACCTAACACTGTCTCGATAGCATCAGCAAATATTCTTGCATCCTTTTTATTTAAGTGTATGCCAACCCTGTAGAAGCAGTCTCTCCTGTTAACAAGCCCAGACCACTCTGCGAAAAATTTCGCCCTATGAGCCTTGCGCAATCTCTCCAGGGCCAAATTGATTGACAAGGCTGTCATCATACACTCCTTCCTATCGTGTCTGGGCAGAACTGCAGACACTTTCGAATTTAACCCTAACTCGCGACTCTTTTTTCAACTCCTACTTAATCTACTTCTTACCTCTATTTAGATCTACTCCTACTCCTACTTAATCTACTTAGATCTCCTACTTAATGTCATCATGTATCACTGTTGTGTATATGTGCATATATGTGTATGTGTACATAAGTTTTTTTTTTTTTTTTAGGTCCTAGCTGCCGAAATCTCAGGAAATTAAGCGGCAGGACCTGCCAGTGTAAATCTTAGTCTACTGGTGTTTCCTGGTCTGCCTCCACGGGGCGAAGGTGGGGAAACGCTGGGCTCCAGCAGGGGTCCAGCGGCTAAATGACCAGATGAACAACGGTACAATACCCACTACACAGGTACAATACCCACACACTTTTAAACCTCTGGCATTCCCAGGAAACTGGTACACCCACAAAGAAAGCAACGCGGAGATGGGGGAAACCCCTGGGGCCGCATGACAACAATATACCTTACACCTTACACCTTACTTAATGTCATCAGTTCTATGGATAAAAGGGCTATATAAAACGGTTCTCTGGATAACAAGGTCTCTGTAATAAAAGAGTTATGACCAGCTAATGAAATGCAACCGCCTGTGAAAAAAACAGGAAATAAATGAGTATTTGGCAGAAATGTCGCTGCTATTAGGAAGTGTCGACTAACAGTTCTTATTTGATATGTGGATTTCAATAAGATTCAGCATGGTCGAAACACTGGCGGCCATGTTTTAATGTAGCAAAATGCGAGGTCTTAAACTTGGGAAACAGCATCCACAAAATAAATTAGATTTTATGGTTAATTAATTAAATAACTGTATATACCAATTAATCAAGTGTATAATTGTTCAAGTATATAACTGCACTTAAACCATGAAATCGTGCTAATTGAAAATGGCCAAAGATGGGCAACTTGCATGGGGAAATCTGTAAAAGGAAAGACGTTCACATGTAGCCTGTGGAAAATCCAAGGTCTGCTGGATAGTTTAAGTACTTCTGGAGGGAAACACACAGGTCGGAAAACTTTGCGACCTCCCTAGCTAAGTGGGGGGGGGGGGGTAATTACACAAACCAAAGATTAACTAGAGTTGCAAGCAGAGTTGAAAGTGATTCTGCACTTCTGTTGGAGCGCCTTGAAAGAAAGATGTCTGGGATTTCGGTCCCTGCTGTAGGTCATCATAATAGGCAAGTAAATACATAGGCTGCGTTAGGGTAACTCAGAACAAGAACATGTGCATGTATAGTTGCATTTACAATTTATTTATATACAATGCTAGAAGCATTGTAAATAAACTTGATGATTATGATCAAGTCATCAAATACAGACAATGTAGGAACAGCGGAGACACAGTGTCATTCAGACATATGCTATGCTGAATCTGAATATGGAGAGTCCAATGTATACAGGAAGGACTGATAGACGGACAGGACAGGAGGGCTGGAGTGGTTATGCTCTTATTTTAAAAATAAAAACATATTAAATCCGAGACAGTTCATCAAAATTTCGTTGGTCGACATGGGTGACCAAATCAATTTTGAGTCAGTTTCGTGTGATACTTGGGAAAACAACAATGAGGGTAGGAATGTGTTATAGGCCTAATGACTGTGAAGAGTATACCCAACAGCTATACAGAGAAAGAGGGTATGTAAATCAGAATGCCTCTCAAGGCGGATTTAAACTTTCCAGACGTTTACTGGTATTTGAGACTTAGTCATTCACACACTAGCAAGACTTTTTGTAGATTTCTTGCATTACTGTTTTATACAGTAGTATATTAAGCAACAATAGCAATACTTGATTGCGGTATCAGTGGTGATTCTACGTGCATTTAGAATCAGCATGTAAAAGACTTTATAGGTTGCAGCGATCACGGTGTACTAATATAGAATTTCATTGAAGACGTAACTACTGTCAAGAGCGCAGGGACAGGCTTTTGCTTTCGAAAGGGTGATTACAGTGGTCTCAGACAATTATTAAATTCTAAATAGAGAGACCAACTAATGGTGTTACCAACAGCAAATTATAAATAGGAAGCATTCGGGAAGGTAATCAAAGAAGCTACTCAGCTTTTTATACCATCGACAAAATACTGTTCAAACCGTAGACCTGAATGGATGATGAAGTATTAAGACACTTGGCAGAGAAGAAGAAGAACATTGCATGGGATGCCTATAAATTAACACGTGATACAGAAGCTTAGGATATACAAAAATTAGTCTGTAATCAAGTCATTAGCATCAGTAAAAGCATATTATGCAAGAAAGCAAGCTTATACAGCATCAGCCAAAAAAAAAAAAAAATTCTCATTTCAGCCATCCACTCGCTCCAAATGTTTGTCTAGTTCTGCCTTGAATCCTCTCAGACGATTATTCTGAGCAAGAGGAAGAATCCCATCCATATTGAGCTTGCTCAAACCATTCAAGGTCTTGTACACCTCAATCAGATCACCGCGCAGTACACCTCAATCAGATCATTGCCTAGTCTCCCAGTATAATTTGCAAAACTTAAACCTTTCTTTGTAAGAGCAACCCTTTGTTCCATTCACTAACCTTGTTGCCCTTAGCTGTACTGGTTTCAGCTCTACATCCTTCTTAAAATGAGGCCTCCGACCTCCATACAGTACTCAAGGTGTGGACTGCCCGCTGCCTTATACAAGGGTATAATCACCTTCTATCCCTGCTAAAAAAATTCCTGTCTATCGTTGACAAGACACCATGAACTACTCTTGCAGACTGTCTGCAATGGTCAGAAAACTTCATATCTGCCTGAACAATTACCCACAGGTCCTTTTCGTTCTCTACCACCGTCAGTGTAGTACCACACAGTTGATCCGTTACTCTGGGGTTACTCCTTCTGTGGTTACATATGAAGTATTTTGCATTTGTCAATTTGCTCAACTTTTCTAGATCTCGTTGCAGTAGCTTACCGTCATTAGTGTCATTAACAACCTTGCCGAACTTCGTGTCATCTGGAAAAATTAGACATGAAGGCTCATATATCATTAATAAATACAGAAAACAAGAAGAGACCCAACACTTGGGAACTCCACTAATAACTTAGTCAACGAATAGCAGTGTCCATTGATTACCACTCTCTGTCTCCTCCCAATCAACCATCCCTTTATCCATACTAGCAATTTGCCTCCAATGCCACACTACTCCAATTTTTGCAGCAGTCTTCCATGTGCAACAGTATCAAAAGCCTTTCTAAGATCCAAATATATGATATCAAAATTATTGTTTGTGTCCAGTTCCCTTGTGACCACATCAGTGTCCAATTAAATTAGTCAGACAAGCAGGACTTCCCATGATGTGAATCTTGTCTAGATGATTCTTCAATACTTCTTTAACCAGTGCCTCCATTAATTTCCCTGGAACAGAAGTTAAACTAACAGGTCTGTTTTTACTTGTGTCGCCCTTTGATCCTCCTTTATGATTTGGGGTCACATTTGCAAATCTCGGTCCATGAGTACTTCCCCCAAATCTAAGGAACTTTCACAATAATGTCTAAGGGTTTTCTTACTTCCTTTGCTGTCTCCTTTAATATAACTGGATAGATCCTTTCCACCCCGGGTGCCTTTTTTTATGTTTATCCTCAACAATTTCTCCTCCACTTTCCTCTCAGTTATTACAAAATCATCTAGATCACTGCCAGAATTTAATCCACCTCTGGCATTCCCCTCCCTGAAGAACTCTCCATGTGTGAATGTAGATGCAAAATACTCATTTAGTTTGTTAGCTATGTGAGCATGATCATCAACAGTTGAACCATCGATATCAAAAGGACCAATTGATTCATTTCCTTGCTTCTAGATTTTACATAAGTAGAGAACTCTGCTGTTTTTCTTTGCATCCTTTGCCAAAGATTTCTCGTAATCTGCATTTGCTTGCCTAACCTCCTTTGTGAATTGGGGATAAATTCGCACATCTCCAATCGAAAGATGGTCTCATAGTTATGTCTAAATTATGATTTTATTTTTAACATATTTATAAGTATATCTAAGGAAGCAATTCAGTTTTCCTGTTTTTCCCCTCATGCGTAGCAGAGTTGGTAGTATCACCGTCCTCCCCACCGGTGGAAAAGACCTGGGGTCGAGTCCCGTTGATGAGAGGAATTTTTACGAGCCTTTTGCCCATGATTAATTAGTTGGTCTCAGGAGAGGCTATCATGCTTCCTCCCCCCCGTAACTCGGGTTTTCTTCCAGTAAAACCATCGAACCATTGTTTTGCCGAAAAATCGATCGAACACAGAACATACCGCAATTTACAGGCAGCACGGTATATACGAAGCCATATGGCATTGGTCGCTAATGCAACTAAAAAAAAAAAAAAAATTCTTTGAATTTTAGTTAGATTTTAAATTGGTTTAATAATTTTCCGCATTTCAGTAGATAACAGTGCCAATCATTACCGCAGGTTCAGATTTTCTTATGTTTTCTCTATTTCGATATGAAAGTAAGTAACACTATTTTTGATTTTTCTCCGGGGGTTGGTGGAGGGATTTTTCGTTTATGCAACACATTTGCAACGACATGCAGATGTATTGAATCATAAAATGTTTCTCAGTTCTCTTCATTTTAATGTTAATGTTAATTAAAATGAAGAGAACTGAATGCATTTTATATTTGTTTGGATAAATAACACCTAACCGTATACACTGGCGTGTGTAAGCGTAATTCATTCTCTGAGGGTATTAATTATTTGTTATTATATTAATTAGTTATTTATAATAATTATATATTTTCTTCGCAATTTCTATGAATTAGTGGCTTATAGCAAATATGTATTTATTTTTATATAATTGCACCCTAATTTTGATTCCCGTTCTTCAGCATGATTGTTTTTTGATATATATTTTCGATATCTCCATCTGTGTGCTATTTACTTAAGCGCAGCATTGATTTGCTGCCGTGTTGCAATTCGTATGAATATAACATTTGAGGCAAATCACACCAAATGTTATTTGTAAATTGTATCGACTGTTATTGAGTACTTACAATACTACTACTAATAAAAAAAAAAGTAGGAATATTTTTAAAAATGAATTTTTTTTTTTTGTCTCCATAACTTGGAGACAATTTGAGAGAACACTTTGAGGTGCTTGTCAGTGTCCATCATATATAAGCTGTAAACAACTATAAGTTGCTATAAGTTGTGGTTTTAATGTGCTTCGGCATTTTAGGTTGTATTGCACCAGTTTATTATTGATGTTTATGAGATACAAAACCACGGTAATTCATAGGGAAAAATCCAACATTCTTCCTGAGAGTGGTTAACTATGTTACGTTTAATTCCCTAAATTAAGAATTACTCAAGCCTTTAACATGAATCAAACCCAAAGTACTACAAACAAGTGTCAGCCATTATGCTGTTGGAAGTTCCGGCTGGAAACTTAATATGAAGATAATTTAACTCTAGGGGCTCACATCTGGTGAGCTCCTAGTATGGGCTTGGCACACCCAGGGTCCTAAGCTGGATATCATCATTCTTCTCTTTCTTGGTGATTCCCTTCTACTTCTCTCTCTCTCTCTCTCTCTGGGTAAATCGGGATTTTTTTTTTTTTTTTGCTTGTGCAGCAAAAGCTTCGGCTTCCTTGCACCATATAGCTGATAATAATAATAATAATCGTATAAATTAAGTTTTACTTAAAGAATTTTATTAGCAAGAGATTTCACAAAAACAAATATTCTGATGAAATTAGTAAAGCATTTGATATTGTTCTTCATAAAAGTTTATTGTATAAAATGGGTTGTGAGTTGGGATTGCAGAGTGGATCATTAGTTGGCTGAAGGACATTTTTTTCTTTATTTAGATAGGTGGTTCTAGCCCAAAAAAAAAACAAAACCACTGTATTATTGCATTGATACCATTCAAAAGGTAAAGGTCAGTCAGTGAAGTAGCATCATGTGTAATTATGCTACTTTGTTTGTGTTATTGGAGAGTACAATGTGTATAGGAAGGGAGGAGGGGTTATGCTATTGGTTAAAAAACAAATAAAATCCAAGGAACTATAGCAAGTCAACATGGCTAGACAGTGCAGTGTCGATAATAAACAACTATACAGAGTAATAGAGAATCAACAGATAAATGAACCACTAGGTGGCAGTGATCACAGTGTGCTGAAGTGGGATTTACTCAAAGAGGTAACTACCATTAGGGGGTAAAGGGAAGGGTTATTGCTTTTGTAAAGGCGACTACGATGGACTGAGACAGTATTTAAATTCTATACAGTGGGACCAACTGATGATGTTACCAACAGCAAATTCAAAATGGGAAGCACTCAAAGAACTTATCTTGGAAACTACTAGGCTTTACATACCAACTAACAAATATTGTTCAAGGTTTAGGCCTAAATGGATGTCAGATGAACTAATGAGACATATGGCAGAGAAGAAAAATGCATGGGATACATACAAATTAACACGTGAAACAGAAGCCTATGATAGATACAAGTTGATCTGTAACCAAGTTACCAAGGAGGTTAGACATGCGAAGGCAGATTACAAGAAATCTTTGGCAAGGGATACAAAGAAAAACAGCAAAGAGTTCTTTACTTATGTAAACCCTAGAAGGAAGGAAGGGGATGAATCAGATTGGTCCACTTGATATCGACGGGTCAACTGTTGATGATCCTGCTCAGGTAGCTAACAAACTAAATGAATATATTGCATCAACATTCACACATGAGGAGTTATTCACCGAGAGGATGTCAGAGGTGTATTCAACTCTGGCAGTAAGCTAGAGAATCTTGTAATAACTGAGAGTAAAGTGGAGGAGAAATTGTTGAAGATAAACACAAGAAAGGCACCTGGGATGGATGGGATCTATCCAGTTATATTAAAGGAGGCAGCAAAGGAAGTAAGCAAACCCTTAGCCATAATTATGAGAGCTTCCTTGGACTCAGGTGAGGTACCCACAGACTGGAGATGTGCAAATGTGACCCCAATTCTCAAAGGAGGATTAAAGGCTGACACAAGTAATTATAGACCTGTGAGTTTAACTTCTGTTCCAAGAAAATTAATGGAGGCACTGGTTAAAGAAGCACTGCAGGATCATCTAGACAAGAACTTCACTTATAGCTCGAACACAGCATGGTTTTGTTAAGGGGAAGTCTTGCCTGACCAACTTGATTGGATACTATGATGCAGTCACAAAACAACTGGATGCAGGGAATAACTTTGATATTATATACTTGGATTGTAGAAAGGCTTTTGATACTGTTGCACATGGAAGACTGCTGCACAAATTGGAGCAGTGTGACATTGGAGGCAAATTGCTGCTATGGATAAAGGGGTGGTTGAGGGGGAGAAGACAGAGAGTGGTAATCAATGGACACTGCTCATCGTGGACTAATGTTATTAGTGGAGTCCCTCAGGGTTCAGTATTGGGTCCATTATTGTTTTCTGTATTTATAAATGATATTGATGATGGTATATCAAGCTTAATGTCCAAGTTTTCAGATGATACGAAGGTTGGCAGGGTTGTCAAGGACACTACTGACACATAGTAGGAGACACTTCTACAGCATGAAATATTTGCTCTTTGATGTTTTTATTTTGTTGCAATTTCCCTCTATCAGCATTTACACATAACGATTTCAGTGTACTTATTTTTCTGACTTATCTTTCCACACAACAAATGTTTTATGATTTTTACTTGAGTTAAAAAGTTTTTGGCATATCTGCAAACAGCAGCTACAAATTCTTATAAACCTCACCATTAAAATCATATCACTTAAAATGGCAAAAGTAAACAACATTAGTAGCAGAAAATGATTCAAGAAAACGAGTTTATACAGCATCAGCCTAAAAAAAAAAAAAAAAAAACACTTCACATTTCACCTCTGAATGCCTTCCAATAGTCTACCTAGTTTTTTCTTGGATTTATTTAAGCTATCAACTTTCATAACAGATGAAAGTTTGTTTTAGCAATCAACCACCTGCTGGTAAAGGCAAGCTTCTTCACATCTATTCTGCAACCATCCTTCCCCAATTTGAATTTATGTCCCCCTCATGTGTATAGTCTGAGCAAGAAGAAGACTCCCATCAGCATTCAGCTTGCTGAATGCACTCAAAGCATTAGACACCTCAATCAGATCAACTTGCAGGTGCCTAGTCTCCAGATGCTACAATTTGCAGAATTGAAGCCTTTCTTGTAAGAGCACCTCCTTTGTTCCTCTCACCAACCTTGTTGCCCTTCTCTGTACTTGTTCCAGCAGCTCTACATCCTTCCTAAAATGAGGTCTACATCCTTCCTAAAGATGTGACCTGACTATTGCCTTATACGATGGATTATTCATCTCCTTGACCCTGTTAGTAAAATTCTTGTATATGATTGACAAAACTCAATGAGCTGTCTGGTAACCTGTCTGCACTGCTCAGAGAACTTCAAACCTGACTGAACAATTATCCCCAGGTCTTTTTTCATTAACCTGAATTTAGTACCAGTTGGTACTAAACCATTTTCCACTACCCAGAGTAATGTACAGTTTGTACATTACTCTGGGGAGTTATTGCTACCCATGTGCAGAATGCTTTATTTATCAATGTTAAACTTCAATAGCTATTTCTGAGTCCATCTGCCTAACTTTTCTAGGCCCTGTTGCAATAGCATACCATCATTACTGTCATTAACTACCCTGCAAACTTGGAGATTAGGCCTGATATACCTTCATCAGTTTCATTGATAAATACAGAAAACTACAATGGGTCCGACAGTGAACCTTGGGGATTCCATTAATAACATTAGTCCACGAAGAGCAGTCCACTGATTACCACTGTGTCTTCTCCCACTCAGCCATCCCTTTAGCCATAGCAATATCTGCCCTTAATGCCACACTGCTCCAGTTTGTACAGCAGTCTTTTATACTTATATTTTTATAATATAAAATATAGATAATATTTTATATTATCTGTATTTATTAATGATATTGATGATGGTATATCAGGCTTGATGTCCAAGTTTGCAAGCAATACAAAGGTTGACAGAGTTGTTAATGACAGTACGCTGCAACAGGATCTAGAAAAGTTGAGCAGAAGGGCTGAGAGGTGCAACTTTGCATTTGTCAATGTTAAACTCAGTTTAACATTGACAAATGCAAAGTACTGGATATGGGTAGCATAAACTCCAGAGAATACGGAGGATGCAGATAGGTCAGGGAATGACCACTGCATAACCCCCGAGCAATATGGCCTTAGTTGCTAATGCTCCTAAAAACCAAATAACATAACATAACTCATTTTAGGAAGGATGAGTCAGTTTGGTGTGACATAAGCATAGGTAAATCAAAATTGAGAGTAGGAGTGTGCTATAGGCCTAATGACTCTGATGAGTATAATAAGATACTGTACAGGGAAATAGAGTGGGCCAGTAAATCAGAGAGTCTTATAATGGGGGATTTTAATTTCCCAGATATTGACTGGAATTTGTGGGTTGGTCACTCACACACTAGCAAGGCTTTTGTGGATTTATTGGATGATTGTTTTCTACACCAGCATGTTCGGGAGGCAACTAGAGGGAGTAATACTCTTGATCTGATTATCAGTAGTGATTCTTCATGCATTAGGAATCTGCAGATAAATGAACCACTGGGTGGCAGTGATCACAGTGTGCTGAAGTGGGATTTACTCAAGGAGGTAACTACCATCAGAGGTAAAGGGAAGGGTTTTTGCTTTCGTAAAGGAGACTATGCTGGTCTGAGACAGTATTTATATTCTATACAGTGGGACCAACTGATGATGTTACCAACAGCAAATTCAAAATGGGAAGCATTCAAGGAACTAATCTTGGAAGCTACCAGGCTTTACATACCAACCAAGAAATATTGTTCAAGGTTCAGGCCTAAATGGTTGTCAGATGAACTAATGAGACATATGGCAGAGAAGAAAAATGCATGGGATACATACAAATTAATGGGTGACGTGGAAGCCTATGATAGATATAAGTTGGTCTGTAACCAAGTCACAAAGGAGATTAGGCAGGCAAAGGCAGATTATGAGAAATCCTTGGCAAAGGATGCAAAGAAAAACAGAAAAGAGTTCTTTACCTATTTAAACTCAAGAAGGAAAGGGATGAATCAGATTGGTCCACTGGATGTTGATGGTTCAACAGTTGAGGATCCAGCTCAGGTGGCTAACAATCTAAACGAGTATTTTGCATCTACATTCACACACGAGGAGTTATTCAGGAAGGGGAATGTCGTAGGTGAAGTAAACATTGGCAGTGAGCTAGATGATTTTCTAATAACTGAGAGCAAAGTGGAGGAGAAATTGTTGAGGATAAACATAAAAAAGGCACCCGGGGTGGATGGGATTATCCAGTTATATTAAAGGAGGCAGCAAAGGAAGTAAGCAAACCCCTAGCCATAATTATGAGAGCTTCTTTGGACTCAGGGGAGGTACCCATGGACTGGAGATGTGCAAATGTAACCCCAATTCACAAAGGAGGATCAAAGGCTGACACAAGTAATTATAGACCTGTTAGTTTAACTTCGGTTCCAGGAAAATTAATGGAGGCACTGGTTAAAGAAGCACTGCAGGATCATCTGGACAAGAATTCAGTTATAGCTCAGACACAGCATGGGTTTGTTAAGGGCAGGTCTTGTCTGACCAATTTGATTGGATACTATGATGTAGTCACAAAAGAACTGGATGCAGGGAATAACTTTGATATTATATATTTGGATCTTAGAAAGGCTTTTGATACTGTTGCGCATGGAAGACTGCTGCACAAATTGGAGAAGTGTGGCATTCGAGGCAAATTGCTGCTATGGATAAAGGGATGGTTGAGTGGCAGAAGACAGAGAGTGGTAATCAATGGACACTGCTCAACGTGGACTAATGTTATTAGTGGAGTTCCTCAGGGTTCAGTGTTGGGTCCATTGTTGTTTTCTGTATTTATAAATGATATTGATGATGGTGTATCAGGCTTAATGTCCAAGTTTGCAGACGATACAAAGGTTGGCAGGGTTGTTAAGGACCCTACTGATACTATGCTGCTGCAACAGGATCTGGAAAGGTTGAGCAGATGGGCTGAGAGGTGGCAAATGAAGTTTAACATTGACAAATGTAAAGTACTACATATGGGAAACAGTAACCCCAGATCAACGTATCAACTCTGTGGTACTACGCTGACAGTGGTAGAGAATGAAAAGGACCTGGGGGTAATTGTGCAGGCAGATATGAAGTTCTCTGAGCAGTGCAGACGAGCTGCAAGAGTAGCTCATGGTGTCTTGTCAATGATATACAGGAATTTTTCTAGCAGGGACAGGGATGTGATTATTCCCTTGTATAAGGCATTGGTCAGGCCACACCTTGAGTACTGTATACAGGTCTGGAGGCCTCATTTCAAGAAGGATGTAGAGCTGCTGGAACGAGTACAGAGAAGGGCAACAAGATTACTGAATGGAACAAAGGGTTGCTCTTACGAAGAAAGGCTTAAGTTTTGCAAATTACAGAGCCTGGAGACTAGGCATCGCCGAGGTGATCTGATAGAGGTGTACAAGGCTTTGAATGGCTTGAGCATGCCCAATGCCGATGGAATTCTTCCTCTTGCTCAGAATAATCACCTGAGAGGGCATAAATTCAAATTGAGGAAGGACGGATGTCGGATAGATGTGCGGAAATTCGCCTTTAGCCAGCGGGCAGTTGGTTTGTGGAATAGACTAACATCGCTTGTTGTTGAAGTTGATAGCCTAAACAAATTTAAGGCTCAGCTGGACAGGTATTTCGAACGAATTGAGGGGTGAAATGGGAGTAGTGGTTGTTTTTTTTTTTTTTTTTTTTTTCTTTTTTTTTGGCTGATGCTGAATAAGCTTGCTTTCTTGCATCATATGCCTCTACTAATGCTAATGCTAACTCCAGATAAACATATCAACTGTGTGGTACTACACTGACAGTGGTAGAGAATGAATAGGACTTGGGGGTAATTGTGCAGGCAGATATGAAGTTTTCTGAGCAGTGCAGATGGTCTGCAAGAGTAGCTCATTGTGTCTTGTCAATGATATACAGGAATTTTTCTAGCAGAGAAAAGGAGGTGATTATCCCCTTGTATAAGGCAGTGGTCAGGCCACATCTTGAGTACTGTATACAGGTCTGGAGGCCTCATTTTAGGAAGGATGTAGAGCTGCTGGAGCGAGTGCAGAGAAGGGCAACAAGATTGGTGAATGGAACAAAGGGTTGCTCTTGCAAAGAAAGGCTTTTAATTTTTGCAAATTACAGTGTCTGGAGACTAGGCACTTGTGAGGTGATCTGATTGAGGTGTATAAAGCTTTGAATGGTTTGAGCATGCTGAAGGGATTCTTCCTCTTGCTTAGAATAATCCCCTAAGAGGGCATAAATTCAAATTGAGGAAAGACAGTTGTAGGATAGATATGCAGAAGTTTGCCTTTAGCCAGTGTATGGTTGATTGCTGGAACAATGTAGAAGTTGATAGCCTAAAGATTTTCAAGGCAGAACTAGACAAACATTTGGAGCGAGTGGATGGATGAAATTAGATGATATTTTTTTTTTTTTTTTGGCTGATGCTGTATAAGCTTGCTTTCTTGCATCATGTGCCTTGCTAATGCTAATATGCAACAGTATCAGCAGTTTACTGAAATCCGAGTATTAAAATTATCAAAATTTTTTTTTGCATCCAGTTCCTCTGTGACCAAGACATAATATCCAGTTATTAGTCATACAAGATTTCTCCTTAACAACTGCATGCTGTGTCTGAAGTATAATTGCAGCATTATCTATATGATCCTTCATTACTTCTTTAACAAGTGACTGCATTATTTTCCCTTGAGCTGAAGTTAAACTAACATGTGTGTAATTACTCGTGTCACCTTTGATCCCCCCCCTTGTGAATTGGGGATATTTGCACATCTCCAGTCTGTGGGGACCCCCCCTTTGTTAACTGGGGATATATTTGCACATCTCCAGTCTGCGAGGACCTCCCCTGAATCCAAGGTGTTCTCATAATTATGGCTAAAAGTTTGCTTACTTCCTTTGCTGCCTCCCTTAATCCCCTTCATTCAATTAATATAATTGAATAGATCCCATTTTGTAGATCATAGTTAGTGACATCTCCCATAATATCAGTTTGACAAATCCTGTACTCTAAAAATGAGACAGTTGTGAAACCTGAAACTCAAGTAACAGACGTGTTGACACTGCTAGTATGTACTGTGGAAAACTGGTTATGCACAAATAATTATTTGTGCATAACCGTTTGTTTAGTAGAACAATACTATTCATATCAATGATGATTTGTAGTCTAAAGCCTATTATATAGTCATATTTTTATTACATAAATTTGAACATAAAAAGTTTTTCCTATTTTTATATGGTTTGTTAATTTATGATTAATATCTAGAAATAAAAACTTGTGAAAAATATGTTTATAATAACTTTTTTTTTCTTACTTTTGGTTGGAGAATATACTGCTACATTTGTTCTGTGCAAGTTTGAAATATCCTTAATATTTAGCAGATATTAAATGTATTTCACTCTCCATTGCTTGCACAAAAATGGAACAAGTATATGCTTGTGTGGTATCTGTCAGACACCTTTTTGTTTTAATTATAAAAAAGTAATTTTAGCTTTCTTACCGAATTGAAAATTGCATTCTATTAATTATGATTTGCCATATTCAATTACAAAGTAGCAAACATAAATGCAAGAAGCCAATGATAATAATGTTTTTATCATAGTTTTTAGAATTTACAAGGACACTCCTTCCCGAACTGAAACACAGGCACTTGCATGTTGTCTGGCAGACACAACATTGATGCCTGTTTTTTTGTCAGCTGTTTTTATTTAGTTGCTTTGAAGGCACTGAAACCAAAGCTTTACAGCATGGCTCAGACAGCACTTGTTATCTCTACAGATATCCTGTGAGTATGGGACTTCAGCACAAGAAGAATAGGTACTTTTGCTCACCATGTGTCTCTCAAATGCCCAAAAAAAAAGTAATTATTCATTTAACAAAATTCACAGTATATCAGAATGAAAACAGAAAATATTGTATATTCGTTTAGGGAATATCAGTGGGGAAAGGTATGCATGAGGATTTGATTTCATTTCCAAATTTAAAAAAATATATATAAAAATTAAAAAAAAAAAAAAGTATGAAAACTTGACATTACTGTGTCACTTTTCTTAAATAAGAACATAAGATACTATTCCCTTGTATTTTTTTTTTTTTTTTTTTTTTTTTGCACAATTTTTGATGGAAAACATTTCGAAATTTGAATCTAGAGAAAGGCACCATTGTGAAGCTTTGCCTGCTCTCGGAATTAGTAAAATTTGAGTTTTTCATATATAGTAAAAAGAATATTTTTCAGGTTATCATCAAAATATATTTAATGCCATATTTAGAGAGCTTTATTCTGTATTTGCTAAGTTAATTGTAAACCTCTCATAGAAATTTAATGTTGTCATATATATATATATATATATATATATATATATATAAATAAATAAATAAATCTGCAGCCATTGTCAATCCATTACAGGATGGAGGTCTCCTCAGCAAGTCATGTTGAGGAAATGGATCATAATTTGCCATGCTAGTCTAGTGCGAGTTTGCTGATTGACTATATTTAGCAGTCTGGGTGGGTGGGGGGGTTGAACCTGTTCTACTCAAAGAGTGTATGCTATTGCACTCCCTTCCTGCCCATTCAGCTATGGAGGCTGTCTGTTATATAATATATATAATATTTTATATATTATATAATATATAACATATATACCTATATAATATACAGGGTGTTTCAAAAGCGATGGTCAATAATTTAAAGGTGAACTGTACAGACTACAATATGCAAAAAAAAAAGCCTAGTAATCATGGGTCCTTAAGTGAATCGTTTGTGAGATATTGCACATTTCTAGTTGGGATCCACCACTGACTTGTTTGTTTAGGTTTGGTTATGCTCATTCTTTCCCTTTCCCCTCTGTCAATGCTCTGAGACATAGCAGGCATGCTAGTACTTGTCAAAGGATAGTGAACATGGAAAGAGGTTACAGCAACAAAGAGTACATGCACTTCATGTATGTTAAAGCCAATGACAGTGCACTCGAGGCTGCACGTTTGTACCAAGAAGCATTTCTCTGCCAAAGGCAGCCCAACAGGTGCACACTCCTCAGGGTACATCAATGCCTTAGAGAACATGGACGCATTGCACATGGAGTACGAGCAGGTAGGCCCAGAAACTTAACACCTGATGCCGAGCAAAGGGTGTTAGAAAGAACATCCTGTAAAATCCTGTGGTGTTGAAACCAAAAATTAAAAATGTATAAAAAATGTTTAATAAAACCACCCTTAGCAAACGATTCATAGCTTTTTGCTAAACTAGTGCTCCCATAGTCGGTGGCAGATCTCAACAGAAAATGTGAATTATCTTGAAAACAGTTCATTTGCAGCCCGATGTTCACTAGGACTTTTTTGCTTCTTTTAGTTTGTACTTTTTACCTTTAAATTATTGACGATCATTTTTGAAACACCCTGTATAACAGACAAATATACAGGGTGTCTCAAAAATATTGGTACAAACGTTTAGGGGAGGTAGGTAACATCTAAAGGAATGTGAATCACATAGGAACCGATAACCGGAAACATCACCATAAGTCAGTAGATGGCACAGTAGTCGCCGCACGAAGAGCATGCATTGATATACGAACTGTGAGCTGGCAGACATGCACCTAGTGTATGGATTAGCAGAGGGCAATGGACGAGCCGCTCAACAAATTTATGGAGACCGCTTCCCAGACAGACATGTACCGGACCACCATTTGTTTGCGTGTGTACATCAAAATTTGTGCAATTATGGGTCATTTAGAGGATACAGGAGTAGTGTGGGCAGACCACATTCAATGCAAACTCCCGCCATGGAAGAAAGTGTGTGTTGAATGCCATCCAGAATAATCCTACTACCAGCACACATGCCGTTGCCTCTGCTTTAGGAG
This sequence comes from Mastigoproctus giganteus, assembly GCF_048544385.1. Lineage (NCBI taxonomy): Eukaryota > Metazoa > Arthropoda > Arachnida > Uropygi > Thelyphonidae > Mastigoproctus > Mastigoproctus giganteus. Next base: position 4,587,918 of record NC_143580.1, read on the forward strand.
TGTCTCGTTGCAGTGTACAGTGTGTCTGGCACGACTATTCCTTACACCCCTTTATTCTCCAAAGGGTTCAGTTACTGCTCCCCCAAGGTCATCCTGCATGTGTGGCTTTTGCGCAGTGGTTTCTCTAAGAAAGTGTTCAAGACTTGAATTTTCCAGCCTATGTTCACGGATGAGGCTTATTTCACTCGGGAAGGCTTATTCAATCAGCACAATGCTCATGACAATCCACACGGTATGTACCCTCATGCAGCACAACATCGCTTCACAATAAATGTGTGGGCGGGTATGGTCGGTGACTGGCAACCAGAGAGGGTAATACAGTCAGTCCTCGTATAGCACGATAGTTGTGTTCCTATAAACCCTCGTGCAACGCAAAATCGTGCAATATAAACAACAGGCCCTATGGGAAAAATAGGGTTACGAGCTGACCACCCAAGATTGAACACACATTTGTGACCAAAACATTACCAAACACATTAAATAATTATTACGTAATAAATAGTTATTACGACTATTACGTAATAAAATATTGCTAATGCTTTTGCTTCTATCGTAAGCAAACTTGTTTTTTGTTTGATTTTAGCATTAGCATTAGTAGAGGCATATGATGCAAGAAAGCAAGCTTATTCAGCATCAGCCAAAAAAAAACACACACCACTCCCATTTCACCCCTCCGCTCGTTCGAAATACCTGTCCAGTTGAGCTTTAAATTTGTTTAGGCTATCAACTTCAACAACAAGTGATGGAAGTCGGTTCCACCAACCAACCACCCGCTGGCCAAAGGCAAATTTCCGCACATCTATCCGACATCCGTCCTTCCTCAATTTGAATTTATGCCCTCTGATGTGATTATTCTGAGCAAGATGAAGAATCCCATTGGCATTGAGCATGCTCAAACCATTCAAAGCCTTATACACCTCTATCAGATCACCTCGCCGGTGCTATTCTCCAGACTCTGTAATTTGCAAAACTTAAGCCTTTCTTCGTAAGAGCAACCCTTTGTTCCATTCACTAATCTTGTTGCCCTTCTCTGTACCCATTCCAGCAGCTCTACATCCTTCTTGAAATGAGGCCTCCAGACCTGTATACAGTACTCAAGATGTGGCCTAACCATTGCCTTATACAAGGGAATAATCACCTCCTTATCCCTGCTAGAAAAATTCCTGTATATCATTGACAAGACACCATGAGCTACTCTTGCAGCTCGTCTGCACTGCTCAGAGAACTTCATATCTGCCTGCACAATTACCCCCAGGTCCTTTTTATTCTCCACTACTGTCAGTGGTAGTACCGCAGAGTTGATATGTTGCTCTGGGTTTACTGTTTCCCATATGTAGTACTTTATTTTTGTCAATGTTAAACTTCATTTGCCACCTCTCAGCCCATCTGTTCAACCTTTCCAGATCCTGTTGCAGCAGCATAGCGTCAGTAGTGTCCTTAACAACCCTGCCAACCTCTGTATCATCTGCAAACTTGGACATTAAACTTGATATCCCATCATCAATATCATTCATAAACACCAAAAACAACAACGGACCCAACACTGAACCCTGAGGAACTCCACTAATAACATTAGTCCACGTTGAGCAGTGTCCATTGATTACCACTCTCTGTCTTCTGCCACTCAACCATCCCCTTATCCATAGCAGCAATTTGCCTCCAATGCCACACTGCTCCAATTTGTGCAGCAGTCTTCCATGTGCAACAGTATCAAAAGCCTTTCTAAGATCCAAATATATAATATCAAAGTTATTCCCTGCATCCAGTTCTTTTGTGACTACATCATAGTATCCAATCAAATTGGTTAGGCAAGACCTGCCCTTAACAAAACCATGCTGCGTCTGAGCTATAACTGAATTCTTGTCTAGATGATCCTGGAGTGCTTCTTTAACCAGTGCCTCCATTAATTTACCTGGAACAGAAGTTAAACTAACAGGTCTATAGTTACTTGTGTCAGCCTTTGATCCTCCTTTGTGAATTGGGGTTACATTTGCACATCTCCAGTCTATGGGTACCTCCCCTGAGGCCAAAGAAGCTCTCATAATTATGGCTAGGGGTTTGCTTACTTCCTTTGCTGCCTCCTTTAATATAACTGGATAGATCCCATCCACCCCCAGGTGCCTTTTTTATGTTTATCCTCAACAATCTCTCCTCCACTTTCCTCTCAGTTATTACAAAATCATCCAGCTCCCTGCCAATGTTTACTTTACCTACATCATTCTCCTTCCTGAATAACTCCTCATGCGTGAATGTAGATGCAAAATACTCGTTTAGATTGTTAGCCACCTGAGCAGGATCCTCTACTGTTGAACCATCAATATCCAGTGGACCAATCTGATTCATCCCTTTCCTTCTTGAGTTTAAATATGTAAAGAACTCTTTTCTGTTTTTCTTTGCATCCTTTGCCAAGTATTTTTCGTAGTCTGCCTTTGCCTGCCTAATCTCCTTTGTGACTTGGTTACAGACCAACTTATATCTATCATAGGCTTCAATTGTAGGTGGTAGATGACTTTCATCAACTGGTGAAATACCACCACTTTGCTTATTGGAGGCTTGAAGTGGTGAAACCCATGTTTAGTCTCTAGAGCAAAGTTTCCGGCATCCCCCCCCCCCCCATACTTCTCCTTCAACCCATGCATGGTACTAAGTACTATAGGTTTTGATACCTTTCGTGTTTGGGGTTTTCATAAAAAAAAAAAAAAAAAAATGTCACCCATTAATTTGTATGTATCCCATGCATTTTTCTTCTCTACCACATGTCTCATTAGTTCATCTGACAACCATTTAGGCCTAAACCTTGAACAATATTTCTTAGTTGGTATGTAAAGCCTGGTAGCCTCCAAGATTAGTTCCTTGAATGCTTCCCATTTTGAGTTTGCTGTTGGTAACATCATCAGTTGGTCCCACTGTATAGAATTTAAATACTGTCTCAGACCATCATAGTCGCCTTTACGAAAACAAAAACCCTTCCCTTTACCTCTGATGGTAGTTACCTCCTTGAGTAAATCCCACTTCAACACACTGTGATCACTGCCACCTAGTGGTTCATTTATCTGCAGATTCTTAATGCATGAAGAATCACTACTGATAATCAGATCAAGAGTATTGCTCCCTCTTGTTGCCTCACGAACGTGCTGATGTAGAAAACAATCATCCAATAAATCCACAAAAGCCTTGCTAGTATGCGAGTGACCAACCCACAAATTCCAGTCAATATCTGGGAAATTAAAATCCCCCATTATAAGAGTCTGATTTACTGGCCCACTCTATTTCCCTGTACAATATCTTATTATACTCATCAGAGTCATTAGGCCTATAGCACACTCCTACTCTCAATTTTGATTTCCCTATGCTTATGTCACACCAAACTGACTCGACACTGCCCTGTCCATCGATGTCAACTGGCTTCACTTCCTTGGACTTTGTGTTTCTTAACTAATAGCATAACCCCTCCTCCCCTCCTGTCCTGTCTATCCTTTCTATACACATTGTATTCCCCAAATTCCAGTTCCGCATTACTTATATCTGTGTGACACCACGTCTCTGATATCCCAACAATATCTGCCTTTGATGTTTTGAGCAATACCTCAAATTCATCAAATTTATTTACCAAACTCCTAGCAGTGGTGTACACACAGGTATACATGCACCTGTTTCTATTCTTAGCTACTCTAACACAACCCATGTGTTTACTTGTACCGCAATGACTCCCAGCAGTCTCTGAAATATCCTGCTTCTTGTTTTTCAGGCTTCTGCTCATTTCAATAGAAGCAGTGCAAGAATCACTTCCACCTCTGCCAGTGGCTACTGTTAATCTATTAGTCCTTGTATCCCCCCCCAACTAGCAGTTTTCCGACCCACCTAACACTGCCTCGACAGCATCAGCAAAAATTCTTGCACCCTTTCTATTTAAGTGTATCCCATCCCTGTAGAAGCAATCTCTCCTGTTAACAAGTACAGTCCAGGCTGAAAAAAATTCTACCCCTTGAGTCTTGCACAATCCCTCCAGGGCCGAATTGATCGACAAGGCTCTCATCATATACTCCCTCTTATCGTGTCTGGGCAGAATTGCAGACACTTTCAAATTCATCCCTAATTCACGGCTTTTTTTCAACAGTGACCTGTACTTGCTAAGTAATTCCGCCGGTCTCCTACTCTTAATATCATTAGTGCCAACGTGTACAACTGTATCACCTTTTGTGCCCCTAAAAGATGATATCCGCTCTACAATGTCATCAACCTTTGCCCCTGGCAGACATACCCTGGTCCTATTCCACCTATCCTTTTTACAAAGCATGTTCCCCGTTTCCCTGACAATAGAGTCACCAACTACTACTAGTTCCTTTGGGACCAGCGCATTCTGCCTAGGGGGCTGCCTCTGTGTTGCCTGATGACCAAGTGCAAGCTCTGGCGTTGATGTGGGCAGCTGAGAGCTTGATGGGCCCCTCAATTTATTTCCTTCGAGGGCATCCACCCTGTCCTTCAAGCTCTCATAAAGGCCCATAACAACGCTGAGTTGTCGCCTGATTTCCTTGCACTCCTCACATCGTGCATACACAAAGACATCCCCCCTGGCAGTATCATGTCCTGTACCCGACTGCTCCGCAAACATCAAGCAAACAGTGCATTTTAAAAGACTGATTCAGAGGGCAACTGCCCCCCCTCAGTTCTCCCCTGAACCACAGCACTCCCATTAGCTTGAGCCTTTTGCTTTGCTGCTCTGGTCAGAGTCATGATTCCGATTTAATTCAATAAAATTTCAAAACAAAAATTAAATCCTTAAGTTATATCCCAAAACAGTAATGTTATATATATATATATTTTTTTGGTATCTAGTGTTTTCTACGAGTTCCCTTTATACAACTTCCATATCACGTGTACCACTATAGTTATGTATTAATTATTTGTTACGATTAAGTCGTTATATATATATAGAGTTAAAAATACAATTTAATTGACAATAAAGTTTATCAAGATTAATAGATTTACTGATTAATTGACAATATTATATTATGCACTATACTACACTAAGCTTATGCTATCGTGTAAAAATGGCGGGAATTCTCGAACGGTACTTCTACGGACTCGTAAGTATTGATTAGCTTCCAAATCTCGCTATCTCAATTTAGAATAAACTAAGGATCCTGACTAGGTCTATAATCTACTTATAGAAGATAATATGATATAACAATTGGTTAATAAATCGACTAAATTTGGTTAAAAAAAAAGACCTCTCATTCAATTTGTAACACGTGGATTTGATACCGTTACCGATACTAAGTAATACCTACAAAATCTCTGTCTAAGTTAAACTTTAAACTAAGTATCGTAACTAGGAATATAAAGCTACTCTAGAAAATAAGTTAATATGACAATTTAAGCTAATAAATCAGAAAATAAATCAGGAAAAACTTCTCTGTTCCAAGAGCTTCAAGGAGCTTCGTCCGCACAGGTTAACCTCGCACCCAGACTCCCAAAATTTTCTATCCAAACAAATGAGAGCCGTTCCATCTCTTCCAATTCTTTGTGTCTTAATCTATGGATTTTAATTACACTTTGAGTTGTTCCTGCTATGAAAGTTGTTTTTATTTTCTTTGCATTCTTTGTAATTCTCGGCATTGCCTCATTTAGGTCTGTAGCATGTGCAATATCACATGGTCTTTCATTTTGCTCAAAGTGTTTCACAATTTCATATTTTTTTTTTTCTCTATTGATAGAGACAGATTGGCCATAAGCCTTACCGGGAAAACCCCAGTGGGCCGGTGGCTGGTGTGATTTTGGCCATAAACCATAGTATGAGGCCACTATAAATTTTCCCGCGTAAGAATTTTTGACCCAGTCCGCCTCTGTTTATCGATATTGGTTTTCTTTTTCTCTCCGAATCTGCAGTGTCTTCACCAGGACACATCCTTTTCACACCTTTTAAGTATTTTACTCATTTTTAGGGAATAAAGCACAATTACAGAACAAGGAGGCAAGCTTGATACACATAAACAGAGCTGCACACGTGCAGCAACTGAATAAACAACACCGTAAAGGCAGAGATACACTATTAACACCTCACATTTTACTAAAGCACATTTCTAGTTAATGTCATAAAACAATAAAAACAATTTCCAGTTGTGTTCCTGCTAGTGGAATCTGTTATAAACTGGATAGTAAACTCGATCTAATTGCAATTGCGATTATACCGATAGCTGGAATTGTGTTGGTTTTTATGTTATTATGGTGAAATGTGTTTCCCCTTCACTGATATAAAAAACATAAATACATTTTCAGAATCTTCTCTTCATTCCTATCGTGTGGCGTTCAGTTGGGGTGATTCTGCATTTGACTGGCATTTATTGTGAACACAAAGGCGAATCGTGCATAAGCGAATTCGGTTCGTGTTATATAGGATATCTTTCCCCTATTTATAAATTGTGTATGATCGAATTTGTGTAGTGTAAACACGTGTTATACGAGGACTGACTGTACTCTCGATCTGATTATCAGCAGAGTGATCATTCGTGTATTAAGAATTTGCAGATAAAGGAACCACTAGGTGGCAGTGATCACAGTGTACTGATGTGAGATTTACTTAAAGATATAATTACCATCAAGGATAAAGGAAAGGGTTTTTGTTTCCGTAAAGATGAGTACAGTGGTCTCAGACAGTTTTTAAATTCTGTACAATGGGATCAACTGATGATGTTACCAACAGTAAATTCTAAGTGGGAAGCATTAAAGGAATTAATTGTGGATGCTACTAAGTTTCATACCTATTAAGAATTATCGTTCACGGTTTAGGCCTAAATGGTTATCAAATGAACTAATAGGACTTGTGACAGAGAAGAAAAATGCATAGGATGCATATAAATTATCAAGCGACTCAGAAGCCTATGGCAGATATAAGGTAGTCTGTAATCAGGTCACAAAGGAGGTTAGGCAGGCGAAGGCAGATTAAGAGAAATCTTTAGCAAAAAATGCTAAGAAAAACAGCAAGGATTTCTTTACTTATATAAACTCTAAAAGGAAGGGGATGAATCTGATTGGTCCACTTGATATCAATGGTTCGACTATTGATGATCCTGCTCAGATAGCAAACAAACACAAACGGCATAAATTTGTTAGGATCATAAGATTTTTATTTACATTTCATGGAGAAAACACATACATATAATCAATTTTAATAACTTTAAAAAATACATATTCATTTCAGTTGTTTGCTAAGGATTCTATAAAAAAAAATTGTTATTCGCTATCAGTTTCTGACAATAAACGCGAAAGCTTTCGTTTTTGTGAGACTGTAATATCACTATAACTACTAGATATGGTATTATCGTCATTGACTTCCGCCTCAACTTGTGGAATTCTTCTGGCATGTCTTGAACAAAAGTACCACTGGTTGTTTCAGTAGTTTTAGGCATGAATTCAGTTATTAATTGCTGTGTTGGTGCTTTAGATAAGTCGCGATATAATTCTCTGTATGAAGACATTAACAACTTAAGCTCACACGAAAACTTCCCAGCACGTTCTTCATTTGGATCATGTCGGGCAAAATAATTGCCTAAATTACTGGCCAGTTTAAGACCTTCTTTAATTATATCAACAGTAAAATTAGGATTATCTTGATCATTATCATTAACTTCTTCGCTTTCAGGAGTCTCAGAAACAATCTCCATTATTTCATCTTCAATAAGAGGTTTATCAATTAACAGTTCTTCGATATCTGCCAACCTAAGATCATCGAATTCTTCTCCGCCAATTTCACATGCCAAACTTATTATATTGGGGAATTCTGCAGTATGATTGAAGGGAACAGGAGCATTCTCTTTAACACATGCAGGCCAAATAGCATTCCAGCAGGCATTCATAGTTTCTGGTCTCAATTCAGATAACGAAAATCGAACCTGATCAATACAATCCATAATTGAAAATTTTTTCCACACATCCATAACTGACAGTATTTCATCATCATTTAGCTTGTTCAAAACGAATGAAATGTTCATCTGACATAATATGTTTTAAAAGTCACAATTATACCCTGATCTAGAGGTTGTAGCAATGATGTGGTATTGGGCGGCAGAAAACAAAATTGCACATTTGGGTGTTCTATGCCGGGATGACCAGGTGCATTATCAAGAATCAAAAGCACTTTAAATTCGAGGCACTTGTCATTCAAATAGTATTTAACTTCTGGCACAAAATGTTTGTGGAACCACTCAGTGAAAATCAATGGTCATCCAAGCTTTTTTGTTGGCCATCCAATGAACTGGCAATTTTTGAAAATCTATGCCTTTCATTTGCCGTGGTCTTAATGATCGATTTATGAGCAGTGGTTTTAACATCTGATCTAAAGCTATTCGAACAAAATAGGAGGGTTATGAAATCCTTTGCTGCTTTGAACCCACCAACAGTTTTTTGCATTTTTGATACGTAAGTTCTGTTTGGCATTTTTTTCCAGAAAAGGCCAATTTCATCCATATTCCAAACTTGTTCACGAGTGTAACCTCCATCTTCAATTATTTTAGCAAGTTTTTGTGGAAATACTTTAGCAGCTGTTTCATCAGCAGAAGCCGTTTCACCTTTAATTTTTATATTATGAAGAGCATGTCTTTTAATAAACTTAGCCAGCCAACCATTGCTTGCATGCAATTCATATTTTTTACTCGATTGAGACGAAGTATCTTGCTGCAGTTTTTTAATCTGTTCATAAAATCTCAATGCTGATTGCTTTATGGAATTTCCGTCAACTGGCATTCTTTTTTGTACATTATCTTCTATCCACATCACTAAAGATTTTTCGACCTTTTCTAGAACATCTCTTGTGTATGATGATAATTTCGTACTCGATTTTGTACCAGAACATACCACTTTTCTAATAGCCTCCTTCATGGACTCCAAAATGCTTACCCACAGCCGTCGCACCTTCCCCAGTTTGAAGACGATTTAAAATTTGAATTTTTATATCCAAGGAAACGGCTTTCCTTATTTTTTTTTGGTTATCGGCAACATCATATGAGGGCTGGATTAAAATCTTCGGTTAACGAAATGAAAGTTTCATTTCATTTCAAATGAAAGCATGTACTGAAATGAAATGAAAGTTTCATTTCATTAACCGAAAATTGCATACAATGTAGCTTACCATTTATTATTTCGTGGCAAAATTATTCATTTTATAACGCAATTTTTATTTTGATTTCACTTTAAAAATGCAACTGCAAAAAATGCGGTAACTGTGTTGTCGACTCAAACACCAAATTCAAACTAAGAACTGCTTTTTTATGTGCAGTCAGTTATGTAATTCGGGGAATTCCCAATAAATTAAATTCGTAAGAATTTTCTAAGTTGATATGAGAAACCAAATTCAAACTGCAAACAACTGCTGTTTTTTTTTTTTTTTTTTTGTTTATGCGCAGTCAGTTATGTAATTCAGGGAATTTAGAATTTTCTTAATTGAAACGAGAATGCAATTCTATAAAATTCTCAGAATTGTCTTGAATTACGGATTTTTTCCTAACTTAAGACTTTAGGTTGGTCGCATAAAAGTGAATAAAAATCGCTTAAAAAAATTATTTTTGATATCCCAATTTGCGTAACTCTGAATTTGCGTACAAAAAATTTGCATAAAAAGAGTATTAGGTGTATATATTTCATTACATCTGAACAAACTTATGCTAAAGCAAATAATGAAGCACATCAGACTAGAGTAAGCATGTCATACAGGGAAATGAACTCTGTCTAAATGATTTTAATTAAGATAAAGAGTTTTACCTTCAAATAAAACAATATTTTAATCCAAGTATTGATTTATATTGTGAATTAGAATGCTGCTTACAGAATGAAATCTTATTCCTTTTAAAGCAGCTTGTATCCTCTGCAGAATGCAAGACTCGAGCAGTTTTGACAGGCTTAGCTTCATCATCCTTAAGTAAGTAAAGAAATTGATTTATTCATTAGTACTATATGTGGGTATTAATAAATATTTTTTATACTCCAGCACAACTAAATAAATTAGGAGTTTACAATTAATTATTTTGACAATACAATTGTTTCCTATAGCATTTATGTGGCTACAACCTTCAACTCAAATGGTGTACTAGTACATTCCTACACTGACCACTCAGTTCTGTCAGTTACAGCCATATTTGAAGGTATGACTATAGAAAACTCCAGATATCAGCCATAGTAACAATAACACCTGCCTGTTAACCATTCCCTATCTCTATAATTTACTCTGTAATACCTTCTACTTCAGTATCCTTCTGCTACTGTCTATTATTATTATTATTCTGCATATACAAATTATAAATATAAATGGACACATGAGTGTGATAGTAGTAATAATGGCAAATGATGCAAGAAAGCAAACTTATATTGCATCAGCAAAGGAAAAAAAAATCAGTTTGCCCATCTGTACCCTCCAAGAATTTGTCTAGTTCTACCTTCAGTTGTTTTTGTCAACCTGTCCACTTCCACGAGAATAGATGGAAGCCTGTTTCAACAATCAACCATCCTTCCTCAACTTGAATTTATGCCCCCTCATGTGTGTGTGTAGTCTCAGCAAGTAGAAGAATACCATTAACATTCAGCTTACTCAATGCATTCAAGAATTTACAAACACCTCTATCAGATATCAGACCACAGGTCCCTAATCTCAAGACACTGCAATTTTCAGAACTGAAGCCTTTCTAGGTTAAGACCACCCTTTTGTTCCCTTTACCAATCTGGTTGCCCTTCTCTGCACCCATTCCAGCAGATCTACATCCTTCCTAAAGTGAGGCCTCCAGACATACACAATACTCAAGATGAGGCCTAACCTTGGCCTTATACAAAGGGATAATCACTTCCATATCCTTGCTAGCAAAGTTTCTGTGTGTCATGGCCTGACATAGCTGAATGGTCAGGAACGAGAGTGCATTGCACGTGTTTCTTGAGTGGACTGTGGTTCAAGCCCATGACTACTAAATACGATAAATATTTGTATTGATGATTTATTGTAAACTCTACTGACCTGGTTGTCGTGCCGGAGTATAAACAGAAAATTTTAATTTTTTTGTTTTAAAACCCTATGAGCCTCCTTTAATATAATTGGATAGATTCCATTCGTCATTTTTTATGTCCATCCTCAACAATTTCTCTTCTACTTTACTTTTGGTTATCACAAAGTCATTTAGCTCCTCATTAGAGTTTAATAAACTTCTGGCTTTCTCTTCACTAAAGAATTCCTCGTGTGAATGTAGATGCAAAATACATATTCAATTGGTCTGAATCTGTGCAGGGTCATCAACAGTTAATGCACAGACATCAAGTGGTTCAATGTGATTCAACCCCTTCCTTCTACTGTTAATTTGCTGACACCGGTTTCAGCTGGCTTGGCTAGTGTGGAATTACTAAAAGAGAAACACTGCAAGTCGAGTGTGATCGTCTACTCCTACAGAAAGCACCCTGGTGCTATGACTTTACTCCCCTGCTGTCCCTGTCTCCTTCCCCACCTCTCATCCCAACCTTTTTGCCTGGTGGGCTCTACAGTCACAAATCTTTTTCTGTTCTAAGCAGTCCTCCCATGTAGAGGATGGGCTTACTTCCACAGGTGTACCCCCCCATCCCTTTAACTACCTATTTCCAGGTGGAAAGTCTTCCTATCATCTACCTTCTTTATCTTCATCTGTTTCTCTCCTCCTCATAAGTCTCCCCCTGCTTCCTGTTTCAGTTTCCAGAGTTTTTTTTCCCCCCCTGGGTGCCTCTCTGGCATGCTCGAGCATCATCCAGGGTTTGCCCTCTGCCAGAGACCTTTCTACTCCCTACTACACTTCATGATGTTCTTGTGACATGTACTGAAAGTGAAGCTTGTAGCAGCCAATATTTAAGTAAAATTTGACCTTTTACAAATTTTAAATTAACAATATATTATAAAATTCAAATTAATAAATTATTACAAAAATTAAACCATTACTAAGCATTTATCCACTAGTGAAGTTAAAGTTAAAAATACCACCAAAGTTACTGGAAGGAATTTAAGTTAATGAAAATACTTTAGAAAAGTTAAGAATTAAATTTACAAATTAAGACTGCTATCTTAAAAAATATGTAAATTCAGATAAGAAGCAGATGGAATTAGTAGACAGAATTGTTGAACCAAATTAGTAGGTGATATATAATAGGTTGCCCAGTCATCAATAAAATTATTAGTAAATCAATTAATAACTGATAAAATAATTTTTACACAGTCTTGCTCATAAACTAGATGTAGGAAATAATTTTGACATTGTTTATTTGGATTTCAGAAAAGCATTTGACTCAGTTCTGGTTAGAGGTATAAGCCGAATAATGTGAGGATCACAGATAAGATTCTTAGATGGATTATAGGGTGGCTGCAGGACAAGAGGCAAAGGGTTGTGATTAACATATTCACTGTCATCTGTATTTGAGGGAGTGCATTCAACATGCCATAATTTTCAGGATGTTGAGAAATAACAACATTCTGAAATCCTCAAAATACTGAAAATTTGTAAATAATAGCTGAAAAGTAAAAGTCTGGAATTCATATCTAAAAGCAAACACTTTTGGGTTGAGCTGTAAATTAGAACAAAACTCAAAATTTTATTGAAAGTTTATTCTGTGTACATAAACTAACTTCAACACAAAAAAACAAATAAATATTTCTACTAAGCTTTAAACAAAAATGAATCATTGATGCTACTAACCTAGAGTTCGATCAGTGTGCTGACAGAATCAAGGAGTTCATTTCATTTTACCTGACCAATAGATTTGTCAGTTAACATACTGCAAGTGCTGCCTGATTTAAGTGGCTTACAAGCCACTTAAATCAGGTAGCCCTTATGCAGTCTGAGTTAGGTGTAAGTAGGTCTCGTGTATGCAGTGATAGTTGCATTACCTTGACTATTAGCAATGTCCCAAAACAATTCATTTTCAATTTACTTGGTTTAAAGAAACAAGCATTTTAAAATTGGAAATCAATAATACAGAGAATGCGGAATGAATTAGACCAGTAGTGTCCATCCTTTTCCTGTACAGGGACCATAGTCATAGTTAGATTTGTTTCGCGAGCCACACTAAGTGATTCGAGAAAAATTTGTGTTACATTTTCAATGAAGTGTACTGCGCATACACTTCTGTGCAGCTACCAAAGTCGAGCAGAAGGCATGTTTGACTTGGAGTCCGAGAACATCTCCCTCATATATACAGATGCTTCTGGTCAGGCCTGCTCATATTCACGATCCCAACATGTGGCTTCGTAACTTCAACACTCTTCACATATTCACCATAATGATTGCTGCAAGTCTTTTAAATTCCTTTGTTTCCACTTATTTTAGCATTGAATGTACACAGTTCTTGAAATAAATAACAAAATTTAAAGTGCTATTTTAGTTCACTTTCCACGTGCGCCATATAAAAATTAGCATTAGCATTAGTAGAGGCATTTGATGCAAGAAAGCAAGCTTATGCAGCATCAGCCCAAAAAAAAATATTTAATAAATAAATAAATAAAGAAAGAAAAAATTAACCACTTCCACTTCACCCCTCTGTTCGTTCACCCAGATACAGCCTTACCCAGATACAGGCCGTATCTGGCTTGCGGGCAGTAGGTTGGACACCACTGCATTAGACTACCCTGTATACAGAACAAAGAAATCTACCACTGGAAGAAGTTTGGAAGCAGGTACACCCAAACTGCAACAAATGGTTACAAAATGTCCAAGATTACATTCTTACAAAATTCACATTAGACATGAAATTGAAGTGACTGATTGCCTGAAAACAAACAAACAAACCTGAAGCTTTTGATCATTTGGCATAAAGGTCTTCTAAACAACCTTCCATCTTATGGTTTGCCGACTGTTTTTATTATTGGTTATCCAGTTTTCTCTGATTGCTCACTGAAGGTGATGGTAGATAGCTCTCTGTCTTCTAACTTCTCCACTAATGCTGGTGCCCCCTCAAGGTTCAGTTCTTTCCCCCACTCTTTTTCATCTTGTATATTAATGACCTTCTTCCATTGACTGGAAATCCTATTCATAGTTTTGCCGATGATAGCACATTGCATTCCACTTTCTATTTTGAGAAACCTTGCCCTGCTCAATCAGCTTCAACTTCTTGAATATCCGCTACCAATTCCTTAAATGCGGATCTCCAGGTAATTCTTCAGTGGGGCAAAGACAACTTAGTTGATTCAATCCTTCTAAAGCTCAGTCCTGTCTTATATCTCACAAAAAGGATTCATTCTGCTCCTATGCTTATCTTTGGTGACACTCCGATTTCTAGGCAAGTTGATATATCTCTTTTGAGGATTACCCTGACTTCCAATCTCTCTTGGCACAAGCACATTACAAATATTGCTTCCTCTGCATCTAAAAAACTTGGTTTTCTCTTTCGCTCTCGCCGTTACTTTTCTTCCAAACAAATCACAAATCTGCCCTACTATTCCATGGTAGGGCAGATTTTCCCTACCACTGCCACCGCCCCAGATGTGGGAACATCTGGGGCGGTGCCCTCAAAACTTCTCTCAGGCTTCTAGATTTCGTTCAGACGAGGGCAGGTAGGTTAATTAATGACTCGTCTCTAACAAACTCTCTCTACTCTGTCTGTGAGAGAGTGGAGAGAGTCTGTTATTCTGTTTCTGCTGCATGTCTCTCTCTCGTCTCTAACAATGTCTTTTCTACAGATACTTCCATGGGCACTTTTCTTCTGAATTGGCTTCTATAATTCCCGCTCTCTCTTTCTAAACAGTCCGAACACATGCCGCCACCAGCCAATATCCATTTACTGTCCAGCTTCAAACTCACAGAACCAACTTTTCATCTTCCTCGTTTATTCATTCTACAGAAGTTCGACTAAATGTCAACAAATATCTTCTTTCGCCTTCTCAACCTCCCCCCCCCCTCGATGTGGGCACCTGTACATGGTGAAGGGACCTCCCAGTGATGCTGCTAGATTTCCAGACTAGCATCACTGGGATCCAACGCCCACAGCCCAGGTTCCAGGCTAACATCAATGGAATCCGGCGTGTTTGCTGTGCATTGCGACCCGTGGAAATTCGGAAAGGGGGATCCTGGTGGTTGAGGGGCCCAGCTTCAATACACCACTTTGGTCCCTGCTTCAACAAGACGGGTGGTCCTGGAAGGCCCGGCTAGGATCAATCAGCTAGTAGGCTCGCCTGCGAGGGTCAACAGTGTCAATGCCATGCCCCTACCACCATGGTCTGAGGGACAGGATTCAGGCTGGCGGCGGTGCGGGTATGGTGTCTGGGTAGCCCTGGCGTTCCACTCCCAAGCGCATTTATTGCATGTCGGGTAGTGGGCGTCCCTTTGGGCTCCGTGGTGGGTGGGGAGCCCGGGCACTGAACCATTTCAAAATTTTATGAATCCTGATAAACTTATTTCTTCAGGGGCCCCAACCCGGTCCCTATCTGAAAATATAGACGACGACACAGACAGCACTATTGCTACAAAGAGGCAGCGAACTGAACTACCATCAGGGCCTATCCCACGGTTCTTAATTATGCACTCCACCAATGAAAAACCAATTGGTAAAATGTCACCTTTCTTTATACAGAAAGGGTTAGATGGGTTAGCAGGTTCACCCAAATCAGTTAAGAGGCTCCGTTCGGGGATCTCTTGATTGAAACTAAAAATGACAGGCAATCTGAACATCTACTCCGAGTAACATCAATCAGAGGAATCCCTATAACGGTGACACCACACAGAACACTAAATTCATTGAGAGGTGTAATTTCAGAGTGGGACCTTCTCGACGTCACCGAGGAGGAAATCTGCTTGGAATTGAAGTCACAGGGAGTTATTGCAGTCAAGAGAATTAATGCGCGTAGGGATGGGAAACTGGTTAAAACCAAAAACATTATCCTGACATTCAATTCATCTAAATCTCCTGATGAGATTAAAGCTGGCTACATAAACTGCCCAGTGCGTCCATATGTTCCGAACCCTTTACGGTGTTTCAAATGCCAGAAATATGGACACTTGCAGATGGCCTGTCGTGGTTCCCTTGCATGCGCTCGATGTGGTGCAAAGGACCACGAAATAACTGGATGTTCAGCTACGAAAGCTGCATGTATTAACTGCAATGGAGAACACCCTGCATATTCAAGAGCTTGCCAGCGGTGGAAGGAAGAAAAGGAAATACGATTAAAGGTAGAACTTAACATCTCATACCAAGAGGCCAGGAAAGCAGTTAAACCAGTAAGTAGCGGTAAAGCAACATACGCCGAAAAGGTATCCGATAAATGCTCGATTGGCACCCAAACGGATATGACTGTACCACCAAAAGAGTCATTCACACCCATCGCCCGCTATCTATTAAGTTCAGTAAAACCAGCACAGAAATCTCAGTCAGCTGCCACTCCAATATCGGTACCTCCCAGTGCTCAAGCACTATCAAAAGCCAGCACTAAAGTAACAGTACAAAAAAATCAAGAGCCCATGCCAGGACAAGAAAAAATGGATGTCGAAACCAAGGAGGTGCATGACGATTCAGTCTTGGAACTCTTTACGGAGGAAGAGATGGACACAGCACAACACCCTTTCTTTCCCAAAAAAGACAAATCCAAGACTGATAAAAGTAAGCCCTCAGCACCTCGGAAGCCACCTGATGGACCCACCAAGCCAAAATAATGTCTAAAATCCTACAGTGGAACTGTCGTGGATTCCGATGAAACATTAATGACATCAAGGTACTTCTGCAAAAGCACAAGCCATTGTGCTTTTGTGTACAGGAAACCTATTTAAAGGCAAATGATGACCCCACCATACATAACATTACGATCATTCGTAAGGACAGAATTGGGGACGGTCCTGCTCATGGAGGAGTTGCAATCCTCGTGAGCAACCAGATTCCCTTTCAGCCTTTGCAACTTACAACCAACGTAGAGGCTGTAGCAATTCGCCTTAAAGTGGGGTTTTTATTAACCGTTTGCTGTCTTTATTTACCACCTGGTATTGACATCCTCCAGGAAGACCTTGATGATCTCGTCATGCAGTTACCTCCCCCTTTATTATTTCTTGGGGATTTTAATGGACATAACACTCTGTGGGGTAGTACTAACATTAACGGAAGGGGACGAGTCATAGAGCGTATGCTCACTGACAATGACCTCTCCCTTCTCAATGTGGGAACAAACACCTTCTTCCACATGTCTACCCATACGTTTTCTGCCATTGATCTTTCTATCTGCTCCCCTTCTCTCCTTCCTTCAGCTATATGGGAGGTGGAAGAAAACCCATATGGAAGCGATCACTTCCCCGTGATAACCACCTTAACTAGTGGTGTCAGCCATTAAGTTTACCGCGGTGGAAGATTGATCAGGCTGACTGGAATGCCTTTCGACATCTGGCAAATCTTGACATCGCTACAGTCAGTCGGGAACATATCAACGATGCAGTCATGTACGTTACAGAAAATATTGTCCAATCAGCTGCAATTGCAATCCCAAAAACATCCAGCCGGTTTCTACAATTTCCTAAACCTTGGTGGAATTCAGAGTGCACAACAGCAAAAAGGGCACAAAACAAAGCCTGGGGGATATTCCCTCGATATCCCACGACCGATAATCTAATATCATTAGATTATCATTGGATATAACGTGCAAAAGCACGTTATATCCAACGTCAGAGCCAAAGGAAATGTTGGATCCGTTTTACATCATCCATAACCCAGACTGCCAGCTCAAAAGTAGTCTGGGACAAGATCCGGAAAATGAAGGGAAAATACCCACCGTGCCCTTCGGTGATTCTCGAGCACGATGGATGTCTAATTGCAGACCGAACTGCAGTTGTAAATACTCCAGGAGAAACATTTGCCAAAATATCTACAATAACATCATTCCCTCCAGAGTTTTTGGCCTTGAAAGAGAAATGTGAGAAACATCCATTAAACTTCTCTTCAAAAGGGCTTGAACCATATGACAAGCCCCTTACACAGGAAGAGTTAAATGCAGCACTCTTTCTTACGCATGCAAGTGCTGTCGGGCCCGATGACATCCACTACAAAATGATAAAACATCTGTCACCACATTCTAAAAATCACCTATTAGTTTTGTTTAACAGAATTTTTCTTAATAAACAATTTCCGGATTCCTGGCAGAAAGCAATCGTTCTTGCCTTCCCAAAACCAGGAAAGGATCCTAGATATCCAAGTAACTATCATCCTATTGCTCTGACAAGCTGTTTGTGCAAGGTCCTGGAAAGAATGGTTAATGCCCGCCTTGTGTGGTATTTGGAAACAAATGATCTGCTTTCCAGGACACATTGCGGCTTCCGAAGAGACAGAACCACTTTGGATCATTTAATCCGACTTGAAACATACATTCGTGACTCTTTTATCAAATCCGAGCATCTGGTAGCAGTTTTCTTTGATATTGAAAAAGCGTACAACACAGCCTGGCGATTTGGAATATTAAAAGACCTCTACAACTTTGGTCTTGGGGGTAACCTTCCTCTCTTTATCAAAAACTTCCTTTCGAATCGTCATTTTCAAGTGCGTTTAGGATCCACTCTCGAGAGAGTTCTGTCAGGAAGAGGGAGTCCTACAAGGGTCCGTTCTAAGTGTCACGCTTTTTGCAATCAAAATAAACTCTATCACGGAACAACTTCCGCCCACAATAAACAGTGCCCTCTATGTTGACGACTTTACTGTATTTTGTCATTCATGCAATATGAGGGTCATTGAAAGGCAACTGCAGAAAACCATTGATCATCTTACATTTTGATCATTGGCTAATGGGTTCAGATTTTCATCACAGAAGACCGTTTGTGTACACTTCTGTCGCAAACGTAATCTTCATCCTGAACCAGATTTAAGGCTTGGGACAAAACAACATCCCATTCGTAGCAGAAGTCAAATTCCTTGGACTTATTTTCGACAAAAAGTTGACATTTCTTCAACATATTCGTCAGCTTAGGACAAGGTGTGTTAAAGGGCTTAACATCGTTCGTGCCCTTTCGTCACCTTCATGGGGTGCAGATCGCTCTACCCTTCTTCGTCTCTACTGAGCCCTTGTCCATTCTAAACTCGATTATGGGTCCCAGGTATATGGATCTGCTAGAGACAGTGTACTTCGGTGGTTAGATCCAGTTCACCATCAGGCCATTCAGACAGCCACAGGAGCATTTCGCACATCTCCAGTCCAAAGCCTCTACGTTGAAGCAAATGAACCATCCCTATCTTTTCGACGTAAGCAGTTGTCTTTACATTACACCTTTAAATTGAAAGCCCTGCCTGATCATCCCACGTGGGCATCAGTTTTTGAGCCACGTTGGGAAAATCTCTATAACGCCCGTTTGCCAACAGACCTTTTGGTATTTGGATCCAAGGGCTATTAAATGAACTAAACATGATGGTAGACAACGTTTCCCAGTCACCAAGGCAACTCCTTCCACCCTGGTATGCACATTTGCCAATGTGTGACTTCTCCCTCAAGATCATGGAGAAGGCTAATACACTGGCGGCCCTCTATCAACAACTCTTCGCATCACATAGAGAGCAGTACTCTGACTTTCTGCCAGTCTATACAGATGGCTCAAAGTCAGAATCTTATGTGGGATCTGCTGTTGTATTTCCTCACAAGACATTATCATTCAAGATCCCGCAAGAAGCTAGCATTTATACTGCAGAGTTGCATGCAATTGAAATAGCCCTTGAGTTCATTTTAAATAGCGATTACCAAAGGTACATGATTTACTGTGATTCATTGAGTGTGTTACAGGCTCTAGTATTGATGAAGTACAACTCTCATCCGGTCCTGTCCTGGATCCGGCAGATGCTTTGTTCTGCCTTCGAAACAGAATTTGACATTCGCTTCTGATGGATCCCAAGCCACATTGGAATCCGTGGAAATGAATTAGCTGACCGCTGCCAAATCAGCCATTTCCCTGGGCAGTCATTGCCTGTCAGTCCCCAATACAGACTACAGGCAAATAATACGCTCTAAATTTTGACGTTGTAGAGCAGATATCATCTTTAAGGGCACAAAAGGTGATATAGTTGTACACGTGGGCACTAACGATATCAAGAGTAGGAGACCGGCAGAATTGCTTAACAAGTACAGGTCACTGTTGAAAAAAAGCCGTGAAATAGGGTTGAATTTGAAAGTGTCTGCAATTCTGCCCAGACACGATAGGAGGGAGTATATGATGAGAGAGCCTTGTCGATCAATTCGGCCCTGGAAAGATTGTGCAAGGCTCAAGGGGTAGAATTTTTTTCAGCCTGGACTGTACTTGTTAACAGGAGGGATTGCTTCTACAGGGATGGGATACACTTAAATAGAAAGGGTGCAAAAATATTTGCTGATGCTATCGAGGCAGTGTTAGGTGGGTCGGAAAACTGCTAGCTTGGGGGGATACAAAGACAAATAGATTAACAGTAGCCACTGGCAGAGGTGAAAGAGATTCTTGCACTGCTTCTATTGGAATGAGCAGAAGCCTGAAAAACAAGATTCAGGATATTTCAGAGACTGCTGGGAGTCATTGCGATACAAGTAAACACATGGGTTGTGTTAGGGTAGCTAAGAATAGAAATAGGTGCATGTATACTTGCTTGTACACCAATGCTAGGAGTTTAGTAAATAAATTTGATGAATTTGAGGTATTGCTCAAAACATCAAAGGCAGATATTGTTGGGATATCAGAGACTTGGTGTCACACAGATATAAGGAATGCAGAACTGGAATTTGGGGAGTACAACGTCTACAGAAAAGATAGACTGGATAGGAAGGGAGGAGGGGTTATGCTATTAGTTAAGAAATACACAAAATCCAAGGAAGTGAAGCCAGTGGACATCGCTGGACAGTGCAGTGTCGAGTCAGTTTGGTGTGACATAAGCATTGGGAGATCAAAATTGAGAGTAGGAGTGTGCTATATTCCTAATGACTCTGATGAGTATAATAAGAAACTGTACAGGGAAATAGAGTGGGCCAGTAAATCAGAGAGTCTTATAATGGGAGATTTTAATTTCCCAGATATTGACTGGAATTTGTGGGCTGGTCACTCACACACTAGCAAGGCTTTTGTGGATTTATTGGATGATTGTTTTCTACATCAGCATGTTCGGGAGGCAACTAGAGGGAGGAATACTCTTGATTTGATTATCAGCAGTGATTCTTCATGCATTAAGAATCTGCAGATAAATGAACCACTAGGTGACACTAGGTGACAGTGATCACAGTGTGCTGAAGTGGGATTTACTCAAAGAGGTAACTACCATTAGGGGTAAAGGGAAGGGTTATTGCTTTCGTAAAGGCGACTACGATGGACTGAGACAGTATTTAAGTTCTATACAGTGGGACCAACTGATGATGTTACCAACAGTAAATGCAAAATGGGAAGCATTCAAAGAACTTATCTTGGAAGCTACTAGACTTTACATACCAACTAAGAAATATTGTTCAAGGTTTAGGCCTAAATGGACGTCAGATGAACTGATGAGGCATATGGCAGAGAAGAAACATGCATGGGATACATACAAATTAACACATGACACAGAAGCCTATGATAGATACAAGTTGATCTGTAACCAAGTTACAAAGGAGGTTAGGCAGGCGAAGGCAGATTACGAGAAATCTTTGGCAAGGGATGCAAAGAAAAACAGCAAAGAGTTCTTTACTTATGTAAACTCTAGAAGGAAGGGGATGAATCAGATTGGTCCACTTGATATCGATGGGTCAACGGTTGATGATCCTGCTCAGGTAGCTAACAAACTAAATTAATATTTTGCATCGACATTCACACATGAGGAGTTATTTAGCGAGGGGAATGCCAGAGGTGTATTCAACTCTAGCAGTAAGCTAGAGAATCTTGTAATAACTGAGAGTAAAGTGGAGGAGAAATTGTTGAAGATAAACACAAGAAAGGCACCTGGGGTGGATGGGATCTATCCAGTTATATTAAAGGAGGCAGCAAAGGAAGTAAGCAAACCCTTAGCCATAATTATGAGAGCTTCCTTGGACTCAGGGGAGGTACCCATAGACTGGAGATGTGCAAATGTGACCCCAATTCACAAAGGAGGATCAAAAGCTGACACAAGCAATTATAGACCTGTGAGTTTAACTTCTGTTCCAGGAAAATTAATGGAGGCACTAGTTAAAGAAGCACTGCAGGATCATTTAGACAAGACTTCAGTTATAGCTCAGACACAGCATGGTTTTGTTAAGGGGAAGTCTTGCCTGACCAATTTGATTGGATACTATGATGCAGTCACAAAGGAACTGGATGCAGGGAATAACTTTGATATTATATACTTGGATCTTAGAAAGGCGTTTGATACTGTTGCACATGGAAGACTGCTGCACAAATTGGAGCAGTGTAACATTGGAGGCAAATTGCTGCTGTGGGTAAAGGGGTGGCTGAGGGGGAGAAGACAGAGAGTGGTAATCAATGGACACTGCTCGTCGTGGACTAATGTTATTAGTGGAGTCCCTCAGGGCTCAGTGTTGGGTCCATTATTGTTTTCTGTATTCATAAATGATATTGATGATGGTATATCAAGCTTAATGTTGAAGTTTGCAGACGATACAAAGGTAGGCAGGGTTGTCAAGGACACTACTGACACTATGCTGCTGCAACAGGATCTGGAAAGGTTGAGCAGATGGGCTGAGAGGTGGCAAATGAAGTTTAACATTGACAAATGTAAAGTACTACACATGGGAAACAGCAACCCCAGAGCAACGTATCAACTCTGTGGTATTACACTGACAGTGGTAGAGAATGAAAGGGAGCTGGGGGTGGTTGTGCAGGCAGATATGAAGTTCTCTGAGCAGTGCAGACGGGCTGCAAGAGTAGCTCATGGTGTATTGTCAATGATATATAGGAATTTTTCTAGCAGGGATAAGGAGGTGATTATTCCCTTGTATAAGGCAATGGTCAGGCCACACCTAGAGTACTGTATACAGGCCTGGAGGCCTCATTTCAAGAAGGATGTAGAGCTGCTGGAACGAGTACAGAGAAGGGCAACAAGATTAGTGAATGGAACAAAGGGGTGCTCTTACGAAGAAAGGCTTAAGATTTGCAAATTACAGTGTCTGGAGACTAGGCACCAGCGAGGTGATCTGATAGAGGTGTATAAAGCATTGAATGGTTTGAGCATGCTCAATGCTGATGGGATTCTTCCTCTCGCTCAGAATAATCACCTGAGAGGGCATAAATTCAAATTGAGGAAAGACAGATGTAGGATAGACGTGCGGAAATTTGCCTTTAGCCAGCGAGTGGTTGGTTGGTGGAACAGACTTCCATCCCTTGTCGTGGAAGTTGATAGCCTAAATAAGTTTAAGGCTCAGCTGGACAGGTATTTTGAACGAACAGAGGGGTGAAGTGGGAGTGGTTTTTTTTTCTTTCTCTTTTTTTTTTTTTTTGGCTGATGCTGCATAAGCTTGCTTTCTTGCATCAAATGCCTCTGCTAATGCTAATGCTAAATTATATTCCCAATGGCAAGACTCTTGGCACGGACAGACCGCGAATAAACCACACCATATTAAGCCTG
The DNA here is from genome assembly GCF_048544385.1 of Mastigoproctus giganteus. Classification (NCBI taxonomy): domain Eukaryota; kingdom Metazoa; phylum Arthropoda; class Arachnida; order Uropygi; family Thelyphonidae; genus Mastigoproctus; species Mastigoproctus giganteus. The sequence goes on from NC_143580.1 coordinate 4,611,408, forward strand.
TAATCATGCAATGGCAGTCCAGTCTATGCAGGGTCCGAAAAGAGGAAGTTGTTCTTGCTCGGCTCCGCATAAGTCATAGCCATCTAACACACTCCTTTTTGCTGAGGGCGGATGGCCCACCTATGTGTGAGACGTGTAGCGTTATTTTAACTGTTTCTCACGTTTTTTATTGAATGTCCTGTCTTTAGACAATCTTTTTCTAGAGCTTTTAATAATCTGGCTGAACCATTTACACTCAGTCAGATTTTAGAGACAACATGTCTGACGTTTTTAATTTTTTACACTCGATCAATTTATACACAAAGATTTAAGTTTATATTTTATACCTTTTATGTAACCTTTAACCATAGTATCATTTTTACCTTTTTGACATGGTAGCCTGTTCTAAGGCTGACCAATATTTTTGTATTAGTTTTATTTTTGATTTGGCGCATTATGGCCACAGTTGCCAATGTGCCATTAAAAACAAACCAAACAAACCTTCTCAGCCTCCAACCCAAGAATGGTACTAAGTACTACAGGTTCTAATACCTCTTGTGTTTGGGGTTTTCATAAAAAAAAAAGTCTGGATGGTATTCACCACATCTATGGTGAATCATTTGTCTCCCATCAGAGCCATGTATTTTGAATATCTTCTCATCCAAGAAAATAACTGACTTCCACTGCTCGGGAGTCCATTTTACATGCTCCTTACACCAAATTAATCAGGTCTTTTTCATTTTTTGTGTAAGGAGGGGCTTCTTCTTAGGACAAAGCGCTACAAGTCCATTTTTGAAGAGGCGTCTTCTAACTGTTACTGCACTTGCTACCTGTATGTTCTTTCCATTCTCTTTCCACCTCAGATGAAGAAGCTTTACGATTTTTAAGGCATAAGTGCTTCAAAACGCGGTTCTGTTTTGGCACAGAGGCTCGTTTGCATCTGGTTCCTTTTTTCCTATCAGCAGAACACATATTCTTGAGTTTGGAAAGAAATCTACTCACTGCCGACTGATTACAAGACACTCTATAAGCAGTTTGGTGTGACATAAGCATTGGGAGATCAAAATTGAGAGTAGGGGTGTGCTATAGGCCTAATGACTCTGATGAGTATAATAAGAAACTGTACAGGGAAATAGAGTGGGCCAGTAAATCAGAGTGTCTTATAATGGGGGATTTTAATTTCCCAGATATTCACTGGAATTTGTGAGTTGGTCACTCACACACTAGCAACCCCTCGACGTGGGCACCTGTACGTGGTGAGGGGACCTCCCAGTGACGCTGCTGGACTTCCAGACTAGCATCACTGGGATCCAACGCCCACAGCCCAGGTTCCAGGCTTACATCAATGGAATCCGGCGTGTTTGCCGTGCGCTGCGACCCGTGGAAATTCGGAAAGGGGGATCCTGGTGGTTGAGGGGCCCAGCTTCAATACACCACTTTGGCCCCTGCTTCGACAAGACGGGTGGTCCTGGAAGGCCCGGCTAGGATCAATCGGCTAGTAGGCTCGCCTGAGAGGGTCAACCGTGTCAATGCCACGCCCCTACCCTCATGGTCCGAGGGACAGGATTCAGGCTGGCGGCGGTGCGGGTATAGTGTCTGGGTAGCCCTGGCGTCCCACTCCCGAGCGCATTTATTGCATGCCGGGTAGTGGGCGTCCCTTTGGGCTCCGTGGTGGGTGGGGAGCCCGGGCACTGAACAATTTAAAAATCTTCATGAATCCTGATAAACGTATTCCTTCAGGGGCCCCAACCCGGTCCCTATCTGAAAATAATGACGGAGAGGCAGATAGCATTATTGCTACAAAGAGGCAGAGAACCGAACTACCATCAGGGCCTGTCCCAAGGTTCTTAATAATGCATTCCACCAATGAAACACCGATTGGTAAAATGTCGCCCTTTTTTATACAAAAAGGGTTGGATGGGTTAGCAGGTACACCCAAGTCAGTTAAGAGGCTCCGTTCTGGCGACCTCTTGATTGAAACAAAAAATGACGGGCAGTCTGAACATCTACTCCGAGTAACATCAATCGGAGGTATACCCGTAACAGTGACACCACACAGAACACTAAATTCATCGAGAGGTGTCATTTCGGAGTGGGACCTTCTCGACGTCACCGAGGAGGAAATCTGCTCCGAACTAAAACCACAGGGAGTTACTGCCGTCAAGAGAATCACTGCGCGAAGGGATGGGAAAATTGTTAAAACCAGGAGTGTTATCCTGACTTTTAACTCTCCCAAACCTCCTGATGAGATCAAAGCTGGATACATCAACTGTCCAGTACGTCCATACATTCCGAACCCTCTACGGTGTTTTAAATGTCAGAAGTATGGACATTCTCAAATGGCCTGCCGTGGAGTCCTTGCATGCGCCCGGTGCGGTGCAAAGGACCACGAAACAACAGCATGTTCAGCCACCAAACCCACCTGCATTAACTGTGAGGGAGAACATCCGGCCTATTCAAGGGCATGCCAGAGGTGGAAAGAAGAAAAAGAAATCCAACGGCTGAAGGCAGAGCTAAACATATCGTACCAGGAGGCAAGAAAAGCAGTGAAACCTCTTAACATCAAAAAACCTACCTACGCCCAGAAGGTAGCAGGGAAATGTTCGATTGGGACTCAGACGGACATGTCCGTCCCCCCAAAAGAATCATTTACTCCCATTGCACGTTATCTTTTAAGCTCCCAAAAACCTGCACAAAAGGACCAATCAGCTGCCACTCCTATATCGATACCTCCTAATGCTCCACAAGAAGCAAAAGAAAAGAATAAGAAAGGGGAAGTAACACCTAGTACCCAGGAAAACATGGATGTCGAGCAGAAGGAGGTACATGATGAGTCAGTTTTGGAACTCTTTGCTGAGGAAGAAATGGACACAGGACAGCGTCCATACTTCCCCAGGAAAGATAAATCCAAGACTGACAAAATTAAGCCCTCAGCACCTCGGAAGCCGCCTGACGGACCCACCAAGCCCAAATAATGGGTAAATTCCTACAGTGGAATTGTCGTGGATTCCGGCAAAATACTGACGACATCAAGGCACTCCTGCAAAAGCACAAACCAGTTTGCTTTTGCATACAGGAGACTTATTTAAAGGCAAATGATGACCCCACCATGCATAACATTACCATCATTCGTAAGGATAGAATTGTGGATGGTTCTGCCCACGGAGGAGTCGCAATCCTCGTCGGCAACCAGATCCCATTTCAGGCTTTGCAGCTTACAACTAGCATTGAAGCTGTAGCAATTCCCCTTACAGTGGGGTTCTTATTAACTGTCTGCTCTGTTTATTTGCCACCTGGGATTGACATCCCCCAGAAAGACCTTGATGATCTTATCATGCAGTTGCCTTCCCCTTGTTTAATTCTTGGGGATTTCAATGGACATAACACTCTGTGGGGTAGTGCTGACATCAATGGAAGGGGACGAGTCATAGAGCATATGCTCACTGACAATGATCTCTCCCTCCTAAATGTGGGAACAAACACCTTCTTCCACATGCCTACCCGTACATTCTCTGCCATTGATCTTTCTATCTGCTCCCCTTCTCTCCTTCCTTCACTTACTTGGGAGGTAGAAGAAAATCCATATGGAAGCGATCACTTCCCCGTGATAACAACCCTAACTAATGGTAGACCCTGTCTGCCAATTAGTTTACCGCGGTGGAAGATCGATCAGGCTGACTGGAATGCCTTTCAATATCTGGCAAACTTTGACATCACTACAGTCAGTCAGGAGCCAATCAATGATGCAGTCATGTACGTCACAGAAAGAATTGTCCAAGCAGCTGCAATTGCAATCCCAAAATCATCCAGCCGGTTCCCACTATTTCCCAAACCTTGGTGGAATTCCGAATGCACAGCAGCAAAAAAAGCACAAAACAAAGCGTGGGGGATATTCCGCTGATATCCCACCACTGAAAATTTAATATCATTCAAACGTGCACGTGCGAAAGCGCGTTATGTACGACGTCAGAGCCAAAGGAAATCTTAGATTTGTTTTACATCTTCCATAACTCAGGCTGCTAGCTCAAAAGTAGTCTGGGATAAGATCCGGAAAATGAAGGGAAAATATCCACCATGCCCTTCTGTGATCCTCGAGCATAACGGATGTCCAATTGCAGATCGAACTGCAGTAGCAAATACTCTAGGGGAAACATTTGCAAAAATATCTGCAATAACATCTTTTCCCGCAGAGTTTTTGGCCCTGAAAGAGAAAAATGAGAAAAACCCCCTGAACTTCTATTCAAAAGGGCTTGAATCATATAACAAGCCCTTTTCACGGGAGGAATTAAATGCTGCACTCTTTCTCACACACGCAAGTGCTGTAGGGCCCGATGACATCCACTATGAAATGCTAAAACACCTCTCACCACAATCTAAGGATCACCTTTTAATTCTGTTTAACAGAATTTTTATTTACAAACAATTTCCGGATTCCTGGCAAAGGGCTATCGTCCTTCCTTTCCCAAAACCAGGAAAAGATCCTAGCAATCCAAGTAACTATCGGCCTATTGCTCTGACAAGCTGTTTGTGCAAAGTCCTGGAAAGAATGGTTAATGCACGACTGGTATGGTATTTAGAAACAAACGGTCTGCTTTCCAGGACACAGTGCGGCTTCCGAAGAAATAGATCCACTCTGGATCATTTAATCCGATTGGAAACGTCCATTCGTGATGCTTTTATTAAATCCGAGCATTTGGTAGCAGTTTTCTTTGATATTGAAAAAGCGTACGACACAGCCTGGCGATTTGGGATTTTGAAAGACCTTTATAACTTTGGTCTTAGAGGTAACCTTCCTCTTTTCATTAAAAACTTTCTTTCGAATCGCCAATTTCAAGTCCATTTAGGATCCACCCTCTCTCGAGTTTTCTCTCAGGAAGAGGGAGTCCCACAAGGATCCGTTCTAAGTGTCACGCTTTTCGCAACAAAATAAACTCTATCACAGAACAACTTCCACCCACTGTAAACAATGCCCTCTATGTAGACGACTTTGCCATATTTTGCAATTCATGCAATATGAGGGTCATTGAAAGGCAACTGCAGAAAACCATTGATCGTCTCACAGCTTGGTCTTTGGCTAATGGGTTCAGATTTTCATCACAGAAGACCGTTTGTGTACACTACTGTCGCAAACGTAACCTTCATCCTGACCCAGAATTAAGGCTTGGGCAAAATAACATCCCAGTTGTAGCAGAATTCAAATTCCTTGGACTTATTTTCGACAAAAAGCTGACATTTTTACAACACATTCGTCAGCTGAGGACAAGATGTGTCAAAGGGCTTAACATCCTTCGTGCCCTTTCATCAACTTCATGGGGCGCAGATCGTTCTACCCTTCTTTGCCTTTACCGAGCACTTGTCCGTTCCAAACTCGACTATGGGTCTCAGGTTTATGGTTCTGCTAGAGATAGTGCACTTCGGTGGTTAGATCCAATCCACCATCAAGCCATCCGGACAGCCACTGGAGCATTTCGCACATCTCCTGTCCAAAGCCTTTACGTCGAAGCAAATGAACCATCTCTGTCTCTTCGACGTAAGCAGTTGTCCTTACAGTATGCATTCAAATTAAAATCCCTGCCCGATCATCCCACGTGGCCATCCGTTTTTGAGCCGCGTTGGGAAAATCTCTACAACACCCGTCGGACTGCCAACAAACCTTTTGGTATTCGCATTCAAGGGCTGCTGAATGAGCTGAACTTGACGGTAGACAATGTTGCCCAGTCACCAAGGCAATTCTTTCCACCCTGGCATGCTCATTTTCCAACTTGCGACTTCTCCCTTAAGATATGGGAGAAGGCTACTACACCGCCATCTGTCTACCAGCAACTCTTTGCAGTACATCGACAGCAGTATTCTGACTTTCTGCCAATCTATACAGATGGCTCAAAGTTAGAATGTCATGTGGGATCTGCTGTTGTGTTCCCTCACAAAACAATATCCTATAAGATCCCACAAGAAACTAGCATTTATACTGCAGAGTTGCATGCAATACAAACAGCCCTAGATCACATTAAAAATTGCGACTACCAGAGGTATATGATTTATTGCGATTCATCAAGCGCGTTACAGGCTCTGGTATCGGTGAGTTTTAATCCTCATCCGATCCTGTCCAGGATCCGGCAGATTCTTTTTTCTCTCATAGAATTGGAATATGATATTCGCTTTTGCTGGATCCCAAGCCACATTGGGATCCGGGGAAATGAATCGGCTGATGCCGCTGCTAAATCAGCCATTTCCCTGGATAATCATTGCCTGTCAGTCCCCTATACAGACTACAGGCAAATAATACGTTCTAAATTACTCTCCCAATGGCAAGATTCTTGGCACGGACAGGCCACAAATAAATTACATCGCATTAAGCCTGTAATTGCGCAATGGCAGTCCAGTCTACGCAGGGTCCGAAGAGAGGAAGTTGTTCTTGCTCGGCTCCGCATAGGTCATAGTCATCTAACCCATTCCTACTTGCTGAGGGCGGATGACCCACCTATGTGCGAGATATGTAATGTTATTTTAACCGTTAGTCATATTTTAATAGAATGTCCTGATTTTATAGAAGCGCGACGTTTGTATTTTACCGTTTTTACTAATGTGACTGAGCCATTTACACTCAGTCACATTATAGGTGACAGAGACAATATGTCTGACGTTTTTAACTTTTTACAGTCTATTAATTTTTATAAAAGAATCTAAGGTTTACACTTTTTATACTTTTACTATACATCTTTTGACAATGATTTATTACTTGACGTGGTAGCTTTGGCTACCAAAATGTTTAGTAGCGTTTTAAAATTTGACTTGGCGCATTATGGCCTTAGCTGCCAATGCGCCATAAAAAACCAAACCAAACCAAACCAAACACACTAGCAAGGCTTTTGTGGATTTATTAGATGACTGTTTTCTAAATCAGCATGTTCAGCAGGCAACTAGAGGGAGCAATACTCTTGATTTGATTATCAGTAGTGATTCTTCATGCATTAAGAATCTGCAGATACAGGAACCACTAGGTGGCAGTGATCACAGTGTGCTGAAGTGGGATTTACTCAAGGAGGTAACTACCATCAGAGGTAAAGGGAAGGGTTATTGCCTTCGTAAAGGCAACTACGATGGTCTAAGACGGTATTTAAATTCTATACAGTGGGACCAACTGATGATGTTACCAACAGCAAACTCAAAATGGGAAGCGTTCAAAGAACTTATCTTGGAAGCTACTAGGATTTACATACCAACTAAGAAATATTGTTCAAGGTTCAGGCCTAAATGGATGTCAGATGAACTAATGAGACTTACGGCAGAGAAGAAAAATGCATGAGATACATATGAATTAACATGTGACACAGAAGCCTATGATAGATATAAGTTGATCTGTAACCAAGTTACAAAGGAGGTTAGGCAGGCGAAGGCAGATTACGAGAAATCTTTGGCAAGGGATGCAAAGAAAAACAGCAAGGAGTTCTTTACTTATGTAAACTCTAGAAGGAAGGGGATGAATCAGATTGGTCCACTTGATATCGATGGTTCAACTGCTGATGATCCTGCTCATATAGCTAACAAACTAAATCAATATTTTGCATCTACATTCACACACGAGGAGTTATTCAGGAAGGGGAATGCCATAGATGAAGTAAACACTGGCAGTGAGCTAGATGACCTTGTAGTAATTGAGAGTAAAGTGGAGGACAAATTGTTGAAGATAAATACAAGAAAGGTACCTGGGGTGGATGGGATCTATCCAGTTATATTAAAGGAGGCAGCAAAGGAAGTAAACAATCCGTTAGCCATAATTATGAGAGCTTCCTTGGACTCAGGGGAGGTACCCACAGACTGGAGATGTACAAATGTAACCCCAATTCACAAAGGAGGATCAAAGGCTAACACAAGTAATTATAGACCTGTGAGTTTAACTTCTGTTCCAGGAAAATTAATGGAGGCACTGGTTAAAGAAGCACTGCAGGATCATCTTGACAAGAATTCAGTTATAGCTCAGACACAGCATGATTTTGCTAAGGGAAGGCCTAGCCTGACCAATTTGATTGGATATTATGATGTAGTCACAAAAGAATTGGATGCAGGGAATAACTTTGATATTATATATTTGGATCTTAGAAAGGCTTTTGATACTGTTGCAGATGGAAGACTGCTGCACAAATTGGAGCAGTGTGGCATTGGTGGCAAATTGTTGCTTTTGATAAAGGGATGGTTGAGCGGTAGAAGACAGAGAGTGGTAATTAATGGATACTGCTCAACGTGGACTAATGTTATTAGTGGAGTCCCTCAGGGTTCGGTGTTGGGTCCATTGTTGTTTTCTGTATTTATAAATAATATTGATGATGGTATATCAAGCTTAATGTCCAAGTTTGCAGACGATACAGAGGTTGGCAGGGTTGTTAAGGATGCTGCTGCAACAGGATCTGGAAAAGTTGAGCAAATGGGCTGAGAGGTGGCAAATGAAGTTTAACATTGACAAATGTAAAGTACTACATATGGGAAACAATAACCCCACAGCAACATATCAACTCTGTGGTACTACACTGACAGTGGTAGAGAATGAAAAGGACCTGGGGGTAATTGTGCAAGCAGATATGAAGTTCTCTGACCAGTGCGGACGGGCTGCAAGAGTAGCTCATGGTGTCTTGTCAATGATATACAGGAATTTTTCTAGCAGGGATAGGGAGGCGATTATTCCCTTGTATAAGGCAATGGTCAGGCCGCACCTTGAGTACTGTATATAGGTCTGGAGGCCTCATTTCAAGAAGGATGTAGAGTTTTTTAACGAGTACAGAGAAAGATAACAAGATTAGTGAATGAAACGAAGGGTTGCTCTTACGAAGAAAGGCTTAAGTTTTGCAAATTATAGTGTCTGGAGGCTAGGCACTGGCGAGGTGATCTGATAGAGGTGTACAAAGCCTTGAATGGTTTGAGCATGCTCAATGCTGATGGGATACTGCCTCTTGCTCAGAATAATCACCTGAGAGGGCATAAATTCAAATTGAGGAAAGACAGATGTAGCATCGATGTGCGGAAATTTGCCTTTAGCCAGCGGGTAGGTGGTTGGTGGAACAGAGTTCCATCCCTTGTTGTGGAAGTTGATAGCCTAAATAAATTTAAGGCTCAGCTGGACAGGTATTTCGAAAGAACGGAGGGGTGAAGTGGAAGGGTTTTTTTTTTTTTTTTTTTTTTGGCTGATGCTATGCTGCATAAGCTTGCTTTCTTGCATCATATGCCTCTACTAATGCTAATATGACGGGAAATAGCACTCTCTCTTTGTGACATCAACTGCACGTAACTCGCCATCCTGACACAAGCAAGGAATGACTGCAACTCTTGCAGAGTGTGCTTATATAGCTGAAAGTAACAGCTGATGCAATATTACATCATCACCTACGCGTGTCAATCTTATCTGATGCAGAGTGTAAGAAATGTTGCCATATACTTACGTTATTTGGACGACAATTACAATTTTAGGTGGTGATGCACTTTCTTTGAACACCAGTGTTTGTAGAATAAATAAAGTGTCTTTGAAAATAGAAATGAAAAGTACATATGGTGCTTGAACTAAGAGAAGTTTAAGAGAAGATATAGCTAAGATATAACTAAGAGAAGATATATCTTGAAAAATTGAAGCAGTGTTAGTAAAGAATGGAAAAGTAATGATAAAAGCTAAAATTAGGAATAATAATTAGGCAACTGTGTGATCAGCTGGGTACTAAGCAGAAAATGTTAAAAACCCCAAAAACCCCTCCATCATTAAGTCAGCAAAGAATGGAAAGCAACTAACTTGGCAGTCCATTCCAGAGATAATAACTTGCCTATAAGGGCTTGTGGCCAAAATAAAACATTAAAATAAAGCTACATTATAAAGATAATTCGGTGTCAAAATTGCAACATTGAGGGGATATGATTTGACCATATATATATATGGTCGACTTTAAACTTCTATATAATCTATATATATAAATGGTGGTTGACCATATATATATATATGGTCGACCACCATTTCACAGACCCCAGTTTGGGAAACACTGCTTTAAGGCATTTATACATTAAGTTTTTTCACCTTTACAAAACTTCAAAATTCCATAAAGAAACTGACTTCATCGAGCTGCCCATTATTGGAAACTCTGCTCCCCATTGAGAAGGGACAAATAGTAGCGTAAAGAAGGTAATTTGATTAAAATAATTAAATGAAAGATAAGTAAAATCTGCACTTGTTTGAAGGAAAAAGCATGTTCAGATATATCTTGAAAAATTGAAGCAGTGTTAGTAAAGAATGGAAAAGTAATGATAAAAGCTAAAATTAGGAATAATAATTAGGCAACTGTGTGATCAGCTGGGTACTAAGCAGAAAATGTTAAAAACCCCAAAAACCCCTCCATCATTAACTCAGCAAAGAATGGAAAGCAACTAACTTGGCAGTCCATTCCAGAGATAATAACTTGCCTATAAGGGCTTGTGGCCAAAATAAAACATTATAATAAAGCTACATTATAAAGATAATTCGGTGTCAAAATTGCAACATTGAGGGGATATGATTTTTTTTACCACTCAATCACATTGTTGTAAAAATTCATTGCACTATAACTTATTGTGCAGTGAAAAGCAAAAATAGAAACAGCACTGTTGCTAAGTAATCTTACTGTTTATTTGATCACCAAAATTTTTAATGATGATTCTAATTTTTTTATTTATTTTCAGCATTCTCTGCCACCTACATGTGCCAACTGATGCTTGAACATCGCTTGCCATACGGAAAAAAATATTTCCTTATTTTGCCTTCACTTTTTAGTGTTATAGTTGGTTATCCTGTAACAGCATACAAGTTTAAAGATTGTAGAGGTATTTGGAAGACAACAGACAAAAAGACACCTGCTCCGCCAAATGCAGGCTTATGAAACAAGACATATTTAAGCATGGTTTATTTTTTAATATACCATTTTAGGAAAACAAATAAAGTTTGTTTTACTTTTTCAAATAGACTGTGACAAATGTTACTTTTCAAACTGACCACACAAATTGAAACTTATTTCATATTTTAAATGGCATTAATCATATTATTTTTGTATGCTTTACCTTGTAAGAAAGCCCTGCCTTTTTCTCCCTTTTGTAAAACCTGTTTTTTATCATATAATAGGGTTGATAGTAAAGTAACTGGTTTATTATTTTTCCAAATAATGTTTTACACTGCATTGTGGGTTGCAGAAATGTTCGAAATGCATTTGTTCGATGGGATATATATATCTCTGTGAATAAAACTCAATAAAAAGACTTCACCTGATATACCTAATTGCTATAAATATCTTCCCAAAGGGGAAGATATGTGTAATTAATGGTGCATAATTTCTTATATTTCCATTAATTATACCCAATGTGTAATTAATGGAAATAAGAAATTATGCAAATGGCAATCATGACAACCAAACATACATTATTGCCTTTACATGTACAAACTGAAATGACAAGTTAACATAATAGTATTATTCACTGTAAATCAGCAAAATAAGTCCTCAATATTTTGTTGTTGTTCCTCGAGCTGCAATTACAACCTTGCAATGATGTGACATAGAGTTATTCAACTTCTGGATATATGGTTGCTCAATTTAGTGGTACCAGACCCTTACAATGCTCTCCTGCAGCTCAATCTTACCTGTTGGCTTCTTCTGAGCAATTTTAGACGACATTATGTACCAGCAATTTTCAAAAGCGTTCAAATCCAGGCCAGTCCAACACTGTTAATGCCAGCATTTCTTGAGGTATGACTGCACCTTAAGGGAGAAAAATGAGGGAAAACATTGGTGTAAGTATGTTTTAAGGTTGTGAGACAAAAAGACAAACTCATCATTAAATCTAAATAGCATAAAACTTACCAATTTTGCTGTGGCAAGGTGCTGAGTCCTGTTTAAAAATGCAGTTTTGGACGTCTGTGTGATGATCCCTAATAACGGGTTTCAGGCACTCCAAGATAGCAGTGTAGGTTTCTGCATTCACCGTTCCGTTAATAAACTTAATTCAACCCATCCCTTTGCTTGTTATGCATCCCCAGACCATCTGACCAAATCTTGAACATTTAATGTAATTTTACTAATACAATATAGTATAATCTTATTTATAATCTGTACTACAGTATTAAACAAAGAAACTTGTGATCGTAAATTTTACGTTGATTGTAGAGTGCAGTAATGTTACAATTACATTATAATGAAAGAGGCCTACATGCTCTGGATTCATACTACGAAAATTTTTATTTTTATTTCTCAGAGCAAACTAAACTAAAATTACAATTAATTAGCTTTCGGCTGAGTGGACAGCCTTCTTCAGATAGAAAAATACTTTGAATGGCAGTTGGAATAGAGATGTGCACTGCCAGGATGGTGCATGAGGCACGTGGCTAATTGTTTGAGGTTGATGTTTGTGGCTGTAACGTATGGTGGTGACGTGGCCAGCGTTTGTCTATGGACAGAATTACTGCTTCTGTGATGGGGTTAACTTGACAACCACTGTTCCTGTTCAAAGAGGTATCCGAGCATTTTATGTTTAACGATTCCAACCAGGTGCGCCTTAGGTAATGGTGGGACCTGTCCACGACCACGACATCGCGGTGTGGGTCAATGTTGTGGTGGGTTGTCCAGACATGCTCGGCGATAGCTGAGTGTTCCACATCTGCCAAACGGATCGCCCTTTTATGCTCTGAGAGACGTTTCTCGAGTCGACGTCCAGTCTCTCCAAAGTAGCAGTCTCTCCACTGCCCGAACCTTGCTAACTCGCGCCTGGACACACTCCAGCTCCGCAGATGAAAGGCGCAAAGAGGTCACCAGGGTCAAAGTAGACCTTACAAGGTGTGGCTATCCCATCGACATCCTTGACAGGTGTGATCTACAGGCATGCGACAATGTGACGACCAACAGCAACACCAACAGTGACAAGTCATCCACGAGGGCATTTATCCCATACTACCCCAACTTGTCACAACAGATCGGTAAAATCCTAAAATCACATGGGATAAAGTGCATCCAACTCCCAGGCAAGAAACTGCGTTCTCTCATTTCCAAAGTAAAAACACCCGTCCCCACCCTTCTACAGAGCGGTTTGGTCTATCGCATCTCTTGCCGTGACTGCACTAGCTGCTACTTTGGAGAGATTGGACGTCGACTCGAGAAACGTCTCTCAGAACATAAAAGGGCAATCCGTTTGGCAGGTGTGGAACACTCAGCTATCGCCCAGCATGTCTGGACAACCCACCACAACATTGACCCACACCGCGATGTCGTGGTCGTGGACAGGTCCCACCATTACCTAAGACGCACCTAGTTGGAATCGTTAAACATAAAATGCTCGGATACCTCTTTGAACAGGAACAGTGGTTGTCAAGTTAACCCCATCACAGAAGCAGTAATTCTGTCCATAGACAAACGCTGGCCACGTCACCACCATACGTCACAGCCACAAACATCAACCTCAAACAATTAGCCATGCGCCTCACGCACCATCCTGGCAGTGCACATCTCTATTCCAACTGCCATTAAAAGTATTTTTCTATCTGAAGAAGGCTGTCCACTCAGCCGAAAGCTAATTAATTGTAATTTTAGTTTAGTTTGCTCTGAGAAATAAAAATAAAAATTTTTGTAGTACAGCAAACCCCCGCTATTCGCGGTTTCGCGTATTCGCGATCGCCGATTTAATATAAAATGAAACCTAAAAAAATGTGAATTTTAAAGCGCCGTGAATATTTTCCGCCATAAAAAACATGGGCGTGGCTAAAATTATCTTTCCCGGTCAAAACAGCGCTCAGTGGGTGGGGGAGAGGGGTGAAAAAATCGCGAGCGTGGATGTTTCTCGGTAATCCTTGTTCAGTATGTGTTAGTCATGGAAGGTTTCGTCGTTTACTTTTAATTTATATGCTTATAAACAATAAATTTATCAATTTATAAATTGATATGCTTCCAAAAGTGATAAATCTACCGTTTTGCAGTGTAAAACAGACTTTTTCGAGTGTGTTAACGGAAGAAAGTGACTTTATTGTGGACAAGTTCTTTCTAACCCCTACAAAAATATGGCTATGAATAAAAAGAGAAATGTGAAAATATCAAAGAAGGTGATAACATTAGCGAATAAAATTGAGTTATTAGACAAAATTTCTAATGGTGAAAGTGTCTCCTCAGTGGCAAAACATTATAAAATCAATGAGTCAACGGTACGATCCATCAAGAAATCGGAAGAAAAAATCCGCCGTAGTGTCCGTGAAAACGCGCTAATTGCTTCAAAAATTTGCTCTGTAACTCGTGATGTTAAATTAGAAAAAATGGAAAAGGCTTTAAATCTGTGGATAGAAGACCGAACTCGAAATAAAATTCCGTTAAGTTCACTCATCATTCGTGAAAAGGCAAAACTCCTTTATCAACACTTTAGCGAAACTGGTGATAGCACTGGCGGGACGTTTTTTTTTTGCTAGCAAAGGCGCTGGTTTGAAATTTCTAATAAATATTACATTTAATATTAAATTGTTTCTTATTTTCATTTCGATGCCATATGCTTGCATTTCACTATGTACTGTCTATGTACATAGTCATATTATGAAGGTACATATAATACATACATAGACAAAATTTTAGACTAGTTTTTCTTATATATTTCATACTTTGGAACGGAACCCCTTTATTACTATGGGAGCCATAACTCAGTATTCGCGTTTTCGGTATTCGCGACATTTCTCAGGAACGTAACCCCCGCGAATAGCGGGGGTTTACTGTACAATTGTAAATTTCACTGCATAAGCTACATGCCTATCAAGACCTAACAAGAGAATTGTTTCATACTTTAAAATAATCTGTCAAAACATGCTGTTTCAATGGTAAAGCATGTTTTAAAAGAGAACTGTGAAGATGTGCAATAGCAGTTATTTCACTTTTGTAGTTAGGCTGAGCTTTAAAAAAACTGACTTACAAGTACTAACCCTTGATGAGTATCTTTCACTGAAACTTCTTGTTCAATCACAGTAGGTTCCTCATTTTCATCACTGCAAATTTCAGATGATTCCATCTGAAAGAAATAAGTCTGTAATGAGTTCCTCTTCATTTGTACATATCCTGGAACATTCAATGTCTGCATGATCTTCAAAGCTTAAGTTTTCCTGTAAGTTTAGGTGATGATGCACATGCTCAAACATTTCTTCCCTATTATTGGACTGTTCTTTGCAATTAATAGAGAAAGCATGTGAAACTTCACATATTGCACTGTTCAAGGCAGTAAATCCAGCATGTTTGAAGCAGTTGGCACTCACTTTTTCATCAACTTCATCCCATGCTGAAACACATAAATACATTGTCGGCAGGATGTCAATTTTGCATTGAAATTTTCTTTCAGGACATAGCACAGTTTCGTTGAATAGCATTCTTCGGTAGTTTTAAGAAAACATTGGGTTATACCTTGATCAAGTGGCTGAAGAACTGATGTCATATTTGGGTACGTACTCAACAATGATTGCACATAGGCTGTTTACTTGACAATGGGGGGTATAGTTATTCACAAACAGCAAAATTTTTTTTATTCTTTTCGCTCATCCTGTAATCTAAGTCTCTGATCCATTCTTCGTAGATTCATGATGTGATCCATGCCTTTTTTGGTTTGCTCAATATTTAGTTGGTAATATCTTCAAACCTTTAAAGTATTGAGGCTTAGCATTAGTAGAGGCATTTGATGCAAGAAAGCAAGCTTATGCAGCATCAGCCAAAAAAAAAAAAAACTTCCACTTCACCCCTCTGTTCGTTCAAAATATCTGTCCAGCTGAGCCTTAAACTTATTTAGGCTATCAACTTCCACGACAAGGGATGGAAGTCTGTTCCACCTACCAACCACCCGCTGGCTAAAGGCAAATTTCCGCACGTCTATCCTACATCTGTCTTTCCTCAATTTGAATTTATGCCCTCTCGGTGATTATTCTGAGCGAGAGGAAGAATCCCATCAGCATTGAGCATGCTCAAACATTCAAGGCTTTATACACCTCTATCAGATCACCTCGCTGGTGCCTAGTCTCCAGACACTGTAATTTGCAAAACTTAAGCCTTTCTTCGTAAGAGCACCCCTTGTTCCATTCACTAATCTTGTTGCCCTTCTCTGTACTCGTTCCAGCAGCTCTACATCCTTCTTGAAATGAGGCCTCCAGACCTGTATACAGTACTCTAGGTGTGGCCTGGCCATTGCCTTATACAAGGGAATAATCACCTCCTTATCCCTGCTAGAAAAATTCCTATATATCATTGACAATACACCATGAGCTACTCTTGCAGCCCGTCTGAGAACTTCATATCTGCCTGCACAACCACCCCCAGGTCCCTTTCATTCTCTACCACTGTCAGTGTAGTACCACAGAGTTGATACGTTGCTCTGGGGTTGCTGTTTCCCATGTGTAGTACTTTACATTTGTCAATGTTAAACTTCATTTGTCACCTCTCAGCCCATCTGCTCAACCTTTCCAGATCCTGTTGCAGCAGCATAGTGTCAGTAGTGTCCTTGACAACCCTGCCTACCTTTGTATCGTCTGCAAACTTGGACATTAAGCTTGATATACCCTCATCAATATCATTTATGAATAAAAACAATAATGGACCCAACACTGAGCCCTGAGGGACTCCACTAATAACATTAGTCCACGACGAGCAGTGTCCATTGATTACCACTCTCTGTCTTTTCCCCCTCAGCCACCCCTTTATCCACAGCAGCAATTTGCCTCCAATGCCACACTGCTCCAATTTGTGCAGCAGTCTTCCATGTGCAACAGTATCAAAAGCCTTTCTAAGATCCAAGAATATAATATCAAAGTTATTCCCTGCATCCTGTTCCTTTGTGACTGCATCATAGTATCCAAAATTCTTAGTATCCATCATAGTATCCAAAATGTCATATTTGGGTACGTACTCAACAGTGATTGCACATAGGCTGTTTACTTGACAATGGGGGGGTATAGTTATTCACAAACAGCAAAATTTTTTTTATTCTTTTCACTCATCCTGTAATCTAAGTCTCTGATCCATTCTTCTTAGATTCATGATGTGATCCATGCCTTTTTTGGTTTGCTCAATACTTAGTTGGTAATATCTTCAAACCTTTAAAGTATTGAGGCTTCAGGATTTCCCAATGATTAAAAGAGGAAGCTTCTCTGTGGCAGACATGTTTGCTGCTAGGAGAATGATTTTTGGCCTTTTTTTTTTCCTGACACTGCATTTCTCACCTTTAAATGTAAGTGTTTTCTGATAGCAATCTAAGAAAGCATCCAATTTCATTAGCATTGAAGACGTCCATGTTAGCAAAACATTTTTTGCTAACATGGACAAAATTAGCAAAATTAGCAAAACATTTTTTGCTAACATTTTTTCCAGTACAAAGGACTGGAAAGAAAATTTCCAGTCCTTTGTACCATCAATGTCCAAGGCAGCACTTTCACCACACACTTTTTTGAAAGATAGACAATGACATCTTAAACTTCTGGAACCATCCATCTGTACTTTTATATGCTTTAATATCTATTCAATGCACAAACAATTAAGCTTTAACTTTTAAAAGATTACCATCTATGGAAACGTTTTTTTGTACTCATCATTATTAGCCATTTCAAAAGTACCTTTCAAAATCAGGTACTTAGATGAACATTGGTTATTAGGTGAACATTGCACTGTTGAGTCAGTTTGGTGTGACATAAGCAAGGCCTCCGTAACCAAGTGGTCAGGAGCGGGAGTGCAGTGGCATACGCTCTTTGAGTAGACCGGGGTTCAAGCCCCTGACTGCTAAATACAGTCAATCTGCCAACTCGCGCTGGACCAGCGTGGTAGATTATGGTCCATTTCCCTCAACATGAATTGTTGAGGAGGCTTCCATCCTGCAGTGGGTTGTAATGGCTGCAATTTACTTTTTTTTTTAAGCACTGCGAAAGAAAAAATAAGAGTAGGAGTGTGTTATAATCCTAATGACTCGAATGAATACAATGAACACTTGTATAGAGAAATAGAGTAGGGTAGTAAATCAGAATGTCTTATAATGGGGGATTTTAACTTCCCAGATATTGACTGGAACTTGTGGGTTGGTCACTCACACACACACTAGTAAGATTTTTGTGGATTTATTGGATGATTGTTTTCTGCAGCAGCATGTTCGAGAGGCAACCAGAGAGGGTAATACTCTTGATCTGGTAACCAGCAGTGATTATTCGTGTATTAAGAATTTGCAGATAAAGGAACCACTAGGTGGCAGTGATGTGAGATTTACTTAAAGATATAATTACCAAAGGAAAAGGAAAGGGTTTTTGCTTCCATAAAGGTGAGTACAGTGGTCTCAGACAGTTTTTAAATTGTGTACAGTGGGATCAACTGATGATGTTACCAACAGCAAATCTAAATGGGAAGCATTCAAGGAATTAATCGTGTAAAGTTTCATACCTATTAATAAATATTGTTCATGGTTTAGCCCTAAATGGTTATCAAATGAACTAATGGGACTCGTGACAGAGAAGAAAAATGCATGGGATGCATATAAATTATCAGGCGACACAGAAGCCTATGGCAGATATAAGCTAGTCTGTAATCAAGTCACAAAGGAGGTTAGCCAGGTGAAGGCAGATTACGAGAAATCTTTGGCAACGGATGCTAAGAAAAACAAAGGATTTCTTTACTTATATAAACTCTAAAAGGAAAGGGATGAATCTGATTGGTCTATTTGATATCGATGGTTCGACTGTTGATGATCCTGCTCAGATAGCAAACAAACTGAATGAGTATTTTGCATCTACATTCACGCATGAGGAATTAAGGTCTGAAAATGCCAGAAGGTTATCAAATTGTAGCAGGGTGCTTAATGACTGTAATAACTGAGAGAAAAGTGGAGGAGAAATTGTTGGAGTTAAACATAAGAAAGGCACCTGGGGTGGATGGGATCTATCCAGTTATATTAAAGGAGGCAGCAAAGGAAGTAAGCAAACCCTTAGCCATAATTATGAGAACATCCTTGGACTCGGAAGAGAGGTTCCCATGGACATGTGCAAATGTGTCCCCAATTCACAAAGGGGGATCGAAGGGTGACACGAGTAATTACAGACTAGTTAGTTTAACTTCTTCAAAAAGGCCTCTAAGGTTGGGAAAGTTCATATTTACAATATTACATTAATACACCAACCACTGAGTTAAAATAATTTAATACTGTATATATATAAACAATACAGAGGATACTGTAACATAACCTATTTACAATAACTGATAGGCAATAAAGCCTATAAACAAAATGAAGGGATTCTGAAGAGATTCTTCCACTTGTTCAGATTACGAACCTAGGGGGGCATAAATTCAAATTAAGGAAAGACAGATGTAGAATAAATGTGCGGAAATTTGCCTTTAGCCAGCGGGTGGTTAATTGCTGGAACAAACTTACATCTGTCGTTGTGGAAGTTGATAGGTTAAATAAATTTAAAGAGTAACTGGACAAACATTTAGAGGGAATGGTTGTGTGCAATTTTTTTTTTTTTTTTTTGGCTGATGCTGCATAAGCTCATACACTTGCTTTCTTGCATCACATGCCACTACTACTACTACCCGGTGCAGCAGATTTCTTTAAACTTTCAATCTTTTTCTAATCTTTCAGAATAGTGAACAGAGTACTCTTAGGAATGCCAAACTCTGCTTGCCAATGTCAGCCTTAGACAACATCAAAATCCTAATTTTATTTGCAATTGGCAAAGCTATCCGTTTTCTTTGAGCCATACCAATAAACATACACTCTAACTAATGAAATGAACTTCTAGCCGATGTTCATTTCATTACCACACTGCAAGAAAAGTGTGGGAAATCTTAACAAATGATTGTTAACAAATAAAAATTTAGATTAAGAGGTAGAAATTTATGGTCATTATAGAGAAATCCTTTTGTTTTCAATGATGTTATACTGAATGTAAAATAGCATTAGGTTAATGAGAAATTGGCTGGAATCAACTACATAGGATGTTATAATGTTGTGATGTTAAAAAGAGGGTTCGCTATAAAGAGCTTCGACTCTACTTTATTTTTATTAAGAGAAATGATAAAGCCAAAGTTTTTCAAAACAAGTTTGCTACATAGATATATAGAAACTGTGCACGACTGCCTAACAGTGCTTTTAAAAGTCTTAATTCTGCTCTTGGTTTTTACTGTTTTAATGCCGCCCATATTGGCATGAAAAGAAATTTTTTCTGTTTATACTCCGGGACAACCACATGGTCAGAGGAGTTCACGAGGTAGAGAGAATACAAGAAACAGCACTGTATTCGGCAGTCATGTGCTTAAACTCGGGTCACTCGAGGCACACGTACTTATGCACCTGTTCGCCTGACCACTCAGCTATGGCACATGATCAGGTAGTTTTCAACAGCTTGTCAGAGAAATTTCATTCAGCAAAGATGAATGAAAGTTTATGCCAAGAATGGGCAATTACACTACCAGACTATCTGAGATGGATATAAGTCATTGGAATTGAAAATGTAAGACATTTTTATGATGAGGACAAACAGAGGATGTTTTTATTACAGAAATTTATATAAAATAACCAAAATAGAAATAGCAGAAATGGTACCTATAGTTTACAAAGTAAGATATAAAAATATCAAAACTCAGCTAATAAAACTCACAGTTGGCATTAAACCATAAAAGAAGAAAAACCATTTAAAACTAAACAGATTGCAAAACCTTGATGTACGGTCTACTTACAGTGAAAACATCAGCGATTAAAAAAAAGTGTATTTTTCAAAAATTGAGATATAAGAATCAAAATATTATATGAACAATAACAAATGCCAAAAAATGAACAGTTTATGTAATTAAAATTAAATATGCAAACATCAATCTTCAGTAAGAAACAAGCATAAAAATTATCTAGTTACAAAAACAATAAGATAATATATATTAGAATATATTAACTTTATTTTTTCACTTATATTTTTTAGAATTTGTGATCAAATTTAGGAGATCTGGGTTTTCCAGGAAATATCCATGAAATTGCTCAAAATTGCTCACCACTAAATGTGTTTAAATTTTGTTGCTAAAGTATTGCCCTAACTGAATTGGCATTTAATTGATTTCTTTCCTTTGTCCACTGAACGTTGGCATTATGTCCAGCTAAAGCAAAAAAGAATGTTGCCAATTTTAATAATTCTGAAAAAAAGTTCAATATTTCGAGATTTATTGAAAAATTTACTCCATTTTTCATGAGCCAATTTGTATTGCAAAGAAATTGTTCCAATTCAACATTTAAACCACTATCTGTTGCCTTAAAATCTTTCTTATTTTTAATGGGAAAAATTTGTTGGTAATTCTTTCCTGAACAAGAAAATGGCATTTTTCCAGTATATTAATTATTTCTAATATAGAATTGCATTCTTTATCTATATCTTTTATTTTAATATGAAAAGCTGACATAGAGAATGTATACTTTATAAATAATATTCTCCAAATTCATCTCCAAATAACTTTACATGAATTACTGGGGGATGGGGATCTTGGTTTAAGAAATAAAGACTTTAATGGCTCATATAATTGAAGTATCTGATGTATGGCTAGAAAGAGAGTTAGACATCTTGTTTTTTATTATTATTAGCCATATGGTACAAGGAAGCCTGAGGCTTATGCTGCACCAGCCAAAAAAAAAAAAAAAAAAAAAAAATTCCCAAGTTACCCCCTGTGTGCGTGCGCGTGTGTGTGAGAGAGAAAAGTAGAAAGGCATCACCAAGAAAGAGAAGAATGATGATATCCAGCTCAGGACCCTGGGTTTGCCAAGCCCATGCTCACCAGATGTGAGCCCCCCCCCCAGTTTTGCTGTGGTAAAAAGGTTTCCAAATTTCAATTTCAGCAAAGTCGCAAAATTCTTTCAGTTCTTACTGTATAACCCGAAAAGTAATTATAAATTTTTAAAATAATAGATTCCATGTCAAAAGGTAGATTATTAGTTCCACCAGGAACACTGCTCCTCAATACATTCAAGATACCAGTTTGTGCATCCATCCATATGAAAGAGTGTTTTAAAGAACACTAAGAATATTGCAAACATCTGTTCTGGCCACCCAAATCTGAATCTCAGTTCCAGTGGAATGAAATGGAAAGGCACATTTATCAGTCGTCTTCTGCCCACTTCAATACTCGAGTTGTAGACAGTTTCATATGAATGGTCCGTATTCCTTGTGCCAGTTTTTAACACTTCTCTTGAATCCATGCAACATGTTAAAGCAACTATTTGGGACAGTAGGTGGTCCCACATACTATCATTAGCTCATGGTAAACTAATAAAGTGGCCAGACAGTGTAGCTCTGCATAGCTGCTTCAATGAGTCCATACAAGATTGAAACAGAAGATGCTTACAATTCTCCCTGAGTTATACCATTCCAAGTGATGCTGTGCTTGCTATTTCTAGTGGAAACTATTTACTACCAAAAAAAATTAACTTCAATTTACATAAATATCACAAAATTAATAAAACTGATGTATGATGAAGATACTTTTAAAATATTCTTTATTACAGTTCATAATATAGAGCTGCACACGAAGTATAAGTGTTATAAACTATTAATTTTTATCTCTGATTATACTTCAGATGGCTATGTGAAAGATTTTACATAACTTTTGAACTAATTATCCAATTTAAAACACTAATTATAGTTACAAAATCAGCACAATGATAATCTTAAGTTTAATATAAAGAAACAAAGTGAGTAAAATTTATAAAACACACTCTCCCACTTAAGTTCAAGTAAGCTACAGCATTTCAAAACTTTTTTTTTTTTTATTAATCTTACTTTAAGGAGTTTGGCAAAACTCAACTGTTTAGTTAAAAGTTTCAGGTTAGCACTCTTCTATGATATTTTTGTGATTGTTACAGTGTAATAAATGCTGAAATATATTTCCTGATGGGTAGGTAGGTGATGAATAAAACTCTTGTATAGTGATCATCCTGTAATTATACATATCGTGTATTTTTCTAGAAGTTTTATCCTACAAATAGTTGCTGTGCTACCAACTAAAGGAAGTGAAGATATTTTAGAACTGAGCTGTTTATCAGCAAAGTCTTTTGTCCATTTCAATACTAGAATTGTAGTATTGACCAAAATTGTTTGACCGATCAAACAATTTTGTTTGACTGGTCCAATATTCCTTGTATCGCTTGTTTGCAGAGGAGAAAACATTAGATATTTATTGTGCTTAAAAATGGTTATTGGATTTATAATTAATAAAGTGCAATTTTCAATTTAACAACAAAATTTTAAAAATTATATTGTGATTTAAAAAGTCTAATGGAACTATGGGAGCAAATGTGTCATTTTTGTGGCACATGCAAATACACAAGACGCACACTAACTTCTATAAAAATGTTTGCATTTTATAAAGTATGTACTTAATATTTGCATATTTCAGGTAAATTCCAATGTGGAGAATAAGCAAGTGACATTTTAGCTGAGGAAAAACACATTTCAAAGTGGTCCTGGAAGTATGAAAATTTTATGGGGGTCTATGCACAACATTTATCTGGAAAATGTACTGATATTTCTGATAACTGATTTGCATGATGAATTTGAAGAACATAGAAAAATAGAAGGAAAAGGAAATACTAAAAATGTCCAAGCTATCAGAGATGCCTACAAACAGTCAAGGAGCTATCGATAGTTCAGTGATCAGCACATGTAGACAGGTTAAGGAGGTTCTGGGCTAAGAGATAAAAAATGTAAAGTCCACTAAAAACTGGTATAGGAAATTATGCCCTTAATTCAATATGCATGCAGTCACAATGAATGTGTAAGCTTTTCTGTCCTTGACTGTCTCACAATTAAAATGAAATTGGTTTATATATTTATGAATGTTCAACAAGGCAATTTTGTTGAAAAGCGAGTATAAGTTGGTTGAACATTGTAGAATTTTAAGTGGCAGATGCAGTCCTTATTTTCTTTTGGCTGTTGTATGCAATTCAGGAGGATGATCTGAATTGAAGTAAGCAATTTAATGAGTGGTATTTCATAATGTGCAAGAAAACTGATTTTGAGAAAGTAATTTTATAGTTAAGTGAAGTCAAATGCAAATTAAAGGTGGGGGGTGGCTTCATCATAACTATGCATTGACCTCATTAAAACACTACACTTTTGCATGTCTGGATTCCAAATTTAGTTTCTAGAACAGTGAATAAGTTGTTTGGTGGAGGCCAATGAATATCCTCCAAATATTTCACTACCTTAAGGTATTTACTGTTTTCATCCTTCTAACTCATTATCCCAAAAAACTGTTATTCTGCAGGTGGAGTGCATGTTCTTGTTTAGTATTATGCTCCAGACCATTCTGACCCCATTCTGAATAAACTGATGAAGTGCTATCTCACTTTTTTTTTTTTTTTTTTTTTTTGCAGCATGAACTATCAATAAATGTTTCCTGCTATCATTTTTAGAGATTCAAATCTCATTTAACTGCATTATAATAGAATCAATTATTGAATAACACGAAAATTTAATTTTAGTTCGACAGATTCATCTTCGGCGGTTTTTTTTTTTTTTTTTTCGCCTTTCTATTTTAAACTAAGAAATAAGACTTTAATGGCTCATAAAATTGAAGTATCTGATGTATGGCTGGAAACAGAGTTAGCCATCTTGTTTTGCTGTGGTAAAGAAATTTCTGATATTCGAATCCAGCAAAGTCACAAAAATATTTTTCGTTATTTCTTAGATCTTTAAAATAATCTAAAAGTCCTTTAATACGGATGATTGATAAATATCCTGATCTTGTTTTGCAGTGATATGTTGACTCTATTCAGGGGCAATGCGGCCGCACAGGGAATCAAAATTTAGGGGGCACAAAATTCAACGAAAATTCACTGATTGGGGTTTATATTAAATGATTATGCCATGTTTAATTTGCTGATACGATTTGTATTATAATAAATGACATTATTATATTTCAAAATGTTAATTAATTTAATGTGGTTAATTTATTTATTTCCTAAATAATATATTTGATTCTGTCCTTCAGGGGCTTTCATACATTGTTTATTTTTTTATATTAAAAAAGTAAGTATTTTTCAATTAATAGTAAAAATATAATGCATAAACTTAATGGGAAGTTGGAGAGGGTGCACCAAAATATCTTTCACAGGGCGCTGATAGACCTGGGGCCAGTTCTGACTCTATTTATCCTTTCCGGTATCAAATTCCACGGGCTTAAAAATGCAATAAACTTGTAATTACTCATTTTATGGTGCAATGATTTATCTTCATTTCGTCTAATATTAAAATAATTTGTTCGAGTTTCCCACATAAACGGCACTTAACGGAATTTACTTTTGAACACCTGCTTGTATCGGTGTGTCGCTTCACGCTGATTTTTATTATTTTATGAACGATGATAGTTTTTCTCGTCTGCTAGTGGATGAAGAGGAGAAACCGTACAATCACTGTATAGTTCCAAAATATGTCACAACATCCACATTAATGCTTGCTGCATGTGCGCCTATCAAATTAAGATTATGTGCATAACATGCAGTATACCGAACAAGAGAATTCTCCTTTTGAAATATGGCTTGGACACCTTTTTACTTTCCCGACATATTGGCTCCATAATCGTAGCCTTAACCATATATTTTCAATAAATAGGCCATCTTGAATTAGTTTTCCCGCTCCCATTTTTTCTGTTGTGTTTATGAAATCATGAACCTTTCTTCAATTGTATATTTATCGTCTGAAAATTTTGCATACTCAATAATTTCTGTTAATTGGTCTCTGTGTGATACATCTGGAGTGCCTTCATGGGGCCGACCGGGCTAGCCGAGTGGGTAAAGTACCTGCCCGGCAACCCAAAGGTCGCGGGTTCGATTCCCGCCTCGGGCTTGGATCAAAGTACTGCAAAAACTTTGGTAGGTGCAATATGGCCACAGAAGCCGATGCGCCAACAACTACCAAATCAATCAAATCAATCAAGCCTTCATGGGTAGCAGGCTGCCGTAGCCTAGTGGTCAAGCGCGCGAGCGAATAAGTACACGTGCCTTGAGTGACCGGGGTTCAAGCCCGTGACTGCTGAATACGGTGCTGTTTCTTGTATTCTGTGTATCTTGTAAACTCATCTGACCGTTTGGTCGTCCCGGAGTATAAACAGAAAATTTATTTATTTATAGTTGGTAGGATCGCCGGTCCTCTCCACACACTGGGTGGAAAACACCTGAGTTCAAGTTCCGTTGATAATGTAAGGAATTTTATGGGCCATTTTCACAACGTGGCCGAGTTAGTGTGTCTCAGTCGAGAGTACCATGGTTTTTGCTTCCGAAAACTCGGGTTTTTTTGTCCAGAAAACCGACTTCAGAACACACGCAATTTACAGACAATATACTCGGAGCAATAAATGATGCTCCTATAACCCTACTACAAAATGAACATCCGGAGTGCTATCAAATATACTATAATATTTAGCTATTTAGATTTTTTTTTTTATTATTTCAGTTCGTACTTTTGATGCTAACAAATTAATAAATCTATTCTGAGTTTCTGGGGATAATTAATTAGTGTGGTGTTTAATAAGAAAATCCAAATCATTTTTCATACTAACATCAAATTGGCTGACAAATTTGATCAAGTTTTAAAATGCGTAGATTAGCAAGGGTTTTTCCCCCGGAACCCATGGTTTTTCGTCCAGCAAAGCAGGCAAATTTACCAGAGAACACATGCAATTTACAGACACAATACACATGGGTAGTTGAGATTACATTTCCAGGTGACCCTAATAAAAAATAGATTTAAAAAAAAAAGTTAAAAATACACAATTTTTTTTTTTTTTTTTTCGGTATCGATATTACTAGCATGTCCACGAAATGCCAAATTATTTTCAGCACAGAACAATATACACTGAGTTATCACTCAATTATGACCACCTACCTAATACTTTGTAGGTCCTCCTTTTGCCCTCGGTACAGCAGCTATCTGACGTGGCAGTGATTCAACAAGATGTCGGAAGCGTTCGGGAGGTATGGCCAACCAAGCTGTGTGTAATGCGGTCAGCAATGCAGGTATGGAGGTGATTGGTGTATCCAGACGCCTGATATGCCTTTCCAGTGTCTCACAAATACTCTGTGGGATTGATATCGGTGAAGTTCGGAGGCCAGTCGATACGCTGAAAGTCAGAACTGTGTCCCTCAAACCATTCCTGCACAACAAGTGTCCAATGGCTCGGCACATTATCATCTTGGAAGACACCACCGCCATTCGGGAAAAAGTGTAACATAGCGAGGTGTACACAGTCAGCAAGCAGTTGATGATAGCGGAGACCACTGATACGTTGTTCCACATGCACCAGGGGGTCCAAGTTCCTGCCAGTGAAACATGCCCCACACCATACAACCGCCTCCACCGGCCTGCACTTTCGATACCATGCATGATGGATCAAGAGCCGCATGTTGTTGACGTAAAATCCGTACACGACTATCCACGGTGTGGAGTAAATAACGTGACTCATCCGACCAGCACACCTTCTTCCAGTCTTCTAACGTCCAACTTGCATGCTGTTTGCATCAGGCGAGTCTTTTACGCCGATGAACCGTGGTTAGGAGAGGATGTCGTAGGGGGTCATCTGCTGGTATTGCTCATACGTGCGACGCATGTTCATGCCAGATATTGTTCCGGGCTGGCCCATGTTGTATTGGGTAGTCAACTCTTCAAGAGTGCTACGTCTGTTCGTTTGAACGAGTCGTCGGACCCAGCGCTCACTTCTAACATCAACCTTTCGCTGACCTTTGCAGTTTTGCCGTCAGGTCATTGAACATTTTGACGCCAGTCCTGGTACACTTTATACGAGCACCGCACCAGTTCAGCCGTTTGGGAAATCGAGGCACGAGCTCGTTGAGCACCCACAATCTGTCCTTTATCAAAGTCAGATAAATCCTTCCTTTTACCCATCACCCTCGGAATTTTACTACCTACTGAACCACTGGCACCTTCTCTATGCTACGTAGGTCGATTAACTCCGCACTATCCTACCTCACATGGTCAACGGGTCGCATTCAGTTTTAATAGGAGTGGTCATAATTCAGTGATCACCCAGTGTACAATTCAATATTATTTTCAATATATGGCGTCATTTGTAAATTTCACTTCTTAGTGCTGCTTGTCCATCGTCATCAATTGGGCCACCTTTGAAGACCCTTTTCTAATAATTTCCATTTTTTGAAATTGTTTATGTGTCGTAACGAATTCGCTTGAAATAGAACGTTTGGATTTAGAGGTTTCCAGTCCTTAAATCCATCTGAGTTACAGAACAGAACGTTATTTGTGCCAGATACCAATAAGAGGCGAGGAAAGCAATATATTGCATCTTTGTTTTTGTAATAAAATAACTATTCCCTCTCTTTCTTCATTTTTTTTTTTTTTTCAATACCTTCATTTTTATATTTTTACAAATTGTTGAAACATGGACCATTAGTGACAGGATGCGTACTTAACACTATGTTCAGGACTGTGCTGCACTATAAGAGATCTGTTTTTGTGGATATTAAAATTACATGTGGTTGGATCATTAAAATACAGATCTATATGTTCAGTTATTGCTACTATAATTTTCTTCTGTCAACTGTTGTTCGTTATTCTCCATACTTCCTAATTCTTCTAAAATAATGCTAAAGCTAATGCTAATGCTAAAGCCCAACTGTTTAGGCTTTAGAATTAGTTGAGGCATATGATGCAATAAAGGAAGCTTATACAACATCAGCCAAAAAAAAAAAAAAAAAAACTTCCCATTTCACTCATCTGGTCACTCCAAATGTTTGTCTAGTTCAGCCTTAAATTTATTTAAGCTATCAACTTCCACAACGACAGATGGAAGTCTCTTCCAGCAATAGGCGCCTCCGTAGCCAGGTGTGAAGGAGCAGCAGTGCGTAGCACACGCTTCTTGATTAGACCGGGGTTCGAGCCCGTCACCACCAAATGCGGAGGATGCGGAAAGGTCAGGGAATGACCACCGCATATCCGGGAGCAATATGGCCTTAGTTGCTAATGCTCCTAAAAACCAAACAAACAACAACAACAACTTCCAGCAATCAACTACCCGCTGGCGAAAGACAAACTTTCCGCACATCTATTCTACAACTGGCTTTCCTCAATTTGAATCTATGCCCTCTCAGGTTCTTAATCGGAGCAAGTGGAAGTATGTCGTCAGTACTGAGCCTACTCAAACCATTCAATGCCTTATACACCTCGATCAGATCACCGCAGGTGCGTAGTCTCCAGATGCTGCAACTTGCAGAACTTAAGCCTTTCTAGATAAGAGGACCCCTTCGTTCCCCTTGCTAATCCTGTTGCCCTTCTCCGTACTCGTTCTAGCAACTCTATATCCTAAAATGAGGCAGCCAGACCTGTATGCAGTACTCAAGGCGTGGCCTGACCATTGCCTTGTACAAAAGGATAATCACTTCCTTGTCTCTGCTAGCAAAATTCCTATATATCATTGACAAAACTCCATGGCCTGCTCTGACAACCCGTCTGCACTGCTCAGCAAACTTCATATCCGACTGCACAATTACCTCTAGGTCTTTTTCATTCTTCACCTCCCTGAGTGTAGTGCCACACAGATGGTACGTTTATATTCGGTTACTGCTACCCATATGCAGTACTTTTCATTTCTCAACGTTAAACTTCAGTTGCCACTTCTCAGCCATCTGCCTAACTTTTCTAGATCCTGTTGCAGTAGCACACTGTCTTTACTTCATTAACAACCCTGCCAACCTTTGTATCATCTGCAAACTTGGACATTAAGCCTGATATACCTTCATCGATATCATTGATAAATACACAAAACAACAATGGGTCCAGCACTAAACCCTGGGGGACTCCACTAGTAACATTAGTCCATGTAGAGCAGTGTCCATTTATTACCACTCTCTGCCATCTCCCACTCAACCATCCCTTTATCCATTACAGCGACTTGCCCTTAAAGCCATACCGCTCCAATTTGTACAGCAGTCTTCCATGTGCAACAGTATCAAAAGCTCTCCTGAAATCCAAATATATGATATCAAAATAATTTTTTTGCATCCAGTTCCTTTGTGACCACATCGTAGTATCCAATCAAATTGGTCAGACAAGACGTCTCCTTAACAAACTCATGCTGTGTTTGAATTTGAACTCTTAATACAGTTTTGTCTAGGTGATGCTGTATCACCTCTTTAACCAGTGACTCCATTATTTTCCCCGGAACAGAAGTTAAACTAACAGGTCTATAATTATTTGTGTCATCCTTTGCACCCCCTTTATGAATTTGGGGATACATTTGCACAACTCCAGTCCATGAGGACCTCCCCTGACTCTAAGGATGCTCTCATAATTATGGCTAAGGGTTTGCTTACTTCCCTTGCTGCCTCCTTCAATATAACTGGATGGATTCTTTGACTTCCATTTCAGTGGCATCATCATTTGTTTCATCCTCATTCGAATTACGTTCGTTTTCGTTGTCACTTTCATGTTTATAGTGGCTTATAGTAAGCCAATATAAATTAGAGGAATGGGGTTTTTTTTTTTTTTTGTTTTTTTTTCCTCTTTATGCAGTCTTTCTACGCGGTACTGATGTCCGCTATGTTTCTTTGGTAGCGTGTATAAAATTAATTGGGCTTTTGTTTTATTTAAATTATAAATCACAATATTCTCGATTACCTATTTATATAGTATGAAGAAAGACTTCGAATATGTGGGTTGCAGAGTTTGGAAACTAGACACCTTAGGGGAGATTTGATTGAGGTGTTTAAGGCTCTGAGAGGCATCAGTAAAATGAATGAGGACAAAATTTTCAAGATTATAAATGATGCTAGAACTAGGGGACATAAATTCAAGTTACGCGGGGAAATGTTTAGATTGGACTGCAGGAAGTTTTATTTTAGCCAGCGAGTTATAAATTACTGGAATAAGTTGCCTTCATGGGTGGTAGAGGCCGACAGTTTGGGGAAATTCAAAGGTCATCTGGATAGTACTTTCGGGTAAGGGAAGCGCATAGGATGATAGGATTAATTTCCTTTTTATTTAATTTTTAATTTCATTTTATTATTTTTATTTATTTATTAATTATTATTATTTATTTATTTATTTAATTTTTGTTTTTATCATTGTTTTGTTCGGATTTTTTTTTTTTTTTTTGGCTGGTGCAGCATAAGCCATAGGCTTTCTTGCACCATACGGCCGTTACTAATACTAATACTAATACTAATAGCAAGCACAAAAACATAAGACATTATTTATAACTTCTAACTTATTCAGTATCGTAGAACGTACGCAATGCGTGAATTACGAACTGCTATGCATTTGAGAATGTACTGATGAAGCGGTCGACTGATTGGTCAATTCAAAGTTACATTCTGGACGACAAATATATCTATACTGCTATGCAGTATGTACTCAGATTTAAGGATTGATGCAGGCTTGAACGCCCTCTGAAAATACACCATTTGGCTAAAATTAACTTTCACACCGCCCTCTGCTCTCATCCTGATGCGCCATTTCGTCGGCTAGCCCCGTGCGTCGAAATAGCTTGGCACGAACTGATGTCGCCTATCTGTGGCGCCCTTCTGATACCGGCGCCCTTGACACCTGTCCCAATGCCAAGGGTTTCCTACTCTACTGCCTGCAAAAGACGGAGTTCTTAGTGAGAGACTAAATGATATACAATATATGATTTAAGACAGATGGAAGGTTTTGAAATTTTAGAAAAAGCAGCAGTTGTTGGGTGGTTTAATTCAGATAAAAGTTCAATCTGCCATGAAACGTTATGTGACGACGAAATAGCACGTAGTGTTATAAATGAAGAAGAGCCAAACAGAGACGAAAACTCGGGGACACTGAAGAAAATCTCTTGCCATCAAATAAAATCTCGCATAGTAGTTCTTTGTCTCATGCTGAGGCTCTGCTTGACTATGCAGAGAAGGAAGAACACGTTTTTACAAATAAGATGATGTTGCGTAATTTACGTTCTGCCATTCGTAGGAAGTGATGCAAAGAAGCAAACTTTTATACTTTCCTTTTTCAATAAATAACAATAAATACGTTCTATTGAACGTATGAATACAATTTTTTTTAATATTAAATGCATATTGTTCATAATTCCGATTTTTTGCTTAATTTGTGAATTATCCAGAGAAATTAATTTCCCGACCTTCCCAGTTAATCGGGAGTCTATTGTATATATATTCCACAATCTAAAAAAAAAAAATTTTAAAATTGGGGAACATTATTCATTTGTTTTTGAATGAAACTGAGACATGCTTTTGCACAATTTTTGCAATGATAATCGAAAACCATAGAAATATTTTAAAAAATACATTAAATGGCATAACGTTCGTTTTCCTCCCAAAGAAATAAAAAAAAAGACCAATAAAAAGCCCTCGTGTGTAGAACAGTTGGTAGGATCGCCGTCCTCCCCACACAGGGTGGGAAAGACCCGAGTTCGAATCCTGTCAATCACGTGAGGAATTTTCGTGGGCTTTTTTTTCACAACGTGGCTGAGTTAGACGGTCTCAGGATAGCATGGTTTTTCCTCCCGGAAACTCGCGGTTTTTTTGTCCAGCAACAGGAAGGCGACCACAGAACCTACGCAATTTACAATCAGTATACACGGAGTAATATGGCCTTAGTCGCTGATGCTCCTAAAACCCAACAACTTTTTTTTTTTACCTTTTAACCTTTCCTGCTATCCTTACCTTACGCGCTGAAGGGGGTCCCTACCCATTGTCTATGTTTTATACAAAAAGAAAAATAAAATCATTATTATTCGATGTGTATTTTTTACGACCAAACACAAATACTCCAACTTTTTTTTTTCTTCGATTGTATTTTAATTATTATAAATGCGTTTTAAGTATTTTAATTTTCCATTACTACCAGAACAGTTTAGTATAGTTTCTTCCTCCACGTGACTTAAAATAGCGTGGTGCAAAGTTTCTTATCTGAGACTCTACCAGTTCCTGGTACATGTCACATGAGGTGACCGTAAGCGACGCGGAAAGATTTCCATCGATCTTTTCTTCCTAAATAGGAAAGTAGGGACTGTTTACTGTTCTGTCTTTTCTCCTTGTGCCTAAATATGAGATGTTTGCTGCTATTCGGTGTCTCCAGTTATTGGCGAGGACAGAGCTTTAAAATATAACGACCTCCCTCCCTCCCTCCCGCCGAAGGAATTTCAAAATTTTTATTTGTGAGAACGGAAATATCGAAGAAACTGACACAAATATTATTTCATATGACCACTTTTTTCTGTGTTATGATGAAGCGTTTTTGTTGTTGGTTTAACAAACAAACAAACAAGGAAAAAAAGAAGAAGAAAAAAAAAAGTCTTCGTTAGGGCAGTGAGATGCGTGTACCAACGTCCGACTAGGACTGAATAGCTCGGCTCCAAAGATGCATAGTTTTTGTTCGTTTTTGTGTTTGCATGCTGGTATATTGCATTTATTTAACCTTTCTTTCTATCCTTGCCGTGCAGATATTGAATGGATCCTTTGGATTGAGTTGGTTCAATTTAACGAATTAGAATTTAAGGAACCCTCGTTCTAATTGAGGCTAACCAACTGAGATCTTCTACAGAATATCTCAATCCGAACCTCTCGAAACAAGTAAAATATCCGCTGAGTCCTGATGCTTTTAAGGAAAAAAGAAAATTGTGCTTGTGCGTATTAGAGCGAGACCCGAAAGTTGCATATCTCTCGTGAAGAAAGTTAGTGCTGCCATCTAGTGTGGCGATATTAAGAAACAGTTAGTTCACTAACATGATTTTGTGATTATTTAACATAAATTGTGCTTCGCTGAAACCATTCCTGATATTCATTGGAATTTTTCTAATCAGAATATTATTTATTACTCTCTTCTCGTATACTTTTAAGTCTCATGTCTCTCTTATATATGTATTTACAGTATCATCATCATCAGCCATTTTCAATCCACTGCAGGATGAAGGCCTCTCAAGCAACTTTCCAATTCCTCATGTTTTGTGCAATGACCATCTATTTACTACCCACAAACTGATGAATTTCATCTGTCCATCTCCGTCGTTGTCTTCCAGGTTTTCTTCTAGCTCCTCTTGGGTACCATTCTGTTATTTTCTTAGTCCATCTGTCATCATTTCTTCGAGCTATGTGTCCTGCCCAAGACCATTTTAGTTCTTTAGTTTTGATAAGAATGTCCTTTACTTGAGTTTGCTGCCTAATTCATGTGTTTCTCTTCTTATCTAACAGTCTGATTCCCAGTATAATTCGTTACACTCTTCGCTGTGTAGTTCTCAGTTTCTCTTCCATTCTTTTAGTAATGCCCAAGTTTCAGTTCCATAAGTCTTGGTGGGGAGTATACATTGGTTCATTATTTTACGTTTCAGACAAATTGGGATATTGCTCTTCAGTATGTGACTATATTTCCTGAATGCTATCCATTCAAAATTTATTCTTCTCTTGACTTCCAGCCATTTATCATTATTACAGCTAATGACTTATCCCAGGGAAGTATATGAATCCACCTTTTCAATTATTGCTCCTTCAATCACTATATCCCTTTCTGTGGCATACTTGTTCATCATTAATTTTGTTTTAGCCATATTCATCTTTAGTCCAAAATCCTTACTAACTCTGCGTAACTGATTAAGATTTTCCTCTAATTCTTTGGGATCGTGGCTTATGACCACAATGTCATCTGCAATTCGTAAATGGTTTAGGTACTCTCCATTCACATTGACTCCTTTCTGCGACCAGTCTAATCTTCTGAAAGCTTCCTCAAAGGCAGCAGTAAATAACTTCGGAGATATTGTGTCTCCTTGTCGAACTCCTTTCTCAATTTAAATTTGCTACTACCTTTGTCTAATCTAATAATGGAGGTAGCGTTCACATATATTTGCTTCAAAATCATAATATATGGGGTATCTGTGCCTTGTCTTTCAAGTACCCGAAACATTGCCTTATGCAGTATGGAGTCAAATGCCTTTTCATAATCCACAAATGCCAGGCATAATGATTTTTTATATTCATTTGCTTTCTCCATTCGCTGTGATATTACGTGAAGGTGATCCATAGTTGAGAATCCTGTCCTAAGGCCAGCTTGCTCTTTCGGTTGATTCTCATCAAGTATTCTTTCTAATCTGTTAGTAATGACCCTCGTAAACAACTTTAGATGTGGGATAACTAGCTAATTGGTTTATAATTTCCAATTTCTGATTTATCTCCTTTCTTATGCAGCAAAACTATGATTGCATTATTCCACTGCTTAGGCGTCACACCTTTCTAATGCATTTTGTGAAGAGTCTTGCCAGTTTTTGTGTCCCTCCCAATTTTAAAATCTCTACAGTAACTTCCTGTTCCCCCAGGGGCTTTTTGATTCTTCAGGAAGGATATCGGGTATGTCGTATGAGTTACTAATTTGCGATCCATCTTCCCCACTGCTGGCATCGTTCCCTCGCTCCTTATATAATTCTCTATAGTAGTCTTCTGCTATTTGAATTATGCCTTCTCTGCTATTTATGAGTACACCATCGCTATTCTTCAGTTTCATTTGTGTTTCTGTATTATTGCTCATGGCTGCTGATTTAAGTCCTTTGTTTTCCCTTAATGCATGTTCTACTTTTCTTGTGTTAAATCTTCTTATGTCCTCTCTGTGTCTCTTTCTAATGGCTTTGCAAAACTCAGTAACTCAATTTTCTCCTTGTCAGTGTTTATCTTGCTCTTCATTTGTCGTGTTCGATTCATCATGACAAGTGTTTCTTGACTAAATTTTTCTTCTTTGGATTTCTTTTTCCCTATAGGTTTCTTGGGCTTTATCACTTTCAGAAAGTTGTAATATTCCTCGTCGATATCTTGGTCCGGAGCAGGCTGCAGAAGCTCAAACTTGTTCTTAAGTTCCAGTGCATACTGCTTTTTCTCCTCTTCTGTTATCTTAAAGACCTTCGTATTATTTACTCGAGTCAGTTTTTTCCTTTCATTTCTTACATCTATATCAAGTGTGCATCTTACCATTCTGTGATCACTTCCAACATTTACCTTGTTGAGGACGGTAACATCATTCACGATATATCTTCTGTTAGTGAGGATGAATTTAATTTCATTAGTTGTTAATCCATTTGGGCTCTTCCGTGTTCACTTTCTGTTCACCCTTTTCTTGAAAAAAGTGTTCATTACTGACATTCCTCGAGATTCTGCAAATTCCACAAATCTTTCATCTCTTTCGCCAATTCCAAAAATTCCTATAGTTCCCCTTTCTGCGTTTTTTTGTCTCTTTCCAACCTTAGCATTGAAGTCCCCCATAATGATAGTGTAGTAGGTTTTCTGCTCATCTAGAAGACTCTCAATTTCAGTGTACATTTCTTCAACCTCTTCATCATCATGGCTCGACGTTGGTTCATAAATCATTATAACCTTTAGCTAGTACCTCTTAGAAATCTTGACATCCTTGATAATGTACTTTTGAATTCCAAAATGTTGTTTTTTTATATCTTTATGGTATGTATATACAGTATGTATATCTTCAAAAGTGACATCACGGTCATGAGTCTTGCATAACAAACAAACATTGTTAAGAAAGCTAACAATACTGCATTAAAACTACATTTAAGCTATGAATTTCTTTTGTACATGCAAGTTGTATTGAAAAAAACAAAATAATAATAATTTCCAGATTTCTATTTGTCCGATTTTAATAAAATTTGGGATGGCTCGACAAATCTTTTTATATGAACCAAATATAAAATTTAATTTCATGAAATCCGCCCGCTGGAAGTCAAGTTGTTACATGAGAACGGACGGACGGACATGGTGAAGACAACGGGGGCTTGTGTACCCGTTGTCTTCACCATGCTATAACGCGTTTAATATGCATATTTGCTAATGCGCCTAAAAAGATTCTATAATTTGAATATTTTCAATTGTGTTATTAACTTCGCTACAAAATAACTGTAGTGTAGTTATTTTGTACAAAAATAACCGCAGTGACCGGGGTTCAAGCCTATGACTGCTAAATACGGTGCTGTTTCTTGTATTCTCTCTACTTTGTGAACGAACCGTGTGATCGTCCCGGAGTGAAAACAGAAAATTTATTTTTTTATTTTACTTGGAAACCACCAGTCTAAACAATGTGGTCCTGCCATTTTCAAAAGTTCATATATGAGAAAGTACGCGGTTTACAATTCACAAAAAATCGACGACTTTTATGCGCGAATCGTGAACAATTTGTTTCTGCACATCCACCATACAGATCATTCATTCCTCCAATAATCGCATGACATCAAACATAATATCCAATACTGTACTTCAGCTACAAAGATATATAACAAAGTAAAGAAATAATAACTGTCGGATTTCTAGTAATACATTTTGAATAAAATTTGGGAAGGCTGGACAAATATTTCCAAAAAAGTTATAAGTAAAATTTCATCAGGAAAATCCATCCACTAGGAATAAAGTTATTACATGCGGACGGACGTGGAAATGAGAATTGTCAAATTTCTACCGATAACCGAATTTAGTGAAATTTGCGATGGCTCAACAAATCTTTCGAAAAGAACCAAAGATAAAATATCAAAATCTATGCACTAGGAGTCGAGATATAATCATCAATGTTAATTTTTTTTGCGGACGGACGGATATGGTGAAGGTACGTTAGCATACACATATTGTTAATGCGGCTAAAACAGTGTCCTAATAAACACTTTATGTAAATATTGTTTTCTAATATTTTCCCTCATTTCCATTTTATTTATTTATTTTTATTTATTATTATTTTTTTTTTTCTATTAGTAGAGTACTCACTCTACTAATCAGAGATTGTGTAAACCACTTATACTCCCAAAAGACCATTCATTTTCCTCTTTACTATACCTCGTCGATCACAATAATAATAATAAATAAATAAATAAAAAGGGAACCTGTTTTATGTTAAATCAGGATAATGCAACAACCCAATTTCAGAAATATTTCTAATGCAGTTAAAACTATGAAGAGGCTTAATAGGCGCAACAGCCGCTGAAATTATAAAATAAAAAAAAATAAATAAATAAAAAAATTATTGGTGTACGCACATGCTGTTGCGGAAAGAAAACTGGTTTTTCTTTCGCTTAAAAGGGAACAATTTCGCAGCGTCTTTAAATAACTCAGTGAATGTAAAGCAAATAACAGAGAGAATGAAGTTAATGCTATTGCCAGGGTAGTGTTTATTCCAGCATTCTAATTTTAGTGGTCACCGATGTTGTCAGGCAACATTGTGCCAGGTTGTCGAAGTCCCGTCGTGATGATAGCCTAATTATTTGTAAGCATGTGCTAAGTGGGTGCTCGTTAGCAATCATTACCACGAGCATCCACAAAGCAAGCAATATTGCATGCGTGCGTATGTGTGATTGGGGAGGGGAGAAGGAGGGACTGTGACATGGAACTTGAGAAGATAAAAAATTACAAAAATACACAAACTATTTTCCG
Source organism: Mastigoproctus giganteus (assembly GCF_048544385.1). NCBI lineage: Eukaryota > Metazoa > Arthropoda > Arachnida > Uropygi > Thelyphonidae > Mastigoproctus > Mastigoproctus giganteus. Next base: position 4,649,811 of record NC_143580.1, read on the forward strand.
AAAGATTGTACAGAAATCAACAGATTAAACTACAAGGTGACCAGAAACGATTATATCAATTAAAATGAAGGGTTACCTCACACAGAATGGTTGGTTCATAATAATTATCAACGTTAATTTATCTTTTGGGGTTATTTACATCGACTTGGAATTCAAACAGATGCGTTACTCTGAAGAAGGAAATTTGTAGCTATTCTTGAAATGTCAGTTAAAATAAATTGTTTCGTTTTAATAACGTAGTGTGTGTGTGTGTGTGTGTGCCGCTGTGTCATTCGATGAAGAAATTATATACGGTCATTAGAATAATAAGATTAAATAGATTATAACTATAGTATGTTACATTAAAATAACCGAATAGCTCCATTATTAATTCAAACATTACTTTTTAGTATTGGTATTAGTAATGGAAAAAGTATTGGAGGCTTGAAGTGGTGGAACCCATGTTTAGTCTCTAGAGCTAAGTTCCGGTCAACCCTTCCCTATCTCTTCCATCATGGAGTATGATTGATGACTTTTGAGGTTATGATGAACGTCGTGGCGAGATACAATATTCCTTACATTTCGAGGGTACAGCTCTAAAACGGTGTTCGCAGGCCGGCCGCTAGTTAGTACACCGGACCGAACCTATTGGTAACTCTCTAGGAGGCTTCCGGATCAGCTAGTGTATAATCTTGCTACCTCTACTCTGCCAGATAGTGACTGGAGGGAGTCCGAGTAGTGTGTATGCGGGGAGCATTGTCGAGGCCACGTTATGTGAAGGATCTGGGTATATTCTTACCACATTCTACGCCATATCCAAAAATTTCATTACTTCATACAGCATGTCCCACCCACTTTTTCTTACTATTGAACACACCATGAATTGTCAAACTAATATAGCAGGCTTATCTGCGAAAAGATCTAAACCTCCCAAGGACTTCCTAATTCGTTTCACAAATATACGTGGTCTCAATTCTAATCTCAACGATGTCCATTTCCACTTGCAGTCTGCCAAACCCTATGTACTTTTTCTGACAGAATCTCAGTTATCAGTTGATTCAATTACTGCTCATCTCAGATGCCCAAATTATTCGCTGTATGATTCCTTTCGCCTCAAAGGTGGTACTTGTGCATATGTCCGTTCTGATATTCTCTGTCAGAGACTTGGCAATTTGGAATCTCCTCTCTTTGATCTTCTCTGGCTTAAAATCTCTCTACCTCATTGTGTCAAATTCATCTGTTGTCTCTACCGTTCTCCCAACTCCACTAATCACTTGGAGCTCTTTGACTTCCTCTCTTTGCAACTTGACTTTCTCCAGTCCAACTTTCCTAACAGTGAGGTAATTTTCCTTGGTGATTTTAATGTTCACAACTCCAGCTGGCTTCCGTTTTCTAGTCACACCGAGCCAGCAGGTCGAGATGCTGAGGCTTTTGCAATTACTAATGACCTAGCACAGATTGTTCATTTACCTACAAGAATACTGGACAATCCTAATCATACAGCCAATACGCTTGATCTTTTTCTCACAAACAACCCTTCTAAGTACAAGGTTGAAGTGAGAGGTCCTTTAGGCACTTCAGATCACAACTTGGTGATTGTCTCTTCTCCAATGGAACCTTTATCTCATGGCTATTCCCAACCTCGTTTTGTTTGGCATTACAAGAATGCAAAATGGGATGACCTGCGAGACTTCTTTTCTTCTTTTCCTTGGTCGGATTACTGTTTCAAAACTTCTGATGTCAACGTTTGCTCAGATCGTGTCAGTGAAATTATTCTTGCAGGAATGGAATCCTTTATCCCACACGCCACTTTAAAATCTCGTCCTTTATCTAAACCTTGGTTTTCCAATAAATGTGCTAAGGCTGTCCAAGAGAAGAATGTTGCATATCCTAATTGGTTTGTTTCTAATTCTTCAGTTTCATTTTCTGCCTACACCAAAGCTCGCAACAATTGCAAAGCAGTTATTAATCAGTCCAAACTAGACTTTGAACAGGCTAAGAGTAGAAAACTTGCTTCTTGCCCTAACGGTAGCCGAGCATTCTGGTCTCTTGCCAAAGCTATTGGCTGCAACTTTTGCCCATCTCTGCTCCCACCTCTGTCCAAACCAGATGGTTCTGTTGTCACTTCAGCCAAGGATAAAGCTGACCTGCTAGCATCCCATTTTTCTTCGAGCTCATGTATTAATGATCTTGGTAAAACACCTCCCACCATTCCCAACACGCTCCATTCAATGCCTTCTGTGGTCTTCCGACAAAAGGATATCAGAAGGATTTTGATGAATCTTGATGCGAAGAAAGCTCCAGGTCCTGATGGTATTTCTCCACTTGTTCTCAAAATCTGTGCTCCTGAACTTACTCCTATTCTTTGCCGCCTTTTTTCACTTTCTTATTCCAAAGGTGTTTTTCCTTCTGCTTGGAAATTTGCTCATATCCAGCCATTCCTAAAAAGGATGACAAATCCCTCCCATCCAATTATCGTCCCATTGCAATTACTTCTACTCTTTCTAAAGTAATGGAGAAATCAATTAACCGCCAACCCTTTAAACTACCTAGAAGCCTTCCGTCTGATCAACGATCGCCAGTATGGATTCCGTCAGTGTCGATCCACTGGTGATATTCTGGCTTATGTTACCCATTTATGTACTAATTCAATGAAAAGGTTCGGTGAAACACAAGTAGTTGCTCTTGACATTTCAAAGGCTTTTGATCGTGTTTGGCATAAAGGTCTTCTAAACAAGCTTCCATCTTATGGTTTGCCAACTGATTTTTAGTAATTGGTTATCAAATTTTCTCTCTGATCGCTCACTGATGGTGATGGTAGATGGCTCTCTGTCTTCTAACTTCTCCACTAATGCCGGTGTCCCGCAAGGTTCAGTTCTTTCCCCCACTCTTTTCCTCTTGTATATTAATGACCTTCTTCCATTGACTGGAAATCCTATCCATAGTTTTGCTGATGATAGCACATTGCATTCCACTTTCCATTTTTAGAAACCTTGTCCTGCTCAATCAGCTTCAACTTCTCGAAAATCTGCTACCAATTCCTTAAATGCCGATCTTCAGGTAATTCTCCAGTGGGGCAAAGACAACTTAGTTGATTTCAACCCTTCTAAAACTCAGTCTTGTCTTATATCTCGCAAAAAGGATTCTTCTGCTCCTATGCTTATCTTTAGTGACACTCCGATTTCTAGGCAAAATGATATATCTCTTTTGGGGATTACCCTGACTTCTAATCTCTCTTGGCACAAGCACATTACAAATATTGCTTTCTCTGCATCTAAAAAACTTAGTTTTCTCTTTCTCTCTCGGCGTTACTTTTCTTCCAAACAGCTGCTCACTCTGTATAAATCGCAAATCCGCCCTGCCATGGAATATTGTTCCCACATCTGGGGTGGTGCCCCCAAAACCTCTCTCAGGCTTCTTGATTCCATTCAGAATAGAGCAGTTAGGTTAATTAATGATTCATCTCTAACAGAGTCTCTCCGCTCGCTTTCTCATAGACGCACTGTTTCTGCTGCATGCTTCTACAGATACTTCCATGGGCACTGTTCTTCTGAATTGGCTTCTATAATTCCCGCTCTCTCTTTCAAAACAGTCCGAACACGTGCCGCCACCAGCCAACATCCATTTACTATCCAACTTCAAACCCACAGAACCAACTTTTCATCTTCCTCATTTATTCATTCAACTGCCGTTTTCTGGAACAACCTTCCTTCATACGTATTTCCTGAAAATTACAACCTACAGAAGTTCAAGTCCAATGTCAACAAATATCTTCTTTCGTCTTCTCAACCTCCAACCCAAGCACGGTACTAAGTACTATATGTTCTAATACCTCTCGTGTTTGGGGTTCACATAAAAAAAAAAAAAAAAAAAAAAAGTGGAAAAAGTAAAATGATGCAAGAAATCAACTTTACAGAGCATCAACCAAAATACACACACACAAACAATTGGTTCTGTATTTTAACTGGTAATACTAATAATTTTTTTGCTATATGAAACAAAAAATATTAATAAATCGTAGCACAAACTTTTAATAACAGTTCACTCTTTATTCGACTCAAATAAGACTGGAAAGAAGTTATTGGTGTGAGCATCTTTAATCCACCATAAGCAGCAAAATCTAAATACGAAGTGTTTTTAGACGCTTCAGTATATACACTACCCTACCATTAATATTCGTACACCTGCATATGTACAAATAATCTTTATTTACAAGAAAACTAATAAAGTGTTCTGAAACTGTTATGGCAACATCTAGTCTCCCTGGAACACTGTCCACCAGTTTTCTATAAATGTCTTCTGATATTTTCCGCCATTCGGTCTTCAAAGCGGCGACAAGTTCAACTCTGTATTTTTCGGGCAGTCTCTCCTCACATGCAACCGATAACCCATTTAATCTTAGAGGTTCTCTATACGATTGAGATTGGCTTTGGGCTGGCCAGTCCAACTTTTCGACGCTCATGTCTTCAGAAAAATCTTTCAGAATAATGCACAACGTGGCTGAGTTAGCCGGTCTCAGGCGCGGATAGCATAGTTGTTTGTCCAGCAAACAGAAAATCGACCACAGGACACACGCAGTTTACAGACACTATACACGAAACAACATAGTCTTATCCACCGATGCTCTAACACCCAATAACAACAAAAAGAACAATACTTCAAGAGCGAAGTCGACATACTCTACGGAGGAATGTACGAAAAAATAAGGCATCCAATGTGTAGCAAATAACATCTGAATTCAAGCAAGTCCAGAACTGCCCTATTTCAACCGGTATAATGTGCAGGGAATTGAAGAAATTGGATATTGGCAGTCACCTGCCTATTCGAAAGCTACTCGTTTCAGGGGAAAAACAGAAAAACCCGAATGCAATGGTGCCGAGAACGTCGAGAAAGTCATGCGGTCAGTCGAATCCCGATACACTTTGTTTTGCAATGATGGTAGGCAGAGGGTGTGCAGAGAACCCCATGAAATGATGGACCCGTCTTGCCTTATTAAGACATTCCAAGTCTGGAGGTGGTATCATGGTATGGGGAACGTTTTGCTAGCACGGACTGGGTTCGTTGATACTGATGGAAGATCGAATCTCACCCAGGAAGTACCTGAATTTTATATCAGATCTACTGCACCCTGCAATTTTACACTTTTCTCCGAAGATGGTGGCCATTTTATGGATGACAATACAACTCATCGTGCCTTAATCGTGCAAAAATGGTTTGAAGAAGATGACACCACGGATTTCTACCATCTTCCCTGGCCCCCACCATTCACCTGATCTCAATCCTATTAAGAATGTGTGGGATATAATGAAGAGAGCTATTCGACAACGAAGCCCTCTTCCTTCAACTTTGTCACAGCTTACAATATTTTGCTGGAACAATGGTTTTAATTAGACCAAAACGCACTAAAACGCCGTCCTCGTGGGTATCACAGTTGGTAGGATCGCTGATTTCCCACACCAAGTATAGATTTCAATTGATATCAAGGAATAGATTTCAATTGATACATGGTAATAAAATAAAAACTTCCGCAGAAGGAGCTTGATTCCTTTGGTAAGAACAAGAAACACTTTCAGGACTTAGTTTCAACTTATTTTGAAATATGATGGCCATGCTGCGCTACTAAATGCACAACAAAAGAAACTGGTTCAGGGGTATTTCTCTCCAAGCGCCAGTGGCGGCAATAAAAAAACTCTTTCCTAAAATCGACTACCTCACTTATGTTGTGAAAAAAAATTCATAAAAATTCCTCGCGTCATTGACGGAATTCGAACTAAGTCTTTTTTCCACTTTATAATCACCATAGGAAGGCGGTGATTTTAACCAATAGTACTGGGGTGCTTCGTTAAAGGTACACCTTCCCAAAGATTCTCCAATATGCCCTTCTCCATTAAAATGTCGTCCCTATAGAAATGTCGCTTGCGGTAGTCGTTGCACCAAATCACATTTATCAGATAAAATCATTTTCCTGTTTATAAGATTCGTAGTTATAGGTTGAATAACTCGCATAACTCTATTGAGAAAGATTTTTTGTAATATAGATTATTTAATAATTAATAATAATAATTGGGTATTTAAATATGCGAATATATGCAAAATGTTTATCTGTATTATGTTTTACTTATTTATTTTGTCAAAAGATCTCAACGAATTAAAAATTTTAAAATGTGACCTGGCCTAGATGTTTTCGATTTAAAGGTCATTGTGCTCATAGCATATTCTTACGCTTCAGTTAATAAATCAGCACACAATAATTTCGTGGCAACCGTTGAAATGAGAACACAAAAGAGAAAACATGATTTTTTTTTTTTTTAAGAAAGACGGTTTCACAGGAAAAGGAAAAAAAAAAAAAAAAACAGAAAAAAGCGTAATGGCCATATTTACCACACACTCGACCTGGAATGCTGTGCAGGCAGTGAGAAATGCGAAACAGAACAGCAGTATCATACTGAGATAAAAAGTGCTGAAAGCCCCTGTAACGTCAATGGCGGTTATTAGACTTAAAATCTTCACCGGCATTGCAGTCACCATCTGTAATACAGAGCATAAATTTGCATTCTACACTGCACAATACGATTTGAAGCTTTTTACTCAATATTTAGCAAATATTGCCTGTCCTTTCATCCAGTGTTGAATCCATAGTGTCTACACCGGGGGGGGGATGTAAACTTCGGGGGTACATGCACCAAGGGGGAGAAAATGTAAACTTAAAGGGGATCATGTAGTATATGTGTATATTTATCATTATTATTTAATATTTATAATATATGTATGTTACAAACAAATCCGTATATTTATGAATGTTATAATAAGAGAATATGAGAAAATAAAATAGGAAACAAAAGGAAACGTTACCAGCGCAGCGCTCAATATAATGGTTTATTCCGCCCTTTTCCTTCCAGATTGAGTGGGAAAGTTATGAGTTCGAATACCGTCAATGACTCGTGGAACTTTTATAGGCTTTTTTTTTTTCTCTCCAGAGTTCCATGGTTGTTTCTTCTAAAAACTCTAGTTTATCGTCTGGCAAAAGGTAAAAATACGACACGCATTATATGCATAATGTACTGACGCCTCTCAGCCTTAATTGCTTTCTTTCAGAACAATAGTTAACATTTAAACTTTTTACTCATTTGTTTTTTAACAAATGTTCACTGTGCCTTTCTCCGGACGCGAAGAACTTTTATGAGCTTTTTTTTTTTTTTTTTTTTTTAATTATAACTCGTGGCCGAGTTAGTTATAATTAAATTCCTACTTTCATAAACTGCACTGTGCTATCATTGTTTATTTTGTTAGAATAAATTTTAAAAGTCATCCCTATGGAATTTTTACACCTCTACAACTTTATATATCTTTCCTCACCGAAGGGTGAGGGAATTTTCCGATAGGGTAGGGGAATATCTTCCTTGCTGTAATCCCCAATCACAGATGCAAAAGCTTCATATTCTTATTGAATGAACTTTATACCCGATTTTTTTCTCCTAGAATCCACATTGATTTTTATTACTTTTTCTCTTTTTACTCCGACCCTACGTCAAACATGATACATGTACTCATAACCACAATGGATTATTTGCAACTTCATACAGGCTGGAACACGATCAAGGGAAATCTTGTATGTGCACGTTATTAGGTAGAAATAACTGAAATTGAGAATATGCTACTTTGCAATTATAATCTTTATTGCGAGTGCTTTTAGTGTGCTTTGAAATAACCCATTGTGGGGTGGCGTTTTAATGATGTAACAATCTATCTCTATTTATCCCTGGCTGGGTCGCCAATTGTGGGGGTGGCGTTTCTTCTTATATATATATTTATATTACTTTTTATTTTGTTATTATTTGTTATTTATATTCCCCACTTTGCATCTGACTGGTTATCTCACAGAAGAATTCCGGTTCTGTCGGAGTTCCTATATTAGTGCACTCCTCCTTTGGGTTTTGCTGTGTGTTCAGAAATGACCAAACACTATTTGCATTAAGTAAAATACAATCAGTTTATTATACATACTTACAAATAAAAGATAAGACAAATCATTACACATTATTCACTTCATATATAGGTACAAGGCATGGATCACGTTCCTGGTCATTAGGCTCTCCCATCCATCATCTTCTTCTTACTATAGGCCCACTAACATCTCGTACAATCAGTTTAATTTAACTCTTTCTTAATTACAATTGACATTTATTATTTATATATTTATATCTTTCTTTTTCATACCTATCTAGCACAATCCTACATTCTTCTTCATGGTTGATACAATTCTTCTTCTGGAATTATGTCCACTTTACAAACTATTCTATTCTATTCTCTCCCCAGCACTTTAAAGTTACATGTAAATGAAATATACATGGGATTATTTATTTCTTCATTCCCTCAAGTAAACTCCAGCATTTAGCGACTAATTTCTCTACTTCAGTAACATTATATAAATAACATACAACTGTACCTGCTCTATAGGCTAACCCGTCCAAAATTATTACTTTTACTCCATTGATTAATCAGTAAATAGACCACAACTGTAAACCATCCCTCATTAAACTATTTCTATGATATTTCCTTACTTATCTATACCTTAACTTAACTCTTAACTGTATGCTTCCCTAAATCTCCCTTAATAATTATCTATCTTCCCTGCAGTCCTTTGCAATTACATAGAGGTAACTTCGTTGTTTAACCACTTACTTCTGGGGATTTGGATCTTACCGCTAATACAACGTGTGGCCAGTGACTTTCTACTCTGCATCGGGTCCTCCATTGGTTTGGGAACGTTCATCTGGAATGCTAAACTCTGCCAGGGATACTTTTCTCTTTGCCGATCATACTGGTCTCGTATCCTTCTTTGCTGTGCCGGATCATTCAGTAGGGGCCGCTTCCCATCGCTTTATTTCCACAGGACGGTACGGTGTTCTTCTCGCTGTCCTCCTTTCAAATATATCTCTCGGTGGACGCTTTCGGACTTCTGTGATTCGTCTCGAGAAAGTTCCCCTTTCTGTAACTCATCTATACTTCATTAAAACTATCAGAATTTAGTGAACTCACCATAACTGGTTCTACTGGTGGATCGCTTCCGGGGACTGTTTCCTGGGCCTATCTTTCCAAAAAATCACTCTCGAAGAAAACTTTATCATCTTCCGAAAAACTTTATTATCTCCAAAAAAACTTTATCACATCTCGAAAAATCATCTCCGAAAAACTTCATCACATATCTAAAACATCTTATCACCCATTTTCACCCCGTTTTGCACGCGCTCTTCCCCTTTTATTTCCCAAAATTTAGTAACGCCCCTCCTTTCCTCGACCAATCACTTCTATCTGACCATCATCGTCCCCTTCCGGTGTAGAAATAACTTCCGTTTCTAGAGAATTCTCGAATGTTCTGGAAATGACCAGAATTTTCTGGAGCTCGGTACCCATCCGGAAAACATCTGCGTCCATTTTCTTGATTCGTCTCGCCTTATTATAAAAATGACCACACCTGCTCTGTTTGCAGTAAACAAGAGCGCCCCCGCTGGTACCCCTATTGTCATCTCTGGACCAAACCGTCCCTTGCCATACTATCAGTTGACCCCCCCCCCCCACTGTTCCGTCTTGCTATCTTCGCTTGCTGTTTCCGGTGTGGGCCCTGATCGTATATCTGTTTCTAATGTTTTTCTTCAAGGTATATTTGCTTGTACATTAAATTTAACCTTCTCTTAAATTAATTCCATTAGCGCGAGACCCATTATCTTAAACAATATTTGTGACTTTAAGTGTTTTCCTTTGTGGTTTACAATATCACTATCTAGCATTCTTTCTTAAATTATATTTAAATTTAACTTGTAAGACTTTGTGTCTTACACCATCCCCCGGAGTCACCGAATGCAAAGAATTCACAAGAGGGACTGAAAGAGATGAATTACACAGAATTAATTCGATAAAAGAAACACTAACTGTTGTCTTCTATGGCCCACGTCGAAATGGCTGGCATTGGCCAATCCAAGGATTCGGCATGTCCAATCTCCAAATTTAGTTTGCTTGTAATTAAACATAATATGTTGACAAAAGCATTCCAAATCTTTCTTAGATCGGGTTGGTTTAATTCTTCAAACTTTGTTTCTGTTGCACGCAGAGTTTATGCCCCTCTCTTTGTTCCGTTGTTGACTGCAAATGTTTCTCAGGCGCAGTGACAGGTGCCACTGAGCCGACCAGCCAGCCGTAAAAGAGAGCTGCGATGCGAACGGTAAAACGTTCATTTGAGTCACTATCGCAGTGTTCGTGGTTAGGACACCGTTTGCTTTGTTCATTTGTTTCATTTTACTTTATTTTTTGTTTTTATACTTTTTTTGTGAATTTTCTGCAATCGAAGAGAGACAGTCTCTCGTAGTGCTGTATAATCTACGTATTAACATCGGCGTTAACGAAGGAGGTATTTTTAGACTCGAAGTTTGCTATTTTAAGGAAGTTGGTGATAAAATGAAATGAAAGGTGAACGGACATTTCCTTATAGCGCAAAATCCGTAATGATTTCCCTCCAGTGTCAGGCCCATGGGGTGGTATGAAATCCCCCTTCCTTGTCACAGAGGTTTATTGATTGCTAATAACGAAATGCTTTTGGCAATAATGGGTTAAATTCACGCCTCACCTGACTTCACCTGAAGCTTGTCGCCTGCATGAAGATGAGGTAACTCCTACTAACGTATTATAGATCTCTTAATTACGCAGTATTAACCCATAATCACATATTCGTGAATAACTTGATCACAATATTCATGAATAATTGAACGGTGGGTACGTTTTTCTTCTCTCTCTCTCTCTCTCTCTCTCTCTCTCTCTCTCTCTCTCTCTCTCTCTGCTAGGTCACGTGAGGTGAGTAATTGAAGACGTAAATTTGACTTCTGTGCCTGGAAAATAATGAACCTGAAGCAGTAATGCAACATCGTCTCGATAGGAATGGGATATAAAGGCAACCGCAGCACGGATTTGTTAAGGGGTGTGACCAAACTGTTTAACTACTATGAGGTAGCCACAAAAGAGGTAAAAAAAAAAAATAATAATATTGACATCTTAAACTTAGATTTGAGTACAGCTTTTAATAACTTTCTCCGTGAAAGACTGCTATACAAATTGGGGCAGTGTGGCATTACAGAATGGTAACTGTGGAATAAATTAATTTAATTGATAGGGGACGAAAGGGAGTTATACATAGTCACTTCCCTTCATGGGCTAATATTTAGATAATTCAAGTTTAATGTTCCAGTTTGCTGATGGTACAAGGGTGGGCATGTATGCAAAGAATAATGACATTAATCAGGGTATACTACTTCAACATGATTTAGATACACTAATTGGAAGGGCTGAAAAATGGAAATTGAGGAACAGCATTTGGTAAACGTATTTGGACAGCAGCAACTCAAAAATAATATCCCTAATTTAGTGGTACCAAACTCAAGGTAGTCAATAATGAAAAATACTTAGGATAATTCTACACTCCGGCATGAAGTTCTCTGAGCAGTGCACACGGGCTGCTAAAACAGCCAAGGGGTTCTTTCAACGATATACTGGAATTTTGCCACCTCGGACAATGAGACACTTGCCCCGTTGTATAAACTAATTGTATCTATTGTTAACCAAGTGGTTAAACATCTGGGAACTGTATACAGGTCGGGAAACTACATTTTGGGAAGGATACAGATCCGTTGAGAAGGGTGCAGAGAACACCAGCTGAGGCACAAAAAGAGATTATTACAAAGAAAGAAAGACTCGGGTTACGTAAATTGCAATGTCTGGAAACTAAGTAGCTGCATGATCTAATTAAACTGTTAAACGAGTTCGAATACCGATGCAAAAAAAAACGGCGAAAGTCGCTTCATCGAACCTACCTCCCTTAAAGTCGAAGCGATGGCTGAGGCAGCGGGTGACATCATCTGGTGTCGCCCTTAATAACTACCATCCCCCACTGGATGTAAAAACCGAAAGCTAAACAAGTTCACATCCATAGTTGTATGAAGATGACAGGTTCAGGCCTTAGACTCATTAGGCAAAGGCGTAGGTCTGAAAAGTCGGGAAGGGCCAGACCACACACCCCAACCAACTACGTAGTTCCAGAGTAGGGTACCCGGCACTGAGAAGGAAGATAGACAAACGGGACACACCGACCAACCTCAACAAGGATACCTCTCTCACACAGACAGAAGAAACAAAGACAAAAAGATGAGCGAAGAAGACACTACAATGACCATCAAGACTACATTGATAAGATGGTTTCCAATGCTGGCCTCACGAAAGGAAAGCTCTTCCCCGAGATCGAAGGATTCATGTTTGCCATCCAAGATTAGGTAATCAACAACACGAACTACACCGCCTAAGGACTCCGGAGTAACAGATGACACATGCCATTGTATGTATTGTTAACCAAATGCCGCCATGCCACCAGGCGTGGTCCCAGAAACAATCCAGTACATCACCGCAGGATACTGGGCGACCATCCGGACGGAGTACCCTCACAGACACGACCAGGTGGCCAGGATAATACATCAGAAGCTAGCGCAAAAATACTAGCTGATCAAAGAAAGTTTACCGCATTACAAGTACGAGCCTCAGGCCATACTACAGAACCCTACTCACAGATGGGACTTTGCCATAATAACGGACAAGATGATCCCGCATAACAGCTAAGACATAACCCTTACGGCGCCTCCGTAGCCAGGTGGGCAAGAGCAGCAGTGAGTAGCACACGCTTCTTGATTAGACCGGGTTCGAGCCCATGACCACCAAATACGGAGAATGCGGAAAGGTCAGGGAATGACAACCGCATATCCCCGAAGCAATATGGCCTTAGTTGCTAATGCTCTTAAAAACAAATAACAAACAAGCATAACCCTCATCGACGAGAAGGAAATGGCTGCCTACCTGGTGGACACAGAGGTGCCCAACACTGGCAACCTCCAGAAAACCTACGAGAAAAAGATCATGACGTACTCAGACCTAAGACAACCTAAGACAGGAAGTCAAAGAAGTGTGGATTATGGAACAAGCATTGTCATTCCGATCTCCAGGCCAACCACCGTCATCGTGTCAAAGAGCGCCCATAAGAACCTATAAAAAAGCCGCGATACTGAACACCTGTAGGATAATCAGATTTCCTCGACCAATAATAGGAACCGGAGATAACTGCCACACGCACCTGGCATCAGTACCCGTTGCGGGATAGGGGAACCCTTTAGGAGAAGAAAGAAGTAACAGTAATGCCTGTGTTATCACAATAAAACTGTCTTCCTCACCCATCTGAAAATACAGTATTTCACTCCACATACATCAAGTCATGTGCTCTTTTACTATAGAATTTTACTCGATAAATAGATAACTTCGCAAATACTGGAATCTTAGCCTGAATAAAACAACTGGAAGGAATAAATGAAGAAACTGAATTGTAAATGATGAAAGTTGATGATGTATATCTTATTACTGTTAGACCACATAGGTTTTAACAAGTGAGAAATACTATCATGACTCAACAATTTGTTGTAGTGTTTCAGGATTTCATCTACTCTTTCTGTTGCAAAATAGTTTTGAAAGGAAACCGGAATGCTCGTTAAAAAATATTTTAATTTTAATAATCATGTCTGTATATGACATTACCGATGCGTGTGACGAACCGGAACGACTTTCCGAGGGTCTACGTCCATTCCAAGTTTGCAAGTAAAGAGCAAACGAATATAAATATTAATTCATAATTTTAGACCTACGAATCAGAATTTGGAATGCTGATATTACCGAAATTTAAAAAAAAACAAAAAAAAAAAAAAACATATCATAGAGTCATTAAGACTTCTCAGAATTTGTAAAAATTACTGCTCAAGAACAGCTTTACGAGTGACCCATACATAGCCTTAGTTGATTTGGAGCGCATTCAATGAGAATTATCACTTAACCTAAATAAATAAATAAAAGGGGGTAACCACTGAACTACTGGAATAAAAATGGTAATATCGAAAACTGAATACATGTACTGTACTCTTTAAGAAAGCCCAAGAAAATACGAGAGGGGGGAGTCAAAATAGATTTATATTCATCCAGAAGTAGTCGTGATAGAAGGTTGAAACAAATACTATGTATTACATTTTTTCAACATAATCACCAAACCAAATGGCACATTTTTGCCACCTCTCAACACACTTCCGCAGGACAGTTTTGTAGAAGTCCTCTGACTATCCTTCACACCACAACTCGGCAGCAGAAATCACCTCATCATCAGTATCAACACAAGCCCCTTTTCTCGCTCACATGCTACTTATGTTATTATGTTTTGTTTCTATTTTTATCATAGTGTTGGTAGGCCTAGTTGTGGCGAAAAAATCTAAGGTTAATGAAGTTTTATTTGATGCCTGTTCAATAGTTAACCGTATTTAGCTTTCTTACTACAGGATTCAAAATTTTAAATGTTATAAAATTTGATAGTTAATAAAATATTAACTATCAAATTATTGGGATATTTATTTATTGCCCAATTTTAATCTCAATTTAATCATTAGTTTACTCATGGAGGAATGGGTGAAGGGGTCGCACAAATTCTTCTAGCATTTTCAGGGTCGCGCTATCACGAAGTTTGAGAAACCCCTGTGGTAATGTGTCCGAAGTCTGAGAATCCATCTAGCAGACACATCACTCATATGCAACTGTTGATGGATGATGTTCTCCACAGAACCTACGCTAAATTGGAGCTGTGCAGCTAATGATTTGACGCGAATAAGGCGATCTTCTAGGATTAATGACTCAATTTTTGCAACACTCTCTTCTGTTACAGCAGTTGCTGGGCATTCTGGGATTTCTTCATCATGCACTGAGGTTCTCCCACATTTGAACTGTTTATACCGATGCTTAACAACACTGTAACCTGGGGAGTCTTTTCCATGAACAACGACCATTCCTTCGTGGATTGGTTTGGATGCTTTCCCTTGCAGAAAGATGAACCAAATCACTGATCTGCATTCTACTTTAGCCATTGTGACACTTCACTTCATTCAGCACTGCAAAGAAAAAAAAAATGAATCGAAATAAAAAATTTTGTGGTTGCTATAGCGATTTCAAGGTATCAAACAAACAAACAAAAAAATCATCTTTCTATCACACTTACTTCTGGGTGAATACAAATCTTTTTTGAACTCCCCCCCCCGGTATTTCTCGGGTCAGTGACACGAAGCGGACATAGATCTTTCAATCAAGTAACATTGAAGCATGACCTTTAAAATTTTCCTAATGCTACACTCTATAGTTACGAAACAAGCCGTGAAACAAACTCCGTTTTCCGTAGTGTGCACATTATCCAAATCTTCTAGATATGTCGTTAAATGGCGAAGAGGAAAATTCACCTAAAATATTCACGTGGAATGCACACGTGAATGAAGAAGAGTAAGGACGGACAGTCACATTACGATTGCCTGGAGTTATAAAGTAAAGAACAAATCCAGATTTCAGGTCTACAGTAGCAAAAAAGCTTAAGAAAGAAAAGGAGGAAGTAAGGAGACAGGATAAATTAAATGATAGGGACAGTAACGGAAACACTTGAGAAGGCTAAATGTGGCAAAATAAACCAAACAGAACCACTGAACGACGGAAATAGTATAAATTTTAGCCTGACAGGTGGGAGAATGAAATACTCTACAGTACTGTATAGTTAATGAAGTTATATGTTATTATTTTCATAACTATATAGATATGAAGCAAGCAGTTAGGAATCAATTTAGGAATGTGCAAAAGGTTTCGTATACTGTTTGCGTGTATCCTATGGTCCGTTTTCTTGTTTTCGAAAGATAACCGAGTTCCCAGGAGAAAGACCCTTGCAACACCTGCTTAGCCTGACCATCGTGTCTGAAAGCTTATAACGTACCTTCCATCGAAATGGCGTGGAAAAGACTTAAGCTCGAATTCCGTCAATGACGCGAGGAATTTTATGGGCCTCTTTCACAACGTGACTTTGTTAGCATGATTGTATGAAGTGGATTTGTTAGCGCGACA